>NC_139514.1:13584245-13709245 GCF_947247035.1 Vipera ursinii
AAAAGCTATAAGTGATAAATCACAATCGTAGTCATCATGAAAATACATTCATCATAAATCATAAGATACAACAATAATAGTCATAGGATACTAAAAAAGCAATCAACATAAATCATACTAGAAACTAAATAAAACAATATACCATATTTTCTGGTGTATAAGATGACTTTTTAACCCATGAAAATCTTCTCAAAGTTGGGGGGTCGTCTTATACGCCGAGTGTTCTTATATGCCGGAAAATAGTACATAAATCCATCGAGTGTCCCCCATTCTTGCAAAGGCAACTTCAAGCCTCCTTAGCCCAGTCCCCCTCCAATGTGACTCTCCCTTCCCACCCCCAAGAGCCTCTAAGCCCCTTCACCTCCCCCCTTGCAAACGCCAGACCCCGGGAGCGGCAGGAAGCCCCTCCCCCTCACCCAAGCGGCATCTGAACATAAGCAGAGCGTGCCCTGCTACCCGCTATCTCTCCCGGCAGTTGTCTTCTACCCCTGCAGGAGGACCCTTGGTAGGGGGGGTGGCATGTCAGGCCTGGCAGGCCCGACATTCAGCGGGGCCTCGAGACCACTCACCGGTGATCCAGCAGACGCCCGCATCTGGCCTCGCAACCAGCCGCAGAAGCCTGCACCTGGCTTTCCTTCCCCCCACCCATACCCGGCTACCAGTTCCTGGGCCCCGGCCCCAGCCACGGGCCAGCTCGCCAGCGACCAGGCCGATGGACTCCCGGTCGCCAGATGCTGCGCTTTGGGAGACGCTCCCTGGCGGGTCAGGGAGGTAGCGCCTGCCCGCCACCAGGCTGTTCCAGGAACTTCCGGGGACTTCCAGTGGGCCGGGGAAGAGCGTGCCTGCCAGCCTGTTCCAGGAACTTTCAGGGACTTCCGGCGGGCCTGGCGCCCCTCTCACCCGCAGACCACACAGCGGCCCTCGCCAGCCAGCCTTGGCATGGCTGCCCCAAGCTCGGCTCTCCAGCGCGTCTTCCGGGCCCACCTGGCTGACTACCTCCTGGGCGGGGCTTGGCTCCAGACACACGGCTGCTCCGTCTGCAAATGTGCTCTCAAATGGGTGGGTGGAAGGAAAAGCCCCTTTGGGCTTCAAAAGGGAGGCTTTGCACCATCTGTGTCAGACGGGGCTGAATCGGGCTTGTGTCAGACACTTGGCAACTGGCATATAAGTATTTTCTGGCATATAAGACGAAAAATGTTGAAAATCTTCTCAAAAGTCGGGGGTCGTCTTATACGCCGAGTCATCTTATACGCCAGAAAATATGGTAAATCGTAAAATACAAGCAACAAAGTTATAGTCATAAGGAGATAAGTAATAGGAAAGATGAGAAGAATAACAGTAACACAGCCTTACTAAATAGTTTGACAGTGTTGTGGGAATTAGTTGTTTAGCAGAGTGATGACATGGGGGAAAAACTGTCCTTGTGTCTAGTTGTTCTGGTGTGCAATGCCCTATAGTGTTGTTTTGAGGGTAGAAGTTGAAACAATTTATGTCCAGGATGTCAGGGATCTGTAGATATTTTCATAGCCCTCTTTTTGGCTCATGCAATATACAGGTCCTCAATAGTTGGTAGCAATTGTTTTTTCTGCAGTCCCAATTATTCGTTGAAGTCTGTGTCTGTCTTGTTTGGTTGCAGAACCAAACCAGACAGTTATAGAGACAGAAGAAAAGTAAGGAAAGTGATTGTGCTCACTTTCTCATGGAGGGATGGAGGGACAAAGAAGCAGGGAACCCATCAATTAAGTTAAGAATAAGTTAAGTTAAGAATATCAAACCATCCCTGTGACCAAAGCAGATGAAGAAGCTGAAATTCAGAAAGAGCTTCCTTAAATCAATTTAATTTCCGTCTGATTTATACACAGGAGTGGGACAATTTAAGGCTACAATGAAGGAAACACTTCAGTTCACTGCAGAGTCCTTCCTGATTTTAAAGACTCACTGAAAGCTAAATAAGCAGCTAAGGAGATCCACACTTAACATTTTATGGAAGATTAGGACGTTTTCAACCGAGCAGTTTAATGTGTAAAATGGACTGGGAAGAGTTTATCAATTGAAGTCAAGGCTCTCAGGTAGGGGGTTCATAAAAAAAAACTGTGTGGTGCCGATCATGAATTAGTTACATATAACAATGAAATTGCCTTGGGTGTGATTGCACTTTGTCATAACCTGTATCTTTGCAAAAACATATGTGCTAATATTGATTTCTTGCTAGATTAAGATGAAGCCGGATTGCTTTTATGTAATGATAGAACTCTACAGAAGATTGACTCTGTCTTTCCATTTGTGGTGCAATTAAATTTTCTGTGCAGGTCAAAGATGAATGGGTTGATATCCTGAGCTGAATAATGCTTTCCATAACGTTCCATGCTCTCCATCTCTGGTTTAGCAAATAGAACATTTGTTAAAGTACTTTTCTCATTTGAAAAGGTAAATGTAGTCATAGAACATAGAACAATAGAGATGGAAGGAACCTTAGAGGTCTTCTAGTCAAACCCCTTGCTTGAGCAGAAGATCCTGTATCATTTCAGACAAATGGTTGTCCAGTCTCCTTTTGAAAGCCTTCAGTGATGGAGCACCCACATTAACGTACAAGACAGACCTTGACGTACAACTGTAAAGGAGCCTGCCCATTACTATCATATGTCATAATGGTCATAAAATGTGTCAGACATGTGACCAACCCAATTTTATGACATTTTTGCCACTGTCGTTATGTGAACCCATGTTCCCAAAGGAGCTTTTCCAAAGCGCAAAATGTCTTTCTTGGCTTTTTTTTCCCTTGAAAACATTTCGCTTCTCATCCAAGAAGCTTCTTCAGTTCTGAACTGAAGAACTAAAGGAGCTTCTTGATGAGAAGTGAAATGTTTTCAAGGAAAAAAACAACAACTAAGAAAGTCCAATTGCCTTTTAAAAAGGCAACTTTTGGGCAACCATGATCTGGATAATTGAGAATCTCCATGGACATAAGCAAACCAATGGTTTGCTGTGTGGTTTTGCTGAAAACTGGAAGTGCTGGTTTTAAGCAAAAACATTGTAAACTGTGGTTACATGATACTACAAATGGCCATTAATGTGGCTGTGTTTCAAAGCACCCAAAGCTGAATCACATTACTGCAGAGGCTCGACTGTCAGAACTTTTTTTTTTTTTAAAAAATATGTTTTATTGATTTTTTTATAATAACAATCTTTAGTGCTTGGTAAACGTGTTGTCTGAGTTCATATATTTAACAACAATCAATAATAATTAATTTCTATGTTTTCATAATCAACATACTAATTAGAAATACCTTTTCTTGATCTTCTCTTCTTCCAACAGTATTCTACTTTTACCAACATTGAGCAAGAATAGTTCTTAGTACTTTCAATACATACAAAGTTGAATATAAACACTTTTCTAGTATTTAACAATAACATCAGTAACATCTTTTCTAATCATCTTATTTTACAGGTGCATTTGCAAAAAAATCATCTTATGTAAATCGCTATAAGTCCTGTTTTCAGAACTTTTATTTAAGCTTAGTTTTCCCTTAGTATTCAAAGCATTTCTTCTCAGTTATAATTTTCTCAGAATTGATTACATTTAAATATCCAAAACATTCCATACATTTAAATCATCCCAATATTTTTACATTTCCCATATCATACAAAAAATATTATACTATTTATAAATCACATCTCTCTTACTGTAGAACTCCTTCATATTCAAAATTTGACAATTCTTTTAACCAGGGCTTTTTTTCTCATAGACCGCTCAGAACGGAGTTCCGGCACCTTTTTTTGATGGAACCTTGTAGGGTAGGCAAGGTCGGTTGTATGACATGTGTGAGTTCCGGCACCTTTTTCTTTTACAAAAAAAAGCACTGCTTTAACCATATTCAGACAAATGTTTGGTCATATGGTACTCCATCTGGTATGTCAAGTCATCTCTCTTGAGTCTGGCTCTTGCCTGTTCTTATTTAAGCTTAGTTTCCCTTCAGTATTCTGAACGTTTCTTATCAGTTATAATTTTCTCCAAGTTGATTACATTTGAATATCCAAAACATTTCATTCATTTAAATTGTGCCATCATTTTTACATTTCCCATACCATAAAGAAATATTATACTACTTATGAATCACATCTCTCTTACTGTAGAACCCATTCATACCCCAAATTTAACTATTATTTTAACCATATTCAAGCAAGTGTTTAGTCATGTAGTATTCCATCTGGTAGGTCACAGGTGTCAAACTCGCTGCGTCAAATGATGTGTCATGACGTATCATGACTTTTTTTGCATTGCTGAACCTGGGGTGGGCTCGACCTCTGTATGATGCAACTGGCTCATATGCCAGCAGTTTGACACCCCTGTGGTAGGTCAAATCAACTCTCTTGAGTCTGGCTCTCATCTTCTTCTTTTGCGTGGCAGCTTTCCAAGTCAGTGTATTCAGCTTGTCATGGGGTTCTTCCTGTATTTTTATAGGTGTTGTTAAGAATGGGAAAGATAAATTGAGTAAGGTGCTTTTGAGGGGGAGTTCTGCCCATTTATATTTGTTAAGAAGCTTCCACTTTCCTTCTCCATCTATTTCTCTTTTCATTTCTTGTCTCCCAAACTCTAGTGATTCTCCTGACAGCTCTATTATCCATTTTATAAAATCTTCTTTCTTATCTTCAGCTTTATTTTGAAGTCATGAAAGATAAAATGTCTTTTCCATTTCCAATATTATAGCAAAATCTTGCAGATTTTTCTTTGTTTGTGTTAAGGAGCCTTGGTGGAGCAGTGGGCTAATGTCTCCTTAAGTAACACCAGCTGTCTGCAATTAGTGCAGGTTCGCATCCCACCAGGCTCAAGGTTGACTCAGTCTTCCATCCTTCCGAGGTAGGTAAAATGAGGACCCAGATTGTTGGGGGCAATAAGCTGACTTTGTAATAATGCTGCTTGGAGGGGGGCAAAAGCCCTAATAAGCAGGCATATACATAGAATGAAGGCTATTGCTAAGCACATTGATTTGTGCTTAGATTGTAAGCCGCCCTGAGTCTTTGGAGAAGGGTGGGATATAAATGGGATTTTTTAAAAAAAGTTGTAATTTTCTTCATTTGACGCCTCCATCTTTAGGTCACTTTCCTCTGGTTTTTGTTCTATTATCTGATTTATTTATTCATTCTTTGTCACCATTTTCTGAGAATTTTTTAATTGTGAGCTTAGGTCAAGGATGTGCTCATTTATATAATCAAAGTTATTTTTAATCCCATTATGATTTGAATCAATTGTCATTTGGATTACTTGCAACATAGCATACATTTTCTCCTGGAAAATATTTGTCTTGTCTTGGAGTATTACTCCTGCAAATCTCTGATGTTCCAGACTGGGGATTTTAGAAAAGAATATTGCGTGTGGTTTCTTACCACTTTTATTTGTATATGCAACCTCCATTTTTATCAAACCAACCAGTCTTAAATTCCAAACACTATAGCCTTATATGTTTCTTATCTTTCTGAACACTCCAAAATGCTCAACCACTTAAAAACAATCTGGTAATTTCCCCCCTAGAAGAATAGCCAAAAAGTCAAAGTTTTTCTTTCTCCGCAAACTATTCTTAAACTTAAATATCACAGCTCAGTAAGTGTTTATAATCCAAGAAGGTCAGCAGTTTTCATAACAATTGAATTTCTCATTCTGCAATAGATAGCCCAGTGTATTTTCTTTCATCTATTCCCAGCTGTTCTCTGTTTAGCTAAGAGTCACTGAGGATCAAAGGGATAAATTGTGCTCTGTTTCTGGACATTTTGCCAATTTCTGAGGCAGGGCAGCTGTAGTTCTATACTCTGTTCCACCACTAGATGTTAGTAACTGTTTATTTTCAAACATTTAAAATGAAAAGATTATTTTCTTATAATTTCATCAATATTCTTTTAAATGGAAAATCTTAACAATTTCCATAGTTGTCAGTTTTATTCAGATTATAGCTTTACATCAGTCCATTTCAATGTATTTCTGTCCCCCATAAAAATTAAATCGCCACTTCTGTCTATGGAAAGATGGAGTTATAATCCCCTTCCTTCTCACTTTCGGAGGATTTTTTGCTTCTTGGAGATCTTTTCCAGGAAATCAGTTTCAAAATAGAAAAGAGAAGAACAATATTCTCACCCAGCTCCAACACGCTGTTCATAGTTGTTCTTGGTGCTTTTGGACTTTGGATGCCAATAGCTTGAGCTAGTCACTGGAATGCAGCTAGCCTTTCTCCTGTTGGGTTGGAGGGCTTTCCCCAGATCAAACAGATCAACTGCCATCTTTCTGTGATTGACAGGGGCCCCCTCCTTCTTTGTCACCTCTCTGGAGTGACTTTAGACCCATTTAGGGTCCCTAGGCAGGGCAAAACCAGCCTTGGGGTGCAGAGCTCCACAATCACTTGGTCGTATTGCTGCAATGCAAAGCCAGAAGTTGACTGTCAGAACTTTGAATCAAGGTTGTAAGTTCCTTTTTCAGGTTGGTTGTAATTATGAACGGTTGCTAAGTGACCAGTCTTAAGTCAAGGACTGCCTGTAGTGCGGGATGTCACTGGAAAAGATGAGTGAAGAATGCCAAGCATGTATGCCAAGAGTATAGAATCCCATCATGGTGCTGCCCAGCTAAAGCTAGCAGGCCCTTACATTGGGCAGCAAAATATGGAAAAGTGGGTTATCATTTTTATGATAATACCAGAGCAATAATTTTGTGCTATGATGAACTATTTCTGTATTTTGCCAAGAAAACAACACAGATAAAAAATTCAAAGTCATAGATGATATAGTTCCAGAGGACAGAGCCCTCAGGTTGAATGGCACTCAACATGCTATTCAGTAAAAGCTCCGGTTATTCCAGAGTATGAATGTAATTTATGATTTGACTAGATTGAGGCTTTCAGGATGTTTAGTTATTGATGTTGTCATGTAGGAAAAGAGCATCTGAAGATGCAAAGGCAGAATTACAGTGAGAACATGGAATGTAAGAACCATGAATATGGGAATGAGGCATCATTTCCTGATAATTATTTCAGCTTGTGATTGGAGGCTTGTACAAATCAGTTTCTCTGTTCTTAAAAAAGATGCCTTTTATTTATTTTCATATTGATCTGAGTGAGTGCTTTCAAGTTGAGTAATTGAGAAGGGTTCCACACATAAAGAGGCAGATCGTGTTTGCCACTTCAGGCGTAATGGATGGGCATACAATTGCTTTTTTTAAAAAAAAAGTTTGATAACCTGATCATCTGAATTCAATTTATTCAAAGGGAATTGGGGTCACAAGTGGGAAGCCAAAGAAAGAAACTCTTGTCTTGAGAGTCCTTGATATTAAATAGAATTTCTGAGCATTTAGTAATTACAGTTAATGATAAGATGTGAAGTATGGGGGTTTTCTTTTATGAATTCCAAAGACTCTTTTATTTCCATTGCTTCATCATTTAATTCAGTCCATCACAAGACTGAAATCCTGTAGGCCAACATGGAAAATACAATTCACTTAACATCTACCCAGTTTAACCCAAAGAATGCTTGGATTGCTAAATTGCACATCCAATTATGAGGCCACTGCTGTACTCTCATAAAAGTTTTGTATATAGCAATAGCACTTAGACTTATATACCACCTCCTAGTGTTTTACAGCACTGTCTGGGTGATTAATAATGTCAGCATATTGCCCCCAACAATCTGGATCCTCATTTTATCAACCCAGGAAGGAAGGAAGGAAGGAAGGAAGGAAGGAAGGAAGGAAGGAAGGAAGGAAGGAAGGAAGGAAGGAAGGAAGGCTGAGTCAACCTCAAACTCATCAGGATCGAATTCCAGACTGTGGACAGATTTAACCTGAAATACTGCATTCTAGCCACTGCTATATAATTATGTTGATTATGCATATGTGTTTACTTTGTCATGTTCGCATCATATGCTAAATAAAAATAATTTAAGTCTGATTTCTAAATATTTGTGCAAGAAGCCTGAAATCCCACGTGGAAAGGCTTCCCATATTTGACTATAACATTTTATTTGGACTAGTGTTCATATCATTCACAATCCTGCCTTTGAGCTGATTCAAAATTCAGCAAGTCACATTAGCTGCATCGATAAAAAGAGAAAGACCATTCAAAATTCCTCTTGGTCTGCCTATCACCCCCAAATACGAGTGTTTAAAATGTTGGATTTAGACTTGGGAGATCCAAATAGAATAGAGCTGGAAGGGTCCTTGGAGGTCTTCTAGTCCAACCCCCTGCTCAAGCAGGAGACACTATACCATTTCAGATAGGTGGCTGTCCAATCTTTCCTTAAAAACATGCAGTGATGAAGCACCTACAGCTTCTGAAGGCAAGCTGTTCCACTGGTTAATTGTCCTCACTGTCAGGAAGTTTCTCCTTAATTCCAGATTGCTTCTCTCCTTGATTAGTTTCCATCCATTGCTTCCTGTCTTGTCTTCTGGTGTGTTGGAAAATAAGCTGACTCCCTTTTCTTTATGGCAGCCCCTCAAACACTAGAATAATGCTATTAGGTCACCCCTAGTCCTTTTTTTCCTCTAGACTGGCCATTCCCAAATTCTGCAACCATTCTTCATTTGTTTTTGTCTGCAGGCTCTTAACATCTTAGTTGCTCTTCTTAGAACCTTTTCAATTGCTAAGCAAGGAGTCACACCCAATTGTACAGTATTTTTTTTGCTACAGTTGTTAGGTGAGTCACTGCAGTTGTTAAGCAAATCCTGCATCTGTTTCTGGCTTCTCCAATTGACTTTGCTTGTTCAAAGCTGGCTGGGAAAGTCGCAAATGGCAATCCCAAGACTCCAGGATGCTTCAAGCATCATAATTACCAAGCACATGAAATTTGATCATGGGATTGTGGGGATACTCTGATGGCTGTAAGTGTGAAGAGCAGTCATAAGTCAGTTTTCTTAGTGCCATTGTAACTTCAAACAGTCACTAAATGAATTGTAATTTGAGGACTATTTGTACTTATGGATGCAAACCATGGTGAGAAGTCTAGATTGCAGGAGACAAATTAGTGTAAAATGAGGAATGAGTGGTGTATTATATGTGATTATCAACACTGTTCAAAGTAAGGAACGCGTGTCAGCTCCTTTTGACAGCTGACAGCCGCACACTTGGTTTCCGCTGACAGCTCCACAAGCGGCTACAGTTGACAGCTGAGTTGACAGCTGCACACATGGTCCACGCGGATTGGGTAGAGATAAAATGGCGGGGAGCATTCGAGGGCAGGGATTGGCTAGGCTCCAGCTGGCATCCCTATATAAGGGGGAGATTGTCCCCTACTTGTTCGTTCCTGTGAGGCAAATAAAAAGAGCTGTTTGAATTGAAACCTGCTGTCCTCCTTCTTATTGGGAACCCGCCGCGAACAAAACAAGTGGGACAATGAAAGACACAACAGTCACATATACCACCCCTTGGCCAGCTTATAACTCAAAGTATTCCACTTCATGCAAGCCCAAATACTGCATGAGATGGGTAAACTGCAGCATGTGGTTCCTCAAGTTTTTTTTGTGGCCCTGGCTGAATTTCATTTTATAAGGGAATAGGAGCCAAATACAATATGTTTAATATCCTTGTGATACATCCCAAAAGAGAGCAACATTGATTACATTCCCTGATGATCAATCAAAATCAATGATAGAGGAAAATCCAACACAAATATATAAAATGCAAATAAGATTCAGCTTAAAAGGACTATGACAGATAGGAGACATCGTGACTGGAATCAACATGATTGATGAGGAAAGCAGCAAAATATGACATTTTTGCTAGCTAGCTATGTTTACGACCGTTCTGAAAATGAATATATGAAATATGGTACGTTACAGGTTTTGATGATGCTCATCTGGAAAAGCCAATTTGGATCATAAAGGAGGAACAGAAGAGGATTCAATTCATCTCCCTTTCCTGTTATAAAGATAACTCAATACTCTAAAGTCCTTTGTTTCCTGAAAGGCAATTATCCTAGGAGCTAAGCAAAAAAATAAATTAAAAAAATCCTTTTTTTCTTGCAGTCATACAATATAAGAGTCACAACAGAAAAGGCCAAAGGGATATAAAATGTTCTCAAATTTGTAAATGAGCCTACCAATTGAGAAAGTATGATGGACTAACATTCTCAATAAATCCAGTATAGGTGTAATTCAACTGTCCTTGTAATTTTCAACTGCTTTGCTAATGTAAGGCCAAAATCCACAGACCCTGGTCTCAAGAGTGTCAAATCACTTTAAAGCCTTCTCTTTTTTTGAAAAATCATTCACTTTTCAAAATTCCTCCCATTCCAAATGGAGGGTAAGACACACAAATGAGAATCACTTCCAATGCCGCCATTACCATGCAAGGTTTTAAAAAGTGAAGTTCCAAGAAATGAGTATAAGAAAAAAAAAGAAAATTAAGGAAGATTAATTTTTTACTGAAAAACTTGGCAATGTCTTCCTGTAGTTTTCTGATAGCAATCTCATTCTGTGGTCAGATCAGGTTCCAAGATTTCAGCCCTTTGTAATTCAGTTTAAAATTATTTATTATTTTATTAAAATTTATTTAATTAGCAAGATTTGTCAGACTTCTGGGGGTATTATGAATGGCCCTTTATCAGCTTGAAATTTAAATCTGGGGTTTCAAACCTTGGCAACTTTATGACTTGTGGACTTCAACTCCCAGATTTCCTCAGTCAGCATAGCAAAGGTGGCTGAGGCATTCTAGGAGTTGAAGTCCACAAGTCATAAAGTTGTCAAGGTTGGAGACACCTATTTTAAATCACAGTTAAACCAATGAAGAAAACCACTACAAGGGCAGCTGTATAATATGTTTTAACCTATTGTGGAAGTTAATCCTGGCTAGAGGTCATCTCTAGGTTGTATACAATCCCCACATTCCAATTTTTGAAAAAAAAATGAGGAGTGCTATTTAATCATGGTGGTCAAAAACTGATGGCACAATTTCCCATACTTTTAGAGTGAGGAATAGATGGGTTCTTTTATTATAAGCCCTAAAGTAGGCATATGGCACTTAAAAACCCCACATTCTTTGCAGAAAACAGCCTTATCCATGTGGGTTGCAATTCCAGAGAACTTAACAGTAAGAGTGGTTTTGGCTACCAAAATATCAGCAAAATATTCTATCATTGCTGTATGGTAAATCATTATGGAAATAATAGTAATTCCCTCCCTCTCCTTTGTATAAATATGCTCAGAATAGTTAGTTGCAATCTATCGTCTTAGATGCATGCAATCTTAAACACATGTGGATGTGAGTATGTGTGATCCACCAACAGTTTTTTTGGGAATTATTATAGAAAATTGGATGACCTATCATTTTTGATATGATGCAACAGTACCACCTAATGGATTGAGTAAATCAAGAAGTCTGAACAGATGGAAAGAGTTGGTTTATTTTCTCAACTAACCTTTTTCATAAAATCATTTTTTTCATAATGGCATAACTGGAGGAAACCAGCCAGCTCTTTATTTTCATGACCCCAGAGACATTAGGAAGACAGGTTCAGCTACTAGATGATTTTCTGATTTGCTAGCTAAATCGAGGACCCCCGAGATAGAAAATGTTATGCTTGATGGGACAAAGCAAATCAATTGCCTCGAAGGAGTTGGCTTTCATGTCTTGTGCAAATTTTATAAAACCAAAGGACAATATTCAAGAAGAAGAAAATAGCAAAGAGAATCTGTCTAAGGGCATCCATACAAAAAGCTGTGATCATCTCTGTCCTACCATCCTCTCTGTGGTGAATTCTGAGCATGTATTAAATTTCAAGATCTTTCTCCAATCCATGCATGTTTATGGCTAAGACAAACGTAAGAAATGTACAATTTTTATAATAGCAGTATACAGCTGGGCAGTGCTAGAGAGAGAGACATCTCCAAAAATTAAGATAGTATTATTATTATTATTATTATTATTATTATTATTATTATTATTATTATTATTATTATTATTATTATTATTATTATTATTATCCCCACTGCCCACTGACTCTGGACAGCTTACAACATCTTGAAAGAACAAACTAAAACAATTGAAAGGTTAAAAACATTAAAAGCATTAAGGATTATATATTACAACATTAAAAGTTAACAAAAAAACTAGATAAAAAGAGACCAATACTTAAAAAGGTTGGATGTGGGATCTTCTCGTAATCTAGTAATCATCTCCATACCCTTACTGGGGCCCAAAGCGAGTTAGGAGAGCCAGGTTTTCATGCCCTTTCAGAAGGCCAAGATGATGAGAGCAGATAACACCTCTAGGAGCACAAAGTTTCAAAGGATGGGAGCCACCACAGAAAAGGTGGCTTCTAGACCCCACCAGGCAAATTTCCTTGGCTGATAGGTTCACAGAATGCCCCTTCTGTTCTGGGGTGGGTCAATCCCATTTAGGTGAGATGGTTCCTTAGGTAACCTGAACCCATACCATAAAGGACTTTAGAAGTGAGAACTACAGGGCTTTTTTTCTCATAGAACGCTCTGAACGGAGTTCCGGCACCTTTTTTGGATGGAACCTTGTAGGGTAGGCAAGGTGGGTTGTATGACATGTGTGAGTTCTGGCACCTTTTTCTTTTACAAAAAAAGCACTGGATATGACAGTTTCGCAAAAGGCTCTCTTAGAAGGATTAACTGGATTTGAGATTGTTAAAAGGGTTAAATATTTGGGGGTGCTTTTGTCGCCCTCTAATACAAAGTTATATAAAAATAATTATGAAAAACTATGGGGGAAAATTCAAAAAGAACTGGAGAGTTGGGAAAAATTGCAATTGTCTTTGTTGGGACGGATTGCAGCAGTGAAAATGAATGTCCTGCCTAAATTTTTATTTTTATTTCAAATGATACCTATTCTTAAGAAAGACTCTAATTTGGAGGAATGGCAGCGAGATATCAATAAATTTGTGTGGGCAGGGAAAAAGCCACGAGTTAAACTTAAGATTATGCAGGATACTCGTGAGAGAGGTGGTCTTAAAATGCCTAATTTTAAACTATATTATGAAGCTGCTGCATTAGTAGGAATAAGTGATTGGATTAATTTGACACAAGAGAGATTATTAAATCTTGAGGGCCATGATTTGTTGTTTGGCTGGCATGCATATTTGTTGTATGATAAGAAGGTAGACAATGTGTTTAGAGTGCATATTTTAAGACAGGCATTGCTGAGAGTTTGCAAGAAGTATAGACATAAGTTAGATTGCAAGATACCACTGTGGGCAATTCCAAAACATGCAATAGAAAATATACATGCTGGTTTCAAACATGATGTGACTACGTACAAGGAGATCCTAAGTTTGGAAAGAAATGTCTGGTGTTTGAAATCATATAGCCTCTTGCGAGAAGAGAAGGTTGTTCAAAACTGGTTTCAATATACTCAGTTACGGGCCAGATGGAAAGAAGACCAGAAAAATGGTTTTACAATGACTGATGAAAATTTGATAAAGCAAATTAGAAATCACGGTCCAGCACATATCAAACGGATATATCTTGCATTGATAGAGATTGACTCAGAAACAGAGCTTGTTAAGGATAGTATGATAAAATGGGCCCAAAACATCCAGGAAGTTATCACAATGGATACGTGGGAAAAGATTTGGGTGAGGAACGTAAAATTTACACAAGCTCAAAATCTAAGAGAGAATTTTTACAAAATGTTTTACAGATGGCATTTAGATCCTAAAAAGCTTGCAAGTATGTATCCAAATTATCAGCCTAAATGTTGGAGGTGCGGTGATGAAGATGCAACATATTTTCACATATGGTGGACATGTAAAAAGGTTAAGGCTTTTTGGATAAAAGTCTGGTGGAACATGCAGAAGATCTTTAAACAGAGGATAAAGTTTTGTCCGCAACTTTTTTTGTTGGGAATAATTACAGATGCTACAGTTGTGGACACCAAGCTGATGTTGCATTTAATTACGGCAGCAAGACTTTTGATAGGTCAGTATTGGAAGAAAGAGGAACTGGCGACCATAGAAGAGTGGACTTTAAAGGTTTCCGACCTGGCTGAGATGGCGAAGATTTCGGCCTATTTGAAAGATCACTCGCAAGAACGCTATATTATGGAATGGAGAAAATGGATTGAGTTTATCCAGAACAAGTATAGGGTTAAGAAGTTTTATGTAGCATTTGAATAAGTCTTCTTTCTTTTTTTTCTTTTTTTATTTTAGTTTCTTTATATATATTTAATATTACTAAGGCTTGTTTTATCCTATATAAGCTAGAGAGTGATGGATTTTAGAGTTTATAGTTGTTAGTATATGATTGTTTATGATTGCTTTTTATATATATACCTTGTATTTAGCTCTGGGAAGTCGGGGGGGAGGGGGGAGGGGGGAGAGGTAGGGGGGGAGAAGGGAGGGGGAGGGGGGTTTTAAAGGAAAATTGTATGTTAAAACTTTTCAATTAAAAAAAAAGCACTGGAGAACTAACACCTTGAATTATAGCCAGTGTCTAGTGCAGTTTGCCCAACAGTGGTGTTACTTGGGCCCCTAGAGGTCTCCATGTTGATGAATTCTTTGTCCACTGTAGTTTCTGAATAGTCTTCAAGGGTAGCTCCATGCTCAGCAGATTGCAGTAGTCTAAATATTTAACATGATCCGAGAAAAAAGTTATCCGTTACATGACAAAAGAGTAATCACATCAAAACTATTTAATTTAATCAAAATTAACTATCAATGAAATCAAATTTAGTTTTTGTCACATTGATTTCCTCTGACTGTGACGCCCACAAGCCAAGAGTAGCCTCACTTACAGCAGTTCTTCATAACTGCTGTTTTGAAATACGGGGCAAAAGAACCTGGTGAATTTTGGAGCACTGTGATGGATGAAAATGAAGAGGGGTTTATAGCCTAATTTCACATACACTGGTCTCAATCCAATGAGATAAACAGGACATTCATGAACTGTAAACATCACGGCTGTCTTTTGGGAGGAAAAAAATGAAAACAAATCCTTCAAAATGTAAGAATTGCCCTATACTCATTTGCTTTTAGTCAGGCTGGCTTGTAAAGCGGTCCTCCTCTTTTGAATCTGTTCCCTAGAAGGTGACCACATCAACCGGGGAGGGGGGCATTGTCAAGAATGATAATTTTTTGGTGCCATCAAATCTGCACAGATGCCAGCACAATTTAACAGGTGCTCCAGTTGTACAAAAGCCAGCAGCTGATTTCCCTGATGAACTGTGAACCACCAAACCACTTTCACTGACCTTGATCAGAATAGGCCTCGGAGAGGAAAATGTTAGCACTTTGAAGGAATGCCTCTTTCCAATGCCCTCACCTGCATGTTGGAGAACTTTAGTCATCCATTCTGCCAGAGATCAAAAAGCAGGAGAAAAATAAAAAAAGAAAGGATGCTAAGTAATGAATACTGTAATATAACATTGAGTTTAATAAACAGCTGATGAAAACCACAGTTGGCAAAACAAGCTAGAGAAATGATGGGAATGACAACTTTTACATGAAAAAAAAAACAACCCCTTGACTTTCCATTTGAAAGAGAAATATCTATAGCAGGGGTATCCAACCTTGGCAATTTTAAGACCCTTGGACTTCAATTCCCAGAATTTCCCTGCCAGCATGGGAGTTGAAGTCTACAGGTCATAAAGTTGCCAAGGTTGGACACCCCTGATCTACAGCATTCATTAACTGGAGCCAGGACAACCCAAAATTTACCTCCTGTGGCTGTCAAGGTTACGACTAAGGATCCCAACAAAGTAAACACACCAGAGTCGTTTAGATCTCTAATGCAAAACTTTATTGGGTACAACATACCAGCACTAAAGAATTGAAAACCAGCTCTGGCAATATGGTGGGAAAAGATAATTAAAAGAATAAATATTTCCCTCCCCTCAGTTCAGGTCACATTGTCCAATTAACCCTCAGGCGGTTGTTATGAGAAGATTGTCTCTGTTCGCCACAACATCTCTTTGATGACCTTGGTTCCCATCCGGATAAAATCCACCTGTCCATTCCAAACCTTCCCCTCCCCCCTTGCAACTGTAGGTAAGCTGGAAGCAGCATGGTGGTCCTAACGCAAGCAATCTTCGTACCTTGACAGAGGCATTTTGTACCTTGACAGAGGCTACTGCTAAGTTTGTAAGCCGCCCTGAGTCTTCGGAGAAGGGCGGGATATAAATGGAATTAAAATAAAAAAAATAAAATAAATTTTTTTCCAGGGATTGGGGTTTAGCTCCAGAAAATTAAAACTGTACATTCACTCAAATCATATCTCTTCTGTTTTTTTTATCAAGTGCTATTTGTTTGTTTGAGCAATTCCTTTCTTTCTTATCCCTCCCCCCCTTTGCTGAGGTATTCTTTATTCCTGCTCACAGTAGTAATAACAGAAGGATCTGTTCCTTGTCAGACCAAAAATGAAAACAGTAGCCTCTATTTTCTTTCCTGACTGCTTCTGGAAGTGAACCAAAGCAACACCATTTTAGGAGGCACTTCTTGATAAAGCTGTACCCTCCTGAACATTTCACAGATGGACTAACATAAAAGGAACCTAATTTACTATTCAAGATATCTGTCAATCTACAATTTGTTTCTTTTATCACAGATGCAACACTTACCCTTACCACGCATGAAAACCATTCAATGGTGCCTTTATCTTCATTTTTTATTTTAATTATTTGTAATTTTAGCACAAGAAGATTCAACAACACTGGCTGGTATTATTCCACTTGGTGCTAACTGAACCCCTAGGTGGGTGTTGTACCTTTGCTTTTTTATAAGTCATTTGGGGGGTAAGGGGATAAGGAAAAAGAACAGGAATCAACCAGGATCCAAAAATCACTACAGTCACTTTGTGACCTTCTGAATCTGGGTCAGATTGACAATATTGAGTTTTTATAATCTTCCCTGCTTGGATTTGATGTATGGAGTTCTTGTAAGTGTTCAGCTCAGTGTTTGGAATTTTTAGAGACAGTTTGGATGTTAAATTCATGAGAATATTGGACACCCTTAATTCTATTCATACTCTTCCAGTGATTTAGAAAGTGAAACTGCAACAATCAGTCAAAGATTGCACCAGACTTTGATCTCACAATTTCCTGGTTTCTAGTCTTGTGCCTTAATCACAAGACCAAAATGGCTTATTTCTCTTTAAACCATCCCTTCAAACAGATTCAGTCAGTCAACCAGTCAGTCCAAATTAGATAATCTCTTAAACTAGGATTAATGGCCATCCTAGATGAGCATTTGAATGAATTGTGTTGCAATCTTTGAAACAATGTCATGTATCACCCCTTTATCTAGGAAGATGTCAAGAAAACAAGTCAGAGAAACAAAGCTGGAAGATTTCAAAATTGTGTCAGATGCTTTGCAGTTTCATTTCTTTCTTCAGCCTTATTATGTACCACTCAGGTCCATGCTGAGCAAGAAAACACAGGAAAATTATCACAGTACGGTCATGCAGATTTTGATTTACGGTAACTGTGTAATCTATACAATGGCTGAGTCACTCACTTTATCACGGGGGTACAACAGCTTTTCTTGATTTCCTTCATTTGCTCAGCAATATTCCACAACAGGCTGATATATTATACTTTGTTCTTTGTGTTTTCCCCCAGGGGAAGGTAATCTAATTTTTATTGTTCCTCTATTTTTTTAAGAATAAAAAATAGCTTTTAAAATATCCTTTCCCCAGTAAGCTGAATGCTGTGAACAGCGTGTCAAGAAGCAAAAATGCACCCCTGCAAGAAAATTTTTGATTTTAGATGGTTGCTGGTTTCTGTTCAGCCAAAACACATTTAAGAAAGAAAAAGAAAATGTAGGAGAAAGAGGTAAGGTAGCAAATATAGCTCCTTGATGCCTCAGGAAATGACTGTATGAACTGCTACTTCATTATGGATCTTTTGAGAAAGACACCTGTGCTGAAGAAGGAAGAACTGGACATCTTCTTGTCTAATAACAAAACTAAACAAAAACACAAAACAACATTTACTATGGAATTATGAAGTTCTCTATTTCTTCAGATCTCAAAACTCAGGCTATCGGGTGTGGTCCTTTCTTTGTACTATGTACTGAATACAAGATCCCGACATAACTGCTAATATTTAATGATAATAAATACGAACCAATGATCGTTAATTCTGCTGCATGGCATACATCAGAAGAATTTACAGAGTGAGGTCCACCCTCATTAAAAGGACCAAACCAAACTCGCCGGATCCTTTTCTGTGAAGTTAAAATCCGGCTTGCTAATCCATTTTACTTTCTTCCTCCAGGTATATTTTGACTTTCTGAACAATCTTAGCCAAAGAGATACAGGTTGTCCTTAACCTATGAGCCTCAAGTTTCTATTGCTAAGCAAGTCACTTGCTAAGTGAATGGTACCTCATTTTGCAACCTTTTTGGCCATAAGTATTAAGAGAATCACTGCAGTTGCTAAGTGAATCATGCCATCATAAGTGAATCTGGCTACCCCCATTGACTTTGCTTGTCAGAAGCTGGCTGGGAAGGTTGCAAATAGCACGGGACAGTGCAACTGTCATAAATTCATGCCAGTTGCCAAGCAACCAGATTTTGAACCTATAACCATTGGGGATGCTGCAATGGTGGTAAGTGTGAAAAACAGTCATAAGTCACTTTTTTTCCAGCACTGTGTAACTTTGAACAATCACTAAACAAATGATTGTAAGTTGAGGACCACCTTCTTCATGTTTAATCCATATTATCCTAATATTATCCTATATTAACCTGAATGCTGAAAGCTAATACATCAATGAGGAGAATTGCTTCATCACTCAGAATCATTTGTGAGATGGGTGGCTATAGAAATCAATCAATCAATCAATCAATCAATCAATCAATCAATCAATCAAACAAACGAACGAACAAACAAACTTGATTAGTTTCTTGGTGACATTTTGTTATTGTTAGACAGTATATTTATTTCTATGAAAGGGAACACTGACTTTCTCGGTTTCTCACTGCCAGTGCTTTTTTTTGTAAAAAAAAAAAAAAGACGCCAGAACTCACACATGTCATACAACCCACCTTACCTACCCTGCAAAGTTCCATCCAAAAAAGGTGCCGGAACTCCGTTCTGAGCATTTTATGACAAAAAAAAAAAAAAAGCCCTGTTCACTGCCCATCCAAAATGGGTACACGTCCATGATTTCTTTTAACAAATGACTTCATCATTTCATTGTAAGCAAAAAAGGCCACCAGCTCCTGTCTGCCCTCAATTTACTTGAGAAGGCAAATGTGACATTACTTCAATTTATCAAAGAGCATTTAGCTGTCCATCATTCCACTGTGTTGTCTGTGAAAGGTACAGCTGAAAGAGGGCAAAAGGAAATCTCAATTGATTGATTGAATCTGATCTTTTGGGGAAGATAGTAACATTTTTTTTACTTCTGCTCCCCCCCCCCCCATATATGGATGTATTTATTCAAGTGCATTTCCAGGAGAAAATGCTTTTAACCTCGGATTATGCTTGACAGATCTAGCTGGAGGGAAATATTATATATTAGTTTTCTAATCATGTTGCTGGATGAAAGGGGAATAGTAGGAAGAATTAAACATATGTGTCACAGGTGATTTTCTAATCCAAGCAATGTGATACATGCAGTACAATGCAGTGAGACATATACAGATCTGTACAGTGGAGAAATATAACAACCACTTCACAAATGCATGGCACAACACAGGAGAACAAACCCATCAGGACAGGATTCAGCAACCCATCCACATTTGAAAGACAAAGGTCACTCTTTTGAAGACAGCAAAGTCCACATTACAGTATGGACAGAGATGACTGCTGGTTTGAAAGAGGAGTCAAAGAGGCCATCTACATTAAGACTGAACAGCCCATTCTCAACAGAGGGGGAGGGGTATGATACCATCTATCTCCTGTTTGCAACACAGTCCTTTCAGCAGCTCCACAACCATTTGCACTATTCAGGTGACAGTGAGGGAATAGATAAACTTCCAAGTGGCCTCAGTAATTCTCAGAAAGATAACAACAACAACAACAACAACAACACTGATAAAGTTGGAAGGGACCTTGGAGGTCATCTAGTCCAACCCCCTGCTCAGGCAGGAAACCCTACACCATTTCGGACAAATGGCTGTCCAGTCTCTTCTTAAAAACGTCCAGTGTTGGAGCATTCACCGCTTCTGGAGGCAGGTTGTTCCACCGATTAATTGTTCTCACTGTCAGGAAATTTCTCCTTAGTTCTAGGTTGCTTCTCTCCTTGGTTAGTTTCCATCCATTGCTTCTTGTCCTGCCTTCAGGTGCTTTGGAGAATAGCTTGTCTCCCTCTTCTTTGTAGTAACCCCTGAGATATTGGAACACTGCTATCATGTCATCCCTCGTCCTTCTCTTCATTAAACTAGACCAGAGGTAGGCAACCTTGGCTCTTTTCTGACTGGTGGACTTCAACTCCCATGGCTGGCTCAGGAATTCTGGGAGTTGAAGTCCACGAGTCATAAAAGAGCCAAGGTTGCCTACCCCTGAACTAGACATACCCAATTCAAGCAACCATTCCTTATATATTTTAGCCTCCAGTCCCCTAATCATAAAGAGTCTAACAACCATTCTCCACCATTCAGTTAGACCTGAAGAAGTTTCTTGGAGGAGGAGAGCATCTTCAAGGAAAAAGAAGTTGCCTTTTGAAAAAGCACATTTGGAACAATCCTGTTCTGGATGACTGAGAATCTCCATAGACATTTTAATTCAGGATTTCTCAACCTAAGCAACTTTGAGATATGTGAATTTCAATTCTCAGAATACCTTAGCCAATTTTAAGATTGAGAAACACAGTTCTAATGATACACAAGTTCACATACAGCTACACATATCAACTCAACAACCAACCAACCAACAGGAAGACTTTTGTTCCTAAATGAACAGTTCTATTTCACTGTTTATTATGGTCATATTGTGCTACAGATTTTCCCTGCAAATTAATAAATATGCTTTATGGTGTTTGCTTAAGTTCTATAGATATTCTCTTGAAAGATTTTTTATTTCAAAATGTGCTGTGATTAGGTGGCTAATGTAATTGCTTTTTATTACAGGTCAACTGGTATGATTCCATTGCTAATAATGGAGAGAACTACATTAAGATAAAGCTGATGGAGGGAAAATCATTATTGCTGATTAACATAAAGATCACTTATTTTCTAACATGTATGACAGATAAATATGCTAGCAAAATTCCATTCATTTCAGCACTACTGAGACTATTGTGTTTCTATGTTTCAGATTGCACATAGAAAATAGGAACAGGTAAAATATATTTGAAAATCATGTTTTTCATAAAAAAATATATATTCTGACCTTCTCACTTTTCTTGTCACCCAACTTGTAAGATTGTGGTATCTTTTGGTCACCAAGCTGCATATTCACTATTAGTACTCTACCTCGATGAAATGTATTATTTATGTATACTTGAATGAAACTGTAATTTGGGAACAAGTGAGGAAAAATTGCATTCCTAAGTAGGAGATCTTAATTCGAGCACATGAAGGAACGTATGCTAAGGGCTGTAACTTCCCAGCAAGTTTCCTTGGAATTTGTGACCTTTCAGAAATCTGGCAGATTTTCAGTATAAGGAATATATGTCACTGATCAGAATGGAAAAACCTTGGAAAAAATGATGCAGGAAATCTAAAGGGATGGCGAATGGGAAATAAAACAGATTCCTTCAGAAGGTAAAGAAGATCCTTCAGAAGATGAATCCAAAATCATTAGCTTTTGGTCCCTGCACCCTGCATCCTATCTCATAAACCTCAGATGACAGCTGTAGCCACCTGATTCCAAAGAGGAGACTTTGGAATCCTCTTTTGAAGGACCTTCTCCATCTTCTGAAGAAATCAAGAGCAATCAAACAACAAGACTGACTTTGATTCAGGATTTGATGATAACACACCCATAAAAATATTGCCTGTGCTGCTTTCAGTGAAGTCATTTATGATTCAGTGATTCACAAACTAGGCAGAAATGCACACATTTGACAATAATATGATAGAAAAGGGACTGGGCCAATCCCAATGACATGATGTGAATACCTATTTATTTATTTATTTATTTATTTATTTATTTATTTATTTATTTATTGAGTTTATATACCGCCCTATTCCCGTAGGACTCAGGGCGGTTTACAAGGCAATTAAAACATAAAATACAAAAATTAAAATCAGTTAAAACAATTAATTAAATTTAAGCCCTAAAAATTAAAATCTAAAATCCAATTAAAAATTAAAAACCCCTCAGTCTGGGCCAGACAGCTCGAAGAGCCAGGTTTTCAGGTCCCGGCGAAATGAACGAAGGTCGGGGGACATCCTAAGTTCTGTGGGTAGTTGGTTCCATAGGGCCGGTGCAGCCACAGAGAACGCCCTCCCCCTGGGAATAGCACCCCGGCATTCCTTAACCGGCGGTACCCTGAGAAGGCCCTCCCTGTGGGAGTGCACAGGACGATGGGAGGTTGATGCCGGCAGCAGGTGTTCCCTTAGATAGTCCGGACCCAAGCCATATGCAATTCTTAGTAAGAATTTTGGTTATAATTGTAAAATGCAATACAAACTCAAAGAGAACTGAAAGAAATGAAAAGTGCAAGAAAAAAAAATACATATAAAATAAAATAAAATGACATGATGTGATGTGAATTATCAAAATAACACAGTAGTGTTTTTACTTTGATCCCTTAAATGAGACTTGATTGGGAGAACATCCTAATGGATAATGCCCCATGATAACCAATCCGCACCAGTTTCAGGCAGAAATAAAACCATTTGTCCGAAATGGTATAGGGTTTCCTGCCTGAACAGGGGGTTGGACTAGAAGACCTCCAAGGTTGTTGTTGTTATTATTATTATTATTATTATTATTATTATTATTATTATTATTATTGTTGTTGTTGTTGTTGTTGGTTTTGTTGCTGTTGTTATTGTTATTATTATAAAATAATCTATCAATAACGTTTTATGTAAATGGAAATGATCTTCTCAGAAGGACAACAATCGATTAGTTCCTTGAATGATATATACAGTAATTATGAAATTATATCCTCACCCCAATACAGACTTTCATGGTACATTAACAGTTAAACTGTAGAATAACAGACAGAACCTGGGGCAGAGTCAAGACAGTAATTAGCCTAGAATCATTGTTGTTGTTGTTGTTAGTTGCGAAGTCGTGTCTGACCCATCGCGACCCTATGGACAACGTTCCTCCAGGCTTTCCTGTCCTCTACCATCTTCTGGAGTCCATTTAAGCTCACGCCTACTGCTTCAGTAACTCCATCCAGCCACCTCATTCTCTGTCATCCCCTTCTTCTATTGCCCTCAATCTTTCCCAGCATTAGGCTCTTCTCCAGTGAGTCCTTCCTTCTCATTAGGTGGCCAAAGGATTTGAGTTTTAGCTTCAGGATCTGGCCTTCTAAAGAGCAGTCAGGGTTGATCTCCTCTAGGACTGACCGGTTTGATCGCCTTGCAGTCCAAGGGACTCGCAGGAGTCTTCTCCAGCACCACAGTTCAAAGGCCTCAATTCTTTGGCGCTCAGCCTTTCTTATGGTCCAACTTTCACTGCCATACATTGCAACTGGGAAGACCATAGCCTTGACTATACGCACTTTTGTTGACAGGGTGATGTCTCTGCTTTTTAGTGTGCTGTCTAGATTTGCCATGGCTTTCCTCCCGAGGAGCAAGCATCTTTTAATTTCTTGACTACAGTCCCCATCTGCAGTGATCTTGGAGCCCAGGAAAATAAAATCTGTCACTACCTCCATTTCTTCCCCATCTATTTGCCAGGAATTGAGAGGGCCTGCTGCCATGATCTTGGTTTTCTTAATGTTTAGTTTCAACCCAACTTTTGCACTCTCCTTCTTCACCCACAACAAGAGGCTCTTTAGTTCTTCTTCACTTTCTGCCATTAGAGTGGTATCATCTGCGTATCTTAGGTTGTTGATATTTCTTCCGGCAATCTTAATTCCAACTTTTGATTCATCTAGCCCTGCCTTTCTCATGATGTGCTCTGCATATAAGTTAAATAGGCAAGGCGACAGTATACAGCCTTGCCGGACTCCTTTCCCAATTTTGAACCAATCAGTGGTTCCGTGTCCAGTTCTCACTGTTGCTTCTTGGCCCGCATATAGGTTTCTCAAGAGACAAATAAGATTTTTTTTTTAATTCCATTTATATCCCGCCCTTCTCTGAAGACTCAGGGCGGCTTACAAGCTTAGCAGTAGCCTTCATTCTATGTATATGCCTGCTTATTAGGGCTTTCATACACCCCCCCCAAGCGGCATTATTACAAAGTCAGCTTAATTGCCCCCAACAATCTGGGTCCTCATTTTACCTACCTCGGAAGGATGGAAGGCTGAGTCAACCTTGAGCCTGGTGGGATGCGAACCTGCACTAATTGCAGGCAGCTGGTGTTACTTAAGGAGGCATTAGCCCACTGCTCCACCAAGGCTTGTAGATGGTCTGGTACTCCCATCTCTTTAAGGACTTGCCACAGTTTGTTATGATCCACACAATCAAAGGCTTTAGCATCATTACATCATTACATTAGAATCATTACATTCCCACAAATGGTCTACTGTATGTCCAACACCTCTTGATTTCCACTGATGCTTATATAGTGCCAATTTAGTGCTGATCCTTAACTAGACTGACTAGATTCTTGTCTATTGGCATGAACAATAAATCAGCTTAATGGTAACTAAAAGTGTGGCTCTAATTCTTTGTGCTTGACATAAATCCTGATATGACTTTTAGACATCAGATCCTCTCTTGGTGCAGGCAGTAGAGAGAATAAATAATCAAATGGGTCAAGGAACTAGAGAAACATATTGGCATCCTACTCACTAAATTTAGAACCTCTTGACTCTGTTAAAACTGGAGTTCATGTTAAGTGAAAAGATCCTGTATAATAATTATGGTTTACTTTAAATTAAGAAAGTGCTAGTATATCAGGTGCTTTTTTCTAGATGTTGTTATTACTGGTGAGAAGAAACAAGTGACCTGGGCACTGAGTCATCAAAATTATTTTTAAGGAGAAAACAACATGAACTTGAGTGTATTTATCATGGGTATCAAACTTACCATATCATGACTTTTTTCACATTGCTGGAGCTGGGGTGGGCGTGGCCTCCACATGATGCAACCAGCCTGTGGGCCGGCAGTTTGACACCCTTGGTATATCTAAAATATTAGTATTCAAACTACTGCCTAAAAGAAGTTTGATGAGATGATGATTTAGATTTACTACAGCCATCTCACTCCAAAGGACTCTGGGTGGTTTTAATAAATTATTAGTCTTAATAATGAAATGATATTAAGTCTTTTTATTCATTTTTCCATTTATGGATTTTCTTATTTATTCAGTCATTTAATCTGGTTTTGATAAAGTGTCTCATGGTTAAAGAATCAATGTATTTTCAGTGCTGCTGCAGAATTCAGAGGCTTAAAGCCCATTATCATAAGAAGACATAAGAATCATAAGAATACATGTTACAGCTAGGGAAGAACTCAAACCGATGATTCAATTTATTAGGAAATGAATGAATTCATATTAAACACAAGAGAGAAAAACGCGATGATAGGACCTCTTCCAACAGTAGAGCAGGTTGCAAGGTTCTCTAAAGTAGGGGGTCACCAACCTTGGCAACTTTAAGACTTGTGGAGTTCAACTTCCAAAATGCCTCAACTAGCCATGCTGGTGAGGGAACTGTGGGATTGAAATCCACAAGTCTTAAAGTTGCCAAGGTTGGAGACCCTTGCTCTAAACTTTGCAAAAGAATTCCAAAAATCAACACTTGGATGGTCAATGATGTCAGAAGTTGCCCTACGTAGGTATTTAGATAGTGAGTTCAAACATGCCTGAAGCCACAAAAAGTGAACAAGTGATAAGTTAAGGACAACCTGTATCTCTTTTGCTAAGATTGTTCTGAAAGCCAAAATATACCTGGAGGAAGAAAGTAAAATGGATTAGCAAGCCAGATTTTAACTTCACAGAAAAGGTTTCGGTGAATTGGTTTGGTCCTTTTGGTTTGGTCCTTTTAATGAAGGTTGAGCTCACTCTGGAAAATTCTTTTGATGTCTGTCATGCAGCAGAAATAATGATCATTTTAAAAAAGCATCTTTACTGAATAGAATAGAATAGAATAGAATAGAATAGAATAGAATAGAATAGAATAGAATAGAATAGAATAGAATAGAACAGAATAGAATAGAATAGAGCTGGAAGGGACCTTGGAGGTCTTGTAGTCCAGCCCCCTGCTCAAGCAGGAGAACCTATACCAGTGGTGGTGAACCTATGGCATGGGTGTCAGAGGCAGCACTCAGAGCCCTCTCTGTGGGCACCCATGCCATGCCTCAGAGGTGGCAACTGTCCCTCTTCAACCAGCCACCTGCTAACTTGCCGAGGCCCCACATGGCTAGATGTATCCCAGCATGGCTGGTTTCCCTCCCCCCCCATCCCATCCCTCCTGGCCTTGCATGCTCTCCTTTTCCCAGGCATAACCCACTGCATCACCTCCTCAGCTGTCAGCCAGTCATCCATCTCGGAGGTGGCTTCTTTGAACTGCTGGCAATGGGCTGCGGAGCCCCAGAGTGCGCTGGTCGAGGGGCCGGCAGGCTGTGGCTACTGATGGACACCATTGACCACCATGCACTCGCTGGCCTCTGTGTACAAGGGCTGATGGTGTCAGGTAGCAGCCGCCCCAGCCCTTGCCTTTTCCCATGGCAATGGCATCCCCACCCTGCCTCACCTTATCTTACAGGATGAGCCTCCTGCCTACCACCACACCTACCAGAGACCCCCTGGATCTCCCCCAACCCTGCCCACCCCCCACAGGTGTCCCTCCCCACGGGCGACATTGAGGTGACCACATCTACCTTGGCCACACCCACCCAATCTTCCATGACCACCACAGCCACACCCACCCAGTAGGCCATGTCCACCTGGCACCCAGTGATAAATAAGTGGGTTTTGGGTTGCAGTTTGGGAACTCGGTCTCTAAAAGGTTCACCATCACTGACCTATACCATCTCAGACAGGTGATTGTCTAGTATCTTTTTAAAAATCTCCAGTGATGGAGCACCCACAATTTCTGGAGGCAAGCTGTTCCACTGGTTAATTGTCCTGACTGTCAGGAAGTTTCTACTCAATTCCAGGTTGCTTCTGTCTTTGATCAGTTTCCAACCATTGTTTCTCATCCTTCCCTCTGGTGCTCTGATGAACCAAATGACCCCCTCTTCCTTGTGACAGCCCCTCAGATACTGGAACGCTGCTATCACGTCTCCCCTATCTTTTCTTTAGACTAGCCAAACCCAAGTCCTGCAGCCAGTGGTAGGATTCAAATATGTGAACAACTGGTTCTCTGTGTGGATGCCGCTTCCAGAAGTCCGTTCTGGGCCTGGGCAACAAAAAATTAGCTAACAGTTCTGCTGAAGTGATGCGAACCAGCTGAATCCCACCACTGCCCACAACCATTCTTTGTATGTTTTAGTCTCCAGGACTTTGATCATCTTAGCTGCTCTTCTCTGATTTTTTTTCCAAACTCTCAACATCTTTTTTTGTGATATGGTGACCAAAATTGGCTGCAATATTCCAGGTGTGGTCTTACTAGGGTTTTATAAAGCGGTACTAATACTAATAGTATACTTGAATAAACCTCAAGTTATATTTTTGTTAAATGAACTGACTGGTGTGCTCTGATCAAGATATAGGGACTGACTGGGAATGCGTTGGGCACAAGCAAAATTACCCACATGAATTTTCCAACCGTTCGGCGGGCAATTCTGTAGAGATGTTCTTCTGGATGGGAGAGAGTTATGGGGAGGCTGTATGTGTTTGGACCTTTTCTGACCGACTGGGATTATTGTTTTGAAGGGCAAAGAGAAAAGGAAGAGCAACAAAGAAAAATGACAAAAAAGAAGAGGGGAAAAAAGCAATTTGCCTGAAGCAAGCCTGCAAGCGTGGGCACTATAATGCACATAGATTCCCTTATGTTCTATTTTTCTTTCACACAAAAATGGGATCATAAAGAAAAAGAATCCAACAGTGTGACTTTTATTACAAGTAAGAAGCATCTTTCTCTGTCTCTCTCTCTGTCTCTCTGTCTCTCTCTCTCTCTCTCTCTCTCTCTCACACACACACACACACACACACAAAGAGAGAGAGAGAGAGAGAGAGAGAGAGAGAGAGAGAGAGAGAGAGAGAGAGAGAGAGAGAGAGAGAGAGAGCCCTCATAGCCTTTATTTACCTAACCGTCCTGGCAAATGAGATTTGCTCTCCCAATCTGCAACATTTTTAATATGAATTAATATTCTTCCTCAACGTATAATGCAGTTAATGAAAGTTTAAAGGGATCTATAACTGTGTATTAAGTCAGGACACTGTGTAATTTTGCTTGGCACTCTGTAGGAGAAAAAAAAATCTTAATTTTTCTTGCCACAATTTCGTGAAAAGATTTGCTTTTGGAACAATGTTAATAGAAAATGCGGAGAAGGGGCAGAGAAGAAGAGCGATGGAAGAATAGACATGTGAACATCCGCCCTGGCACTACACAATCATCTCTCAACCAATCTCCTTTTTTTTTTTTTTTGCTTTCCTTGCTTCAATTAAATCTCCAGGAAAGAATTCAGCAGGAAGCATCTCTCATGTGTTTGGTGTAGTACATCTAATGGAAGCAAGACCAAACATTATGGTTAGTTATAAAACAGAATAACAGAAAAACAGAGTTGGAAGGGACCTTGAAGTTTTTCTAGCCCAACCCCCTGCTCGAACAGGAAATCCTATACCATTTCAGACAAATGGTTGTCTAATCTCTTCTTAAAAACTTCCAGTGTTGGAGCAGTCACAGTCATTTCACTGATTAATTGTTCTGTCAGGAAATTTCTCCTAATTTCTAGGTTGGTTCTCTCCTTGATTAGTTTCCATCCATTGCTTCTTGTCCTGCCTTCATGTGCTTTGGAGAATAGGTTGAGTCCCTCTTCTTTGTGGCAGCATCCTTAAAAAGTGGTGTTAAACTAAAAGACTGGCCTTTTAGTCTTTTAGATTAGTTTCCATCCATTGCTTCTTGTCTTGCCTTTAGGTGCTTTGGAGAATAGGTTGATCCTTCCAGGAGCATGTATAATCCTCTTTTAAAGGCTATAAACACTATAAAAAGGTAAAGGTTCCCCCGCACATGCGTGCTAGTCGTTTCCGACTCTAGGGGCCGGTGCTCATCTCCGTTTCAAAGCCGAAGAGCCAGCGCTTGTCCGAGGACGTCTCCGTGGTCATGTGGCCGGCATGACTAGACGCCAAAGGCGCACGGAGCGCTGTTACCTTCCCACCGTAGTGGTCCCTATTTTTCTACTTGCATTTTTATGTGCTTTCGAACTGCTAGGTGGGCAGAAGCTGGGACGAGTAACAGGCACTCACTCTGTTACGTGGCACTCGGGATTCGACCCGCCAAACTGCCGACCTTCTGATCGACAAGCTCAGCGTCCTAACCCACTGAGCCACTGCGTCCCTTTTATAAACACTATACACCTGGCCTATAGAGGAGAATATTTGTAGATCAGGTTGAAATGAGGGATCCTTTGTGCTCTCTGAGCTTTGGTAGTTCTCTTGCAGATGTTTCATTACCTAAACTAGATAACATCAGTGCTCATCAGCACTGATTATGTTACCTAGTTTGGGTAATGAAACATCTGTAAGACAACAATTAAGCCCAGAAAGTACCAAGGATCCCTCATCCTTTGTGGACTTATGGCCAAATATATTTCTTTGTAGAGAGCAAGGTAGATGACCTTGATGGAAACATATGCAAAAACTATTATCTCGGCAAAACATAGAGAAATGAGATAGAATTTGGAACTGGCTCAAGCTCTGATTCACTGTAGTATAAGACAGTGTTTCTCAACCTCAGCAACCTTAAGATATATGGACTTCAACTCCTAGAAACATTGAGAAACATTGGTATAAGATGAGAGAGAGGAGTTTGCAGTCAGACCTGCAAGTTTCTGTTATTTCTATGGAGTTGATTTTCTGCTCTGGTCTATGTATTGTAGATGGGTTTGATTTCTTCTAGAGCAGACATGTCAAACTTGTGACATCACGTGATGTCGCGCGATGTATCGGAACTTTTTTCCCATTGACGGCAATGGGGTGGGCGCAGTTTCCTCATGATGCATCCGGCCCACAGGCTAGCAGTTTAACACCCCAGTTCTAGAGTTTGGCAGAGCTCACAATTGTAGGCCAAGAAACCAATTCTCACTTCCCAGATTAAAAAGTGAACTAAAATGCAATTATCCTTTGAGTAAGCATGACTCTGAATTTTGCATTGGACTCCTCAACTTAAAGAACATATAGCAAATTTCTTGCAAACATATATGCAAGAAAGACTTTGGCTCAATATAATTTTAGTCAAGCACATTCTGCACCTTCTGTCTGGCATAACACTGTTATTAAATGTAGTATCTCTGGGTTGAGTAATCTTTCTTTACTGTCTAAAATTAGACGGCCTTCACTGTGGTTTCATGGTAAGTATTGTCACCTCACACAAAATAGTGTTTGAGGCACATTCAGAGAATCTTAAGGTGAATAGAGCTTAGCTATTATCACTGCGATATTGCAGGGAAAGGTGACTTAGATCTTTTAGCCCATTTTTGTAGCTTTTATAGGCTTTTTTTTAATGAGATGGGGTACTCTGTGAATGCCAAATTAGTGTGTCAGGCCTTCCAAAATGTTAACAACTATTTTATTCCCACCATGCAAAAATTATACTGCCAACTAGAATTGATTTTCTGCCAAACTGCAACAGCACAAGCTTCAGAAGCTCTGGGACTACAAAATGGAATTGGGAATTAAATCTAGGCTGTTGGTCATAAATTGCTCAGTCGTGGGGTCTTTCTGTGTGCAGAAACTAAAGCCTTCTCTCTCTCTCCTGTTTCATTTTTGTTTGTTTGTAAGTGTGTGTGCACGTGCAATTCCTGATCTTCTTCTCACTGGTGGCAATTTTTGGTAAGTAAAAAAAAATCAGCTTAATGGTTTAAAGCTAGGCTTAGGAAGGAAACATTGAAAAAGGAAATAAAATCCACTGAAATAATGTCTGGGAATTTATTTCATTTGTTTATTATACTTATATGTCACCTATCTCACTATTATCTGACTATGAATGGCTGGGATGTGTACTTTCTGATTAGACCGCAGCCACATCCCCTTGCCCTCAAAATCTGTAGTCCTTGACACATTTTTTTTTTAAAAAAAACCTTTAAGTTGTTTTCTCTCCAAACAAGATTGGTGTACACTAGATGTGGGTGATCTGTACCACTTTAACGACATGTGGTCTTTGAGCCCCTTTTCTGAAGCTCTTAAAATCCTTTTAACCATAAACAGTGGAACATAATCAGCCCTGTAGAGTAAGCCCAGGGCAACAAAACCAAGCTGACCTCGAAGATCTTGGGAAAAGTGAAGTAACATGATGGAAAGTCCCGATGCATATTTGATTCTTCCTTTATCCAGGGGAATTTTTGCAACAAAGCGTATTATTTTCAGGCACAGAACCGGATCAACATGAAGATAAGGGTGAGGGTGACATGATAGCAGTGTTCCAATATCTCAGGGGCTGCCACAAAGAAGAGGGAGTCAAGCTAGGACAAGAAGCAATGGATGGTAACTAATCCAAGGAGAGAAGCAACCTCAAACTAAGGAGAAACTTCCTGACAGTTAGAACAACTAAACAGTGGAACAACCTGCCTCCAGAAGTGGTGAATGCTCCAACACTGGAAGTTTTTAAGAAGAGGCTGGACAGCCATTTGTCTGAAATGTTATAGGGTTTCCTGCCTTAGCAGGGGGTTGGACTAGATGACCTCCAAGGTCCCTTCCAACTTCTTCTTCTTCTTCTTCTTCTTCTTCTTCTTCTTCTTCTTCTTCTTCTTCTTCTTCTTCTTCTTCTTCTTCTTCTTCTTCTTCTTCTTCTTCTTCTTCTTATTATTATTATTATTATTATTATTATTATTATTATTATTATTATTATTATTATTATTATTATTAACAAATTTCCTTTGCTGCTTTTATACCTGGGTATGACCTTTGTGGAATTTTGTCCTAAAGAATTTGTACTTAATTACATGTAACTGAAACAGTCATTCTTCTCCGGTGACCCTCACCTTTTTCTCTTTCATCATTCAACTCCCATATGCTGAATGGAATGGAAGCTGGTGCAGGCAAAGACCTGTCTATTGAGACATCTGAAAAGTATGTTGGGTATTGCTAGATGGTGTTACATAGCCCAATAAACAATAGAATAAGCCATTAGAGCCTCTTGAAGATCAACAGGAAAGATGCAAGCAAATAAAATGCAAGCTAATTAGCTAGTGAGCAAACGACCTAATTCCACAATGTTTAAAAGGTTGGATTACAAACATTAATGCACCTGACCTGTATACAAATGGGAATAAGCTACTAGAGATATAAAGCAAATGACTGTGAAGGTGAAAGAAATGTTCCTGTACGTACCAAATATATTCAGCCGTACATCAGGGCAATTGTTTTAACAATCTGGAGATGAGATTGCTATCCAGTTAATAGGTAAGTGGAATTGCTTTCCATGCTGTATACATTTTATCTGCCAACGATTCATGAAGTTCAGAGGTAAATCATCCAGCAATACACAGAAAACATTAAAACTGAACTCACCATCCCAGTGAATGGGATGATGTTCCTTGGCTAATATAAATGAAGCTTTCTCAACCTGAAGCTTTCTCAGCCTGTGGTCTCACCAATCTAGTTGAACTGCCTACTAAAGTTAGGGCATGTATAATTCATGCATAAACAAAGGGTTTCTCAAGGGCTTAGACACCATAAAAGGAGAGCCAGGGCAGTATTTTTGATAGGGCTTTTCCAGGCCAACAAATTTGTATTGAAAGGCATAAGGGTTTGTGAGATGAAACTCAATTCTTTTGATCCGTAGCCCAAGGGTTCAGAACTAAACTTGAAAATTAGATGATTGAAGCCGTTGTTCATTTATTGGTGGGAGTTTGTCAACATTTAGAATTTGAGATTTCAAGAAAACTAGCTGACTTTGCCTGATCTAGATGGCTAAGCTGTGTTGACCTTGGTTAGCCTGTGGATAAGGAACCAACTGTGAAATCTATGCAGCAGACTAGATGAGGAAGTTGGAAAAAGTCCCAGAAGAAGTCTTAGTAGACAATCACTTCAATATGAGCCAGCCGTGTGCTGCAGCTGCCAAAAAAGCCAACACAGTGCTAGGCTGCATTAACAGAGGGATAGAATCAAGATCAAGTGAAGTACTAATACCACTTTACAATGCCTTGGTAAGGCCACACCTGGAATATTGCATTCAGTTTTGGTCATCATGATGTAAAAAAGATGTTGAGACTCTGGAAAGAGTACAGAGAAGAGCAACAAAGATGATTAGGGGGCTGGAGGCTAAAACATATAGGCAACGTTTGCTGGAATTGGTTATGTGTAGTTTAATGAAGAGAAGGGTGAGGGGTGACATGATAGCAGTGTTCCAATATCTCAGGGGCTACCACAAAGAAGAGGGAGTCAAGCTATTCTCCAAAGCACCTGATAGCAGGACAAGAAGTAATGGATGGAAACTAGTCAAGGAGAGAAGCAACCTAGAACTAAGGAGAAACTTCCTGACAGTTAGAACAATTAACCAGTGGAACAACCTGCCTCCAGAGGTGGTGAATGCTCCAACACTGGAGGTTTTTAAGAAGAGACTGGACAGCCATTTGCCTGAAATGGTATAAGGTTTCCTGCCTGAGCAGAGGGTTGGACTAGATGACCTCCAAGGTCCCTTCCAACTTTATTATTATTATTATTAAAGAAGGCATTTAAAAATCACTGCCATATTGCTGCCAACAAAACAACATGTCCATGTCCATTTAGTCCTCTAGAATCAAGCTTGACTTGAGAGAGACTTCATATTCAGGCACTGATAAGTTTGCCTGCCAAGGCTAATTAAAAGATTCAACTTGTATCCATGGGTATTTAAACTTGTTGATGACATTGAATTAAGACTGCCAGCTCTTTTATATTATTGCCAGGCATTTCTCTCTTAGCAGGAATTTTGGTAGGCAAAACAACATTGTCTCTCCACATTAGGAAAAGCCATATTTATTGAATTTGTTAATGAGGAAGAATTCCACACATTTCTTGATAAATATAATCCCTGAGCAGGGGGTTGGACTAGATGACCTCCAAGGTCCCTTCCAACTTTATATTATTATTATTATTATTATTATTATTATTATTATTATTATTATTATTATTATTATTAATTTAAACAAAATTATTTGAAAGGGTAAAACCCAACAGATACTCTGACCTCTGTTAGAAATAGGATTAAATTTAATAAATTCCTTCGTAATTACCAGACATAGATCAGCCTCTGCTGATTCAATTCTTTGAAAAAAAAATTGTCTTTATGAAAGTTTGGAGCTTGTTGTGTGAATATATCATTAAACCAAGCTGATTTAGCCCTGCCCCATACAAATCTCACAAATTTTGATCACAGTTATTACTGTTATTCCTTTGTGGGAATTCTAAAGGCATATTATGCCATACTGAAAGAATGTTCCTGAAGACCTCTTTGGAAACATCACAGTTCTTATCAACACACAATATCAGACAAAATCTTGAAACAGGAAAGATTTGAAACAATAGTGAATCTTCTCCGCAAAATGACCATTCTGTCACCATCACTCCCAAGAGCAAAGGATAAACTTGTCCAGGGAGTCGATAAGAACTCAGAGGATTCTGGATGCTCAGATATCTTTTGCTTTGGCTAAAACCAATGTTTGAGATTCCATCAACTGAAAGATTTTTTGGGGGAAAATTGAATTCATGGAAAAATAAAAAAGAGGCAATAATGACTCACTAAAGTGGTTACTGATGCTTGCTTCAAGTTTACCAAGAACAAAAAATGGTTAAGCCTCCATATTTTTAGAGTTCTATGGACAAATGAATCCAATGCGGTCTATATGAATATTACTACAGTATATCTGGCAGAAATCAAATACTTTATTTTGTAGTAAGACCCTAACACCAACTATAGAGCATGCAGGTGGTAATATCATGAATTTGAATGCTGCCAATTGGACATCATAAATTCTGCTTTGTATTAAGGCTTTTAATATAAATATATCAGGCCATCTGTCTATCAACTGAAATAAAAATGGGACTTCCAGAAAGATAATTATTCCAAATGTACAAATAAATCTACAAACAGAATGGATGAAGAACAAATTCACTGTTCTTAGTATGGACAAGTGAAAGTCAGAACAGATTCAGAACAATGCTGTCATTTGATCTGAAATGAGAAATTCATGCTAGAAAATACTTAGATGAAACTGAATTAATGCAATTCACCAAGTTTAATGTCCAAAATTCCTACATTGCAATATGAGAGGCTGATCAGCAATTATAGAAAGCACTGAATTGCAGGTATGGAAGCTATGGTTAAAATGCAGTATTGCAGGCTGACTCTGCTTACTGCCAGTAGTTCGATCCTGACTGGCTCAAGGTTGACTCAGTCTTCCATCCTTCCAAGGTCAGTAAAATAAGGACCCAGATTATTGGGAGAAATATGCTGACATTGTAAACTGCTCAGAGAGTCCTGCAAAGCACTATAGAATGATATATGTCTAAATGCTATTGCTGTGCTGTTGCTAAAAGTGATGCAATTATTTTCTGAATTGAAGGGGAGAACTACTTTCTCACACTGCCATATCACATGCTGGATAACTTTGTTTATGATATAGTGAAATACGGAGTGATCTGTAAAGTAAGAAATGAAGCTATGATAATATTCAGTGGCAAGGAAATGCCAAAATCTAGAAAATCCAAAAGAAGTCTGTCCATAGAATTATATGTCCTCAATCCTTTGGTCTTTCCAAATTCTGCTGCAATCTTCATTATAATCACACACAAAACATTTGTTCTGGTATGCAACTTTTCTTAATATGTACGTGTTCTATGTATCTTGGAGTCCTAGTGGACAGTCACTTAAATATGAGCCAACAGTGTGCGGTAGCAGCCAAAAAAGTCAACGCAACCCTAGGCTGTATTAACAGAGGGATAGAATCAAGATCACATGAAATATTAGTACTGCTTTGTTAAAGGCTTAGTAAGACCACACTTAGAATATTGCATCCAGTTTTGGTGACCATATTATAAAAAAAATGTAGAGACTCTGGAAAAATCATAGAAAAGAGAAATTATTATGATTAGAGGGATGGAGGCTAAAACATATGAAGAACCAGCTCAGGAATTGGGTATGTCTAGTTTAATGAAGAGAAGGGTGAGGGGTGACATGATAGCAGTATTCCAATATCTCGGGCTGCCACAAAGAAGAGGGAGTCAAGCTATTCTCCAAAGCACCTGAAGGCAAGACAAGAAACAATGGTTGGAAACTAATCAAGGAGAGAAGCAACCTAGAACTAAGGAGAAATTTTCTAATAGTGAGAACAATTAACCAGTGGAATGGCTTCCCTCCAGAAATTTCATTTGAAGGCTTTTAAGAAGAGACTGGACAGCTATTTGTCTGGAACAGTAGAGGATCTCCTACTTGAGAAGGAGTAGGACTAGGAGACCTCCATGGTCCCTTCCAACTCTGACATTCTATTATTCTGTTACCTTATGTTAAACTTTTCCAAATGCATACATTTAAAGGCAAATTTAAAGGTGAAAAATGTTTAGAGATGCTAATAGAATAACATGCTTGTTCATGCTGAGATGGATTCAATTTTAGTGGCTTCTTCCAATTTGGTTGTTAGTAAAAGTAGCAAAAAAGCAAAGGCACTTTATTTAAACATTTCAAAACTGAGAGAAATAAAACACAAAAATTTTATTTAATTTAATTCCATTTTATATCCCGCCCTTCTCCGAAGACTCAGGGCGGCTTACAAGCTTAGCAGTAGCCTTCATTCTATGTATATGCCTGCTTATTAGGGCTTTCACACACACACACCAAGTGGCATTATTACAAAGTCAGCTTAATTGTCTCTTCTTTTAGCTGTGTAACAGCCTTCTCCTCATAGTGCTTTGACACGACTTTAAATGTATTTCTTGCAGTTTTCTTGGCAATGATTTTTGGGAAGTTTTTTGCCATTGGCTCCTTCCTATGGATGAGAGACACTTTGGCCTAACGTGACCCCATTCGCTTTACACCTAAGATGGGTCTAGAACTCACGATCTCCCAGTTTCTAGCCTGACGCCATGACCACTGTGCCAAATTCTTTTAAACACAAGACAATGAAAATAAAGAAAACAAAGTTGTAAGAACAAAGATAAAGAGAAATATCTTGATGAGCCCCAGTGATCAGAGGGCAGAGCTATTAATAGCAAGGAAGGGCAGGGTAAGATGCTACAGTTCAATCTTTACTGAGTTATAAACACTTAATAAATCTTGAGATGTATAAATAGGAAAAATTCAAATCATGGATGTTTTCAGTCAGAAAAAGGTCAGTTTTAATTGAGATGCATCTGACAGACTTAATTTCTTAAATGCCTCTTAAATGGTGTGTGTGGGGAAAAATCCAATAATGTTGAAGATGTATTAGAATAACCATGGGGCACGTAGAAGAATGTATCTATAATTTAAATGCAAAGGTGCTTAGGGTTGACAAAAGGGGTCCTTGGTACTCTCTGAGCTGGGGCTGTTTTCTTGCTTACGTTTCATTACCCAAACTAGGTAACATCATCAGTGCTAGTAAGGAGTGCAGTGTGTTGTTGTCAGTTTATATTCTAGTGGCTTGTCTGTCAGTGTTGGAGTGTGTGTGTGTTACTCTATGCCAAATCCCAGGGCAAAACATGTAGATTTATTTTCCACAGCACTGAAGGATAAGAGAAGAATCAGTAGATGGAGGCTTATCAGAGAAAGATCCAAACTTCAAACAATTAATAATTTTCTGACTGTGAGAGCTATGAAGAAGTGGAGGTACCCGTCTCCTAAAGTTGTGGTGTTCCATCACTGGAGGTTTTCATGAGAAAAATGGACAACCATCTCTTAAGGATGGTATGAGGATTCCTGGAATGGGCAGGGCTTGGACTAGATGACTTCTAGGTCCTTTCCAATCTTATAATTTTGAGATGAGGGGAAATGCTCTTGTCTCAGGAGCTCTATTGAAATTATACAGTGTTGATGGGAACGATCTAAAGGGCAATTATAGCTCACTTCATCAAGACACTGTTACAAATGATTGGGACTAGTAAACTTTTAAAGTCCTAGGGGGTCTTGTTAGTGAGGTGAACTGTGAGATTGAAGAATATATTTATAATTTAAATGCAAGGGTGTATTGGGCATACTCTTGAAATAAAAATAAGGAAATGAAAAATCCTAAATAAGCCATTTTGTCCAACTTCATTGTTCATTGTAATATTTTCATAAGTGTGCTGACTGACAAGATCATTTTTAAAGACATAATAATTTTTTAGCTACTGAAAATTCCTGAGGGAAAAATTAAAATTATCTAAGTAAACCAAAGAAATTAGAAATAGAAGACAGCCTTGTTCTCTTGCTTTTCCCAGACATATTTACTGCAAATTACATAATTTTTAGATCTGTTTTCCCACTTAACCATCCCTACAGACGTTTGTGTAGTGGTATAGTTAGATAACTAAATAGAAGAGAAGTCAGTTGTAAATTGGATTGTTTTTTCCCAGCAACCAAATTAACTCTTAAACATTTTTTAAAAAAAATACATCTCTCACCCACATTGTTTATTTACTGCATGCATACACATGCTTATGTAGAGGCATGTTAAAATGCCTACCATTGAATTCACAGAATTAGATATTGAGAGCTACTGTCCGTTAATGTGAAAATTTAAGCGTCCTCAAGATGTTTTAAGATTGCAAATCTCACTATTCATGGCTGCTCAAAGTAAGAACATATTTTGGAACCTATTGTCTGAAAATCATGGACATATATATTTAGGAAAGGTTGAAACTGAGGTCATGAAGTGTTTATATTGACTATTCATTAGTATATCTTTGGTGGGGAGAAACCAACGAAGCAAGACTGGTTTTCTGAGAGTAGAAGGAAACCAGAATCTTAAAATGGCCACAATACAATGCCTGTGTGCAGTATGATTTACAAAGTTGTACATAGCAGCAGAGATGGGGAAAATGTCATGAGATTAGACACAAAATAGGGAATATTTCTCCATTTTTTAAAAAAAAAAGTAATGCTTTTCTTCATTCCTTACCCTTTGGGCCTTCTGGAAGAGCCTTGAAACTGGACTGTGTTGGTTGGCTTGAAGCCCCAGTGAGGCCACTCCATCTTGGAGGTGGCTGGTGGACAAGGTTCTATCTCTTTACTGTTTGCCTTCTTAGTTTAGTTTTTTATTTGATTCTTATTAATTTTAATGTTCTTATATTTATGGCTACATTGTACTGTAAGCTGCCCAAAATAACTTTGGACAGTGAGATTGGTGACATATAAATGATAATAAAATAAAATAAAATAATAAAATAGAATAAAATAAAATTAAAATAAATAAAATAAAATAATAAAATAAAATAAAATAAAATAAAATAAAATAAAATAAAATAAAATAAAATAAAATAAAATAAATAAAATAAAATAAAATAATAAAATAAAATAAAATAAAATAAAATAAAATAAAATAAAATAAAATAATAAAGAGTGCTACCATTGCCTGCAGTTTGCAAGCTCCCCGTCCTATTTTAATCTGCTTTAAGCTGTAAGGGAGACTTTTTCAACCCCAGGTAGAAAAGCCAAGGTATTCCTGAGTTATAGCTCTTCTCTTTCATCCTCTGAAAGGAAAATATCTGAGGTACAAAATTCTCCCTTGGGTGGTCCAGTTTGACCCCTCAAATCATGTACATGGCCCTTAGAGCCCTTTCCAAAATTGCTTTCCAATTATAATTCTTCAAGCAAGGGGGATATTGCTTATAAAACCAAACATTATCCCTCATGAAGGGAGCAAAAGAAAAAGGCAAAATTATTCTTATAATTATAAAACAATTCATTCATTGGCATCTTTCAGTCTCGGGAGACTATGGTATCGTGCTCTGGTAAGAGGTCCTAAAGCAGCATCTGGTGTGGCTAAAAAGGCCAATTTGAGAGTGGCAGTCCCTTCCACACTGAGGGCAGATACAATCTGTCCCCTGTCCAGCCCTCAGATTTTGCTGGTTCCGGAACTGCCTCTTTGCCTCAGCCTGCCGCACAAGTGTCTCCTCAAATTGGAGAAGGCCATGCTGTGTCTTTAGCCTCCAAGCTGAGCGATCAGAGGTCAAGGTTTCCGAGCTGTTAATGTCCAAGGCCTTTAGATCCCTCTTGCAGATATCCTTATATCACAACTCTGGTCTCCCTCTGAGGCGCTTTCCCTGCACTAGTTCTCCATACAGGAGATCTTTCGGAATCCGACCATCAGCCATTATCACGACATGCCCAAGCCAGCGTAGACGTCACTGTTTCAATAGTGTATACAGGCTAGAAATTCCAGCACATTCCAGGACTGCACTATTTGGAATTTTGTCATGCCAGGTGATGCCAAGAATATGTGGGAGACGGCGCATATGAAAGGTGTTTAACTTTCTCTCCTGCCATTGCGTAAAGGGTCCAAAACTCACTGCAGTACAAGAGTGTGCTCAGGACGCAGGCTTTATAGACATGAATCTTTGTATGTTCTGTCAGCTTCTTATTAAGCCATACTCTCTTTGTAAGTCTGGAAAAGGTGGTGGCCACTTTACCCATACATTTATTCAGCTCAGTATCTAAAGAGAGAGTGTCGGAGATGGTTGAGCCAAGGTACACAAAGTCATGGATGACCTCCAGTTTTTGTGCAGAGATTGTAATACAGGGAGGTGAATCCACGTCCTGACCAATGTCTTATGTTTCTGACAAAATGTGATCCACTGGAGGAGTAATACCTCCCTAAAAAACCTTGGTCCAGCTGGCCCGGCTGGTAGCACCTCGTAAGGGCCCCTTTCCAGGGTTACAGGAGAAGACGGTCAATGGTTTTTGAAGATGGAAGAGGGCTCTATGCCCCAACGGCAGATAAAACGGCAGAACCATCTTCTAGGAGAAGGGAAACTCTGATAAAACAATTATAACTAAAAAATTAAATGGAAACAAATTGTCCAGTGTTTGGGAATAGTGATTAAGACATCAGGCTAGAAGTCAAGAGACTATGAGTTCCAATCCCGCCTAGGCCATGAAGCCAACTGGGTGATCCTGGGTCAATCACTCTAAGCCCAGTTATCAGTTTAATAGATACCTACAGTTATTTTAAGAATAAAAACAAAAAACAGAAGTTTTTTTAAAAAAACTACCCAAATTGATTCACTTTCTATTCTATCCATAATATATTGAACCTTTCAACTAATATATTTGAAATCTTTCTCGTATTTGCATAATTACTGTTTCCATAAATCTCCTTGATATATTCTTCCATACGATTTGCTCAAGCACATTTTGTAACTGACAAGTCATCTTTGCAAAAATCCCCCATTTGTCTTCTTCCAAATATTAAGGAATTTCTCTTGCAAGGCTGCTTCATTAGATTTCCTTGTTGGGTTTCCTGCTGTGATGATTAAAGTTGCAGGATGCAACACGCTTCGTCTCCGGTGTCTTTCGTCTTATTCTTTTCTCCTTAAGAAAATGCCAATGAGGATCTCGCAGCCGTTTCTCTTAGATCAACCTATTTTTTTATCATAACCATTCTTCCTTGCCAATTAAAGCTGCTCATTATTTTCCCGCAACCTTCTTTCTGGAATTACAAATAAGCTTTTCTTGGAAATTTCACAAAGAACTGCTGTTGCAGATGCATTTATCCTTTGCAATTTTTTCCCAAAGTAATTACATCCGGTTCTACTCCCAGGACAATAATTTGTACTACACAGAAACATTCTAATTACTCCCAGTGTAATCATCCACCATTTGAACCAGTTTAGCAATTCCTGTGTTTTATGCTGGCAGTTATAACTGTCTCATACTCCTTTAGAGACCACAACTCTGCTATTTCTCATGCTATCTCCCAAGTTATGCCAAAATAAACTGGTATAGACAGATCAACCTTATCTGGACCTGCATCCTAGAATGGGGAAGCATTTTCAGAGTCACAAGTTGGTTACACCAAAACTATCAAAGCAGGTGAACATAGGTGGCCCTCGACTTTCAAAAGTCTATTTAGTGACTGTTCGCAGTTAGAACAGAACTGAAAAAAAATCTCCATTTTTCACACTTATGACCATTGCAGCATCTCCATGGTCACATGATCAAAAATTCAGATGCTTGGCAACTGACTCATATTATTGATGGCTGCAGTGTCCTGGCATCATGTGATCCCCTTTTGGCAAGCAAAGTCAATGGGAAGCCATATTCCCTTAACAGCTGTGTTATTAACTGAACAACCAGAATGATTCACTTAACAAGTAGGGCAAGAAAGATCTTAAAATGGGACAAAACTCCCTTAACATCTGTCTTGCTTAGCAATGGAAATTTTGGGCTCAGTTGTGGTCATATGTCAAGGACTACCTGTATGCTAACTGATCAGCTGAATGAATATCAAACGATAATTGTAGTTTTGTGATATATACACAAAATGTAGGTAGTCCTTGGCTTACAACCATTCATTTAGTGACCATTTGAAGTTACAATGGCACTAAAAAGTGACTTACTACCTGTACTTGAACTTATGACCATTGCTAGATTTCCATGGTCACATCATCAAAATTTGAGTGCTTGGCAACTGGAATGTAATTGCAGCATCCTGGGTACATGTGATTGCCATTGGCCAGCTTCTGACAAACAAAGTCAACCAGGTAAGCTAAATTCACTGCAGTGATTTGCTTAACAACCATGGCCAAAAGAATCATAGAATGGAGTGCAGCTTGCTTAACATCTGGCTTGCTTAGCAATGTAAATTGCGGTCCCAAATGTGATTGTAAGTTGAGGACTATCTGTAGGTAGTAAAACAGAAACCAAGGAGGTTGAGATTGTGTGAAGGCAGTGAAGTTTGAACAGCTACAGCTGGGTTTCATTGCTGGTCTATAATTTTAGGAGGAGAATGGTTATTCCAATAAAGCACAACTGTGCTGGAGCTCGTGGCAAAATCTGCAAGATTATGCTTTTGTGGTTGAGGAACAGAAGAAGTAGCATGTAAGTCACCTTCATTTTGAAGTTAATGAGAGGGGTATCTTCTGAAGCTGGGAAAATGCCTAAGACGGCCCTCCCTGAAATGAGAACCACTATGATTTAAGTGCTTCTGGCTTTTCTTTAAGTGATGCTGGGTTTTTGAACTAGGGGACATAATAATGAACCTGAATTCATTCAGAACCAAGATAATTTCCTGTTTCTGAGAATTCTCCAAAGAATCATCAGCCTTCTCAAGAACAATTTGCCCCTCTCACAGTCTTCTGTAAAGTAATCATTTTCAATTTGCCACCAAGTCTTACCCACCTGATTTAACATTTACTCTCAGGCTTTTTGTGAACATTTTAATTGATGGCTTTCCGTAATGATATGTGTCAAGCTCTTCTGAGACCGCCAACAATTTCATAAAGCTATCCATCATGTCTAAAGAAAATGTATGTTTTGAACATTTTTGTTCATGTTATTTATTTAAATAGACATGGGTATACTTATTAACTGATAATTAAGTGATAATCAGTTGAATAATTGGTAAAGCAACCCAGGTCCTCAATATTTTCATTGCTCCAACTTCTTCCTGTCCATCCAGATATCCTTTGCTGCCCTACCTGACTTATTTAAGAGCTGCGGTGGTGTAGTGATAATATGCAGTATTGCAGACTAACTCTGTCCATAGCCAGGAGTTTGATCCTGACCGGCTCAAGGTTGATTCAGCTTTCCATCCTTTTGAGGTTAGTAAAATGAAGACCCAGATTATTGGGAGCAATATGCTGACCCTGTAAACTACTCAGAGTGCTGTAAAGCTCTATGGAGCAATATGTAAATCTAAGTGCTATTGCTACATTTTATTGTTTGTACTGAAAGGAAAACTAATCAAATGATTGCCTCTTTGAGCATCCAGAAGTGACTAGGGAGAATTGAGGATCTTTTAAATCCTTAACTCTTCTCAGTTCAAGACAACTTATGCCCCATTTTAGTTTAGTTTTTAGCTGAAAGGGAGAAGTATCATGTTGGATATCTTTGCGGATGCTGGCCTTCTTCATCTTAGTCTAAAGAGAAAATGTGATCAATCCTTCGCTTCTGTAATCTGGCTGTAAAAATAATACAACTTTATTGTGATTTACTTTAAGGCTTAATGACCATAAAGCCAGACAGCTAAGCTTTATTTCATTGGTGAAAATCTAATCTGTGTTCTTCCTGAACATTGCTTTCAGTAGGATATATATTATACAGGTTAATAAAAAAAACACCCCTTCATGGATTACTGCCTTGTCGTGGTGAAGGGGCTTGCGTATTTCAATGAAGCTATGAGCTATGCTGTGCAGGGCCACCCAGAATGGACAGGTCATAGCAGAGAGTTCTGACAAAACGTGATCCACTGGAGAAGGAAATGGCAACCCACTCCAGTATCTTTGCCATGAAAACCGCATGGACAGCACCAAAAGGAAAAAAGATATGACGCTGGAAGATGAGCCCCTCAGGTCGGAAGGCATCCAATATGCTACTGGGGAAGAGCAGAGGGCTAGTATTAGTAGTGCCAGAAAGAATGAAGCGACTGGGCCAGAGCTGAAAGGATGCTCAGCTATGGATGTATCTGGTGGTGAAAGGAAAGTTTGATGCTGTAAAGATTTTTATTCCCTAGGAACCTGGAATGTAAGATCCATGAATCAAGGAAAGCTGGACGTGATCAAACAAGAGATGACAAGACTGAACATTGACATCTTAGGAATCAGCCAACTAAAATGGACAGGAATGTGAGAATTTAATTCAGATGACCATCAGGTATACTACTGTGGGCAAGAATTGCTCAGAAGAAATGGAGTAGCCTTCATAGTCAATAAAAGAGTAGGAAAAGCAATACTGGGATACAATCCTCAAAATGACAGAATGATCTCAGTTTGAATCCAAGGCAAACCATTCAATATCACAGTAGTCCAAGTCTATGCCCCAACCACCGGTGCTGAAGAGGATGAAATTGACCGGTTCTATGAAGCCCTACAGCACCTTATAGAACTAACACCCAAAAATGATGTCTTTATCATCATGGGGGATTGGAATGCTAAAGTAGGAAGCCAAAAGATAACCGGAATAACAGGCAAGTTTGGCCTTGGAGTACAAAATGAAGCAGGGCACAGGCTGATAGAATTTTGTCAAGAGAATACGATGGTCATAGCAAACACTCTTTTCCAACAACCCAAGAGACGGCTCTACACATGGACATCACCAGACGGTCAATACAGAAATCAGATTGACTATGTGCTCTGCAGCCAAAGATGGAGAAGCTCTATACAGTCAGTAAAAACAAGACCAGGAGCTAGCTGACTGTGGCTCAGATCATGAGCTTCTCATTGCAAAATTTAGGCTTAAACTGAAGAAAGTAGGGAAAAGCACTAGGCCACTCAGGTATGAACTAAATCATATCCCTGACAAATATACAGTAGAGGTGGCAAATAGATTTAAGGAATTAGATCTGATAGACAGAGTGCCTGAAGAACTATGAATGGAGGTTCGCAACATTGTACAAGAAGTAGCAACTAAAACCATCCCAAAGAAAAAGAAATGCAAGAAAGCAAAATGGCTGTCTGAGGAAGCTTTGCAAATAGCTGAGGACAGGAGGGAAGCGAAAGGCAAGGGAGAAAAAGAAAGATATGCCCAATTAAATGCAGAATTCCAAAGAATAGCTAGAAGAGATAAGAATGCCTTCTTAAATGAACAATGCAAAGAAATAGAAGAAAACAATAGAATAGGGAGGACCAGAGATCTCTTCAAGAAAATTGGAGAGATGACGGGAATGTTTCATGCAAAGATGGGGATGATAAAGGACCAAAATGACAGGGACCTAACAGAGGCAGAAGAGATTAAGAAGAGGTGGCAAAATTACACAGAAGAACTATACAAGAATGAGCTTAACATCCCTGATAACTACAATGAGGTGGTCACTGACCTCGAGCCAGACATCCTAAAATGTGAAGTGAAGTGGGCCTTAGGAAAGCTGAGCAACAAAGCTAGTGGAGGTGACAGTATTCCTGCTGAGCTATTCAAAATCTTAAAAGATGATGCAGTAAAAGTGCTACACTCAATTTGCCAGCAAATTTGGAAAACTCAACAGTGGCCACAGGATTGGAAAAGATCAGTTTACATTCCAATTCCAAAGAAAGGCAGTGCCAAAGAATGTTCAAACTATCGCACCATTGCACTCATTTCACATGCTAGTAAAGTTATGCTTAAAATCTTACAAGCTAGACTCCAGCAGTATGTGGATCGAGAACTACCAGAAGTACAGGCAGGATTTCGAAGAGGCAGAGGAACTAGAGATCAAATGGCCAACATACGTTGGATCATGGAGAAAGCTAGGGAGTTCCAGAAAAACATCTACTTCTGCTTCATTGAATATGCTAAAGCCTTTGATTGTGTGGATCACAACAAATTGTGGCAAGTTCTTAAAGAGATGGGAGTACCAGACCATCTTATTTGTCTCTTGAGAAGCCTATATGCGGGTCAAGAAGCAACAGTGAGAACTGGACATGGAACCACTGATTGGTTCAAAATTGGGAAAGGAGTCTGGCAAGGCTGTATACTGTCACCCTGCCAGTTTAACCTATATGCAGAGTACATCATGAGAAAGGCAAGGCTAGATGAATCAAAAGTTGGAATTAAGATTGCCGGGAGAAATATCAACAACCTAAGATATGCAGATGATACCACTCTAATGGCAGAAAGTGAAGAGGAACTAAAGAACCTTTTGTTGAGAGGGAAGAAGGAGAGTGCAAAACTTGGGTTGAAACTAAACATTAAGAAAACCAAGATCATGGCATCTGGCCCTCTCAATTCCTGGCAAATAGATGGGGAAGAAATGGAGGTAGTGACATATTTTATTTTCCTGGGCTCCAAGATCACCACAGATGGGGACTGCAGCCAAGAAATTAAAAGACGCTTGCTCCTAGGAAGGAAAGTCATGGCAAATTTAGACAGCACACTAAAAAGCAGAGACATCACCCTGTCAACAAAAGTGCATATAGTCAAGGCTATGGTTTTCCCAGTTGCAATGTATGGCTGTGAAAGTTAGACCATAAGAAAGGCTGAGCACCAAAGAATTGAAGCCTTTGAACTATGGTGCTGGAGAAGACTCCTGCGAGTCCCTTGGACTGCAAGGCGATCAAACCGGTCAGTCCTAGTGGAGATCAACCCTGACTGCTCTTTAGAAGGCCAGATCCTGAAGTTGAAACTCAAATACTTTGGCCACCTAATGAGAAGGAAGGACTCACTGGAGAAGAGCCTAATGCTGGGAAAGATTGAGGGCAATAGAAGAAGGGGACGACAGAGAATGAGGTGGCTGGATGGAGTCACTGAAGCAGTAGGCGTGAGCCTAAATGGACTTCAGAAGATGGTAGAGGACAGGAAGGCCTGGAGTAATGTTGTCCATGGGGTCGCGATGGGTTGGACACGACTTCGCGACTAACAACAACAAAATAAAAAACATAATTGTTTTACTATAGAGAACATTTGTTGTTCTTGATGGGCACTGTAGCAGCCATATCAACAAGCAACTAAACGGTGTTTGAAATAAAAAGCTTATGTATGTGTCTGTGGAACTCTATGGAAGATATAGATTTGAAATCAATATATCTTTTCCCAGAATAAAAAGAAAGGGACAAGATCAATAAACCATATATTAAAATACATACCATCCCTGTTATTTGCTAAATTAAACCACATCAACCATTTTCCTCAACTTTTGAACTGCCCCAAAGATCCAGGTTGCTCAAATTCAATTTGCTTGGACAATACAACTGTTAATTTTTAGTATAGTCATCAGAATTAGAGCTAGCTCTTGTCAGTTTTAGTATATTTTCTCTGTTAAAAATCTTTAAAGTAAACATTGGCATAAATCTTAACCACAAAAGGAACAATTACTGTTCTTTTGTTGGTACATTTGTGCATCTGTGTGTGTCTGGTATAGTTTTATAAGGGACGTTATTAGGGTAGGAAGGGGCAAGATCTAGGATAAGATCAAGACTGAGCAACTTGGGGAACTCCAGATGTTTGAGACCTCCCAAATGGATAACTACATTTATTATTTGCTATGTGTCCTAATGATCAGAGTTTGTGAAATGCAACAGAAACCTCTGAATTAGATCATAGTATACACATGTGTATGTATGTATGTGTATATATCCATATCCATATTCATATATCCATGCCAGCCTTCCTGCCTTCCTGCCTTCCTGCCTATCTATCTATCTATCTATCTATCTATCTATCTATCTATCTATCTATCTATCTATCTATCTATCTATCTATCTATCTATCTATCATCCATCCATCCATCCATCCTGTCTCTCTCTCTCTCTCCATCTATTTCTATCTCTATCTATCAGTATCTCTCTCTCTCTCTCTCCATCTCTCTCTCTCTACACCTCTCTCTCTCTCTCTCTCTCCCTCCCTCCCTACTTGTCCATACATATATATTCATGCCATACCATCTGTTCATGTCTTACATTTACTACTTCTGCAAAGCTGCACAAGAATGCACCAGTTATGGGAAGTGTGAAATGATAATTGATGCACTTAGAAATGTTGGGTGATTCTAACACTGCAGAATGCTAATAGAGATGGCACCAGAAAGGAAAGGAAATATTTGTTTTCCATTTAAATGCCAGCTATTTCTCAGCTGCAATATGATATTAAAGACAAAGACCTTGTACTTCAAAAGCAGACAATCTTGCAGCAATCAGAGACAACAGAGTGCCTGGCTTAACATAAAAAATGTTAATGTATATCTTACGATATGAAAGTATCATATAAATATTGATCCTGCAATATATTCTTACAGAACAATGATTGAAGCAAAGGAGAAAGAAATGCAAAGAAGTGCTATTTATTTATTTATTTATTTATTTATTTATTTATTTATTTATTTATTTATTTATTTATTTATTCAAGATGAACATATTTAACACACATATTTATGTATGTGTAATAACATACCTATATGAATTGTTTGGATGTGTCTCAAATTATACAAGTGGGTGGAATACATTTTTGTTTTGAAACATGGCCATATTTATCTTTTTCTTCAATTTCAATGAACCCATTTTTAATATGATCTCACCCACAGAAAACCACGTGTGTCCTTCAGACTTGTGAAAGTTGTAAACCCAGATGATAAAAGGAAATTGAGATATTTGAATAAGTAAGCCCTGCAAGAATCTATCGACAGAGGAAATGATGAGGAAAGGTCCTTGGTCCTCTCTGAGCTTGGTTGTGTTCTTGCAGATGTTTCATTATCTCAACTAGGTAACTAGGACTCCTTAATAGCATTGATAATGTTATCCAGTTTAGGTAATGAAATGTCTGCAAGAAAACAACCAAGCTCAGAGAATAACAATGATCCCTCATTTCAACCGTGAGGTACAAATATTCTCCTTTGGAGGAAATAATTTCTGAATAGTTGATGCATAACCAGAAAAGAAGAAAGAAGCCAGCTGAAATATATCCAGTGATGAGACCATACTTTTTATAGGAATACTCAATTCATTGTACTGACTGAATAAACCCATTTAGATTTGCATTTCAGAAGTTGTATCTGAAAATGTCAAAATCTAAGCTGATGTCAACTAGTGACACTCTACTGTGTTTCTTTGGGTGAATTCATGCAACACACTTAAATTAGTATTCAAATTAATCCCTTTTCTTGGCTTCTGCAGCACATATACAAATTAACTGGAAATGTTAAGTACATATAGCATGCTAAGTGTCAGCCAGATCTCCAGCATTTTTTCAAAGCTTGCTTGCTCTTGGCTGCCATAGAAACAGCTAGGTAAGGTTTAGGTATTTGGGGTGGGAAGTGTGACTCCTGGGAATTGGAAGGGAGGATTTTACTCATGAGCTATGGCACCCCTGAGTAAGTTAATTTATACTTCCCCAAGGCCAATCGTCCTGGGACTCCAGAGGCAAGAAATACCTGCAGAGAAGCATAATATCTTGCTGGACGTTGATTGGACTCTCTTTGCTGGACCCTGGGGAGGGGGGGAGGGATTTGGGATTATTTGCTACGTGTAACCTGAGCTCAGTTTTGCCTCAGATTTTGCTTGCTTTCATTGCTAACAGTTCTTTCTTAGTAAAAATACGTCTTCTCTAAATCAAAGGAGTTGGGGGTTTTCTTTCTCAGGATTTGAATGGAAGCAGTCCTGACACTAAGTCACAAGAAAGTTAGCCCACTATAAAAGACAGCCAGTTTGGTCTAGAGCAGGGGTCTCTAAACATGGCAACTTTAAGACCTGTGGACTTCAACTCCTAGAATTCCCCAGCCAGAATGGCTAGCTGAGGGATTCTGGGAGTTGAAGTCCATAAGTCTTAAAGTTGCCAAGTGTGGAGACCCTTGGTCTAAAGGTAAAGTCTAGAAAATGGGAAATCATAAATTCCAGTCCTGTCTTAGCCATGAAAGACAATAGGTGACCTTAGGCCAGTTCCTCTCCCTTAGACAAACCCACCTCACAGGTTGTTGTTGTGGGGAAAATGGGAGGAGGAATGTATATTGGATTTTTTCTCCACCTTGAGTAATTTGTAAAATAATAAAAGCGGGATACAAATAAATGAATTAATAAATAAAATAAAATAAAACAAAAATTGACTGTTGCACCAATGTAATCACTAAATAGTTCACTGATTCCAATAAAGACACTGTGAGAGCTAAGACCAAGGAAATTTTAGGTAAAACAAATAACTCCCCATATGAATTGTAATAAAACAGCACAGGGAAAAATAGATAATATATTTACGTTGCTATGACTTACAGAAGTTGGAGCTGCTGCTCATCACTGTTTGTGTACTGAGCTGGGCATTTGTATTGCCTGAACAAAGCTTTCATCTTTAGCTATTAAGGGAAGTTTCCCAGGATGATAAATCAAGAAAGGGATTCTGGAGTAATGGTAGAAATTTTAGTGAAAATATGAGCTCAGCATGTGGGGAATTTTATGCTTGAAATAATTAGACAAAGGGGTGAAAAATAAAACTGCCAGTGTAGTTGTAGTGTTATATAAATCTTTTGTGCAATCAAACTTGAAACATGGGTACCATTCTGGCCATCACAGTTCCAAAAGAATATTGTAGACTTGGATAGGGTTCAGAAAATGAAAATTAGAATTACTGGCACTTCAGAGCAGCTTGGCTACAAAGAAAGGCTACAGCATTTGGAGCTTTTTAGCCTGGAGCAAACATAGGAAATGGTCAAAATGATAGGGAGGAATAAAATTATGTGAAAATGGGAACATAGCAAAATTTGACACAAAAAGTTAAAAATAAGGTCCATACATACTGCATACACACCGATATTGCTACCAAGGCGCTTCTGGGTTGAAAGGATTAGCTGGTGACATCACAATTACCTGGGGATTCCTGAGGGGGGCTCCTTTCACGTTATTTTCCCACAGAAGTGGTACCTATTTATCTACTTGCATTTGCATGCTTTCAAACTGGTAGGTTGGCAGGAGCTGGGACAAACTGACAGAAACTCATCCCATCACACAGCTCATGCTCTTGGGTTTCAAACTGCTGAGCTGTCAACCTCTCAATGGTCTTCTGACTCATTGTTCTAATCACGTGAGCCACTCTGGCCCCTTGAAATTATATATAGGGAGATTCAGGATCGAGGGAAGTAATTTTTTTACAAAAATGCCCACAGTTAAAGTAGATAGAGTCAATGAAAGAGTAAACACCGGGTAGAGTAATGGTCACCAATTTAATTGTTTCTTTAAAAAAACACTGGACAAACTAATGGAAGATTGGTCTATGAATCCTGCACAATTATTCACAAAAGTGAAGCTTTTACATAGGCTCCCCCCAAAAAAACCCACCAACAACAAAGCTCTAGGAGCTGGGTTGTATTGTACCTTAGTATGGAGCATCGCATTATCTTCTCACTCTTTGGAGTCAAGGATAAATGTGGCTAAAACCTCTCTCTTTGCTGAATTTGACAAAATGGTAGTCATCAAAAACATTTAATATTGTTCAAGAGAGTGATCTTGATTTTATACCCAATCAGATGTCATAGCTTTTGGGCTCTCTTCAACAAGATCTCTTTGAAGAGAAGCCTTAGGTTCCTCTTAAAAGAAACCCTCATAACTGTTTATGACACATGCTTGTTTATATTTTCTGCATTCTTCCTCTAGCAAGTCAGATTGGAATCTCTAACTCTTAACTGATCCCTGACACTTGATGAGAATTACATTGTCTCCAAGGAGTGAAGTGGTTCATCAAGTCATACCACACTAGACAACCATCTAGTGTCTCTTCAATCATGTAGCAGATGTTTCAATATTCTAACTTCTGGGAAGAGAGCTTTTACTCTTATGTGATGCTAGTAAAGGGTCAAGGTTTTTTGGCTGAAAATAGTTGGACAATGGATGGCATAAAAAGCTGGAAAAGAATGACTTTTTGGTTTGATCCACCAGGGTTCTCATTATGTTCCTCTTATGAGCATGTTCTAAATTATTGCACAGTTATAGAGTATGGAAAATGCCCTTGCTTTATAGCCTATGGTGCATCATTTATGAACAAATGGCAGGTTGCACTAAACTTGGAAGAATTCAAAAGTTTTTGCAATTAGAAGGAAATGTTTTAAGAAAAAAAATCTTAATGGGTGGGGGTAGTGATTAAACTTAAAGAAACCTGAGACACACAATGGGTGCTAAGCTGACTTGATGACTGAGTTGAGAGTTCAGTGTTTGAGAATGTGTTGAATAATTAAAGTGAAGGAAGGAACGGAATGCCTGGAGTTTGAAAAGGAAATTTCTATTCCAAGAAGAAGATGAGGAGCAGCAAACTGACTGGACGCAGTTACAGGAGTGATGAAGATGTTCCTTTCCAAAAGAACAGGCTTGGGAAAAGAAGAACTAGGGATGACATGATAGCAGTATTCCAACATCTAAAGGGCTGCCACAAAGAAGCGAGTGTGTGTGTGTGTGTGTGTGTCAACCAATTCTCCTACGTACCTGAAGGCAGGACAAGAAGCAATGCAATGGAAACTAATCAAGGAGAGAAGCAACCTAAACATAGGAGAAATTTCCTGACAGTGAGAACAATATACCAGTGGAATGGTTTATCTCCAGAAGTTGTGGATGCTCCATCATTAGAGGTTTTAAAGAAGATATTGGACAGCCATTTGTGTAGAATGATATAGGTTCTCCTGCCTGACCAGGGCATTGTAAGACCTCCAAGGTCCCTTCCATCTATGTTATTCTTCCTGAGATATAAACATTCTCTTCTACTGGGATTGATAATCAGGGTGAAAAACTATCTATTTGGCTGCTAGGAGTTGTAAACAACTTGTTAATACACAATCAATTGATCAATCAATCAATCATTGGTTGATATTGAGCATCAGTCCAACGTGCTAAGCTGTGCTGGAGTCAAATAATCTACATGAGATGGCTATCCAGCCTCCACTTGAACATGGCCAAAGGAGCCCACCCATATCCTGGATAAATGTAGAACAGGCAGAGCCTGAGGGTGAGGTCAAGAGAGTAATCAGCCTAGAATCATTACTCACAAGCACTCCAAATCTAATCTCTGTTGAATTCCATTAATCCTTATCTAGCAGCAATTTAGTGCTGACTGTTCATTGACTAGATTATTGTGTATAGGCATGACCAATCAATCAGCTTGACTAGAACTTAACATGTGGTTTTGATTCTTTGAGCTTGGCATTAATTGGATGATGGAACCAGTTTCCAAGAGAAGTTGTGTTTGAGTGGAAATTGCAAAGCCATCTGTTGATGATACTTCAGTATGTATTCCTTCACTAAGCAGGGGATTGGATTCAAAAGCTAAATATCCCTTCCAACTCCAGAATATTCCAAATAAGTGTAATCCAAGGAAAATTTGAAGAGGGTTTCTCATTTCCTTTGCCAGAAAAGTTTTGGAGGATCATTTGAAATTGTGCAGAGTACTCATATATATAATTCTAGGGCTGGAACGGACCTTGGAAGTCTTCTAGTCCAACCCCCTGCCCAAGTCAAGAAACACTATCCCTTTTCAGACAAACAGTTGTCCAATCTCTTCTTAAAGACATCCAGTGATGAAGCACCCACAAATTCTGGATTCAAGCCATTCCAGTGATTAATTGTTCTCACTGACAGGAAATGTCTCCTTAATTCTAGGTTGGATCTCCTTCTAATGAGTAGGATAAACTTCTTATAAAGCTCTAACCTATGCCCATATTGCTTTCCAATTTCTGAGTTAGAGACAGCATGATATCTTTTATATGTTGACTGCCAGCCTCATCTGTAATTATGCTGTTACTTCCGATGTAAAAATATCATTGGAGATGATCATCAACATCTGTGAATACTGAGCCATTTTGAATACAGCCTCCTTTGTGAGTCTGCAAAACATTTACATGTTAAAGTCCCATTCTGTTTAGTGTCTGGTAATTTTGCATCACTGGACGCAGGCAAGCAAAGAGGAGAAAGATTTCATATTGGCAGGGTATCCATCTGGTGCTGATGCTAATACTGCTTTCTGTTACGATAATGGCAAATAGATGTGTGGTGCCACAACTACAGCAGAATAACAGCCCATTTAATATTTTGTACCATTCCGGGTACAAAAAAAATTACAATGATCATTTGTTTTTGTTCTGTTCTGACTGAGTTTCAATTACAGTTAATGGTTTTTAGAAAAGACTTTATCCCGTAAATGCAACCAGATGGCCCATCTTGCTCAGTGTTTGATTAAATTGATGCTGCCCAGCCATTACATGTTCCTAAGTGTAAGGTATTATGTATGCCTTGTCAGAGTTCCCTGCCTGGGTCATATTGAACCCCAGGTCCCAAACCCCAAATCCTGAATTACATATATCCAGTAATTCCAGGGTAAGGTTGTTATCGTGGTTATTGTTCAGTCATTAAGTTGTGTCTGACTTTTCCCAACTCTCCTTCTCCAGTCTGGGTCCCTGTAGATGGTGTTGAACTCCATCCAACACAGAACATCATGTCCAACCGTTTGAGATGAGGGAGTTTTATTCCAAAACATTTTTAGGGATTCTAGAGATATAGAAAAGCTACTGAAGGCTTATCCTTCCTTCTTGTTGTTGTTCTGTCACTAAGTCATGTCCAACTCTTCATGACCCTATGGACCATAGCACGCCAGGCCCTCCTATCCTCTATTGGCTTCCAGAATTTGCCTAAATTCGTGTTAATTGCATCAATGACACTATCTAATCATCTCATCCTCTGCCATCCCCTTTTCCTTTTGCCTTCCATCTTTCCCAATATCATGGTCTTTTCCAATGAATTCTCTTTTCTCATTAGGTGGCCAAAGCATTTGAGCTTTGTCTTCAGTATCTGCCCTTCCAAAGATCTGTCAGATTTGATTTCCTTTAGGACTGACTGATTCAATCTCCTTGCTGTCCAAGGGACTTTCAAGAGTCTTCTCCAACGCCATCCAGAATAATTACTTTTCTTTAGTTTGAAAACATTTCAAAGTCAGACGGCGGCTAGGGTAGAGAATACTAAATAAAATAAGTAATAAAACAGAAGAGATTATATCTAGCATAAACATCCAAGAGAAGTTATATCATATAAAAAACAATATTTACCAATTATTCAGTGTTTCCTAGACATAGCATGGGGTTTTTGACCGAATGCAGTCTGTGCAGATTTATTGGGAAATTAATATATACTGTCTCTTACATCATTCCAGAAGACATATTTTCAATTTTGTTGGATAATTTATAAGGAATGTGGGAGAAAGTGCTTGGATTAATATTTTAATTAGGAGTATGCATGCTTTACCACAAGTAGATCAATGTTGCCCGATTCACACAGGCATTTCTTCTGAGCCATAATGTCTGTCTCCAATTGACTAGGGAACAAAGCAGAAAATAGGATTAAATTGGCATGGACATTTGAAAATTATAAGGAAATGAGGACTTTCCAATTTGAAATATATAGGTGAAGGGCATTTAAATAACAACTACTGTATAACACTGTTACAAAAGTGCTGCAACTTTATTTTTGGGGGGTTGAAAATTAGACAATATTCAGGCACAATTTTATGTGATTGGGATGGATCAACATCCAATTTTACACAGATAGTCTGAGAGTTACTTGTGAACAGTAACTGTTTAGTAACATTTTTAGGCATGAAACCTGGCTGGGTGACCTTGGGTCAGTCACATTCTCTCAGCTCAATCCACCTCACAGGGTTGTGGTTATGTGGAAAATAAGAGGAAGGAGGACTATTATATATGTTTTCCACCTGCCTAATAAAGGCAGAATAAAAGTGTAATAAATAAATGAAATCGGGAAAGTGAGAAGATAATGTAGCACCCTTTATTACTTTGGGGGAGCAATTTATGAGAGAAAATATAAAGTTAGTATTTTGCAAAAAAAACTTGCAAGCTTTGGAAACATAAGTGATGTTTTATTGTTGTTTTAAATAGAATGAACTAACATTGTAAACTTATCTTACAAGGTATCGACAAAAGGTACACAATAAAATAGGAGTGTTTCATATTCTCAAGCACAATTTCCCATTTAGCCTCATTTTGTTCTCTTTTGATAATGGAGTTACAGTCTGGCTCATTTGTGGAAAAAGCTACTTATGTCTCTTAGATATCAGATAAAATAAAAAGTAGAAATATAAGCAGGTGAGACTAAGATGAAATCTAATTAGTTCTCCTTTAAATGCAAACCTGACTAATTTTTTTTTACTTTTGAACCTACATGTGAACTAAAGGTTAGCTAACTATTGAAAATCACTCTTTTACAAACTTTACAATATAGTTTGTCATTAAAAATAGAAACAAACAAACACATATTAGGAAAAGGTCTGCATAGAAATGCATGTTTTCATGAAAAGAAAATTACACATTAGGTATTTATTTTTTTTTGTAAAATACCCAAGCCACATAAAGCAGATTTGCAAATGAAATATTCAGAAAGATACCTTTTTGTGAACTTTAAAGTACAATTAGCTGTGCATAATGGAGTAATTTAGAGAAACTGAACTTGATAAACTTGCAAAGGTCAGTAGTTCAAAAAAACAATAAAAACCAACAATTGTCTCCTCCCCCCCATCCATTAGTACTTGACAGTTTATTTTTTTTTCTTTTCTTTTTTTGCAAATTTCTTCCGGGAGACATTCTGAAATCAAATCAAATTATTTATTACAGGTCAGTGACACGGACTGAGAAGAGATTCTGAATTTCTCAAAGACTGGCATTCTTCTTGGAGACAAACTCCTTCCTACTACAAGTCCAGTGGGAAAAGTGCCCTCCTTGATTTTAATAATATTTTGAGAGAACTTTAATGGGAGGAAAAGGCTTGTAGATATCCAGGTTTGCAGAACAGAATTCCAAATTCCACGGTTGTTTGGAAGCAGATGGCCCTATTAAGCAGCCTCTTACTCTGGATAGCATTTACTATGAGCCACAGATGCTTGAGGTCATTCCTAATGTGTTAATTCATTCCTGATTTCTGGTTTGCTTGCCATATTGGAAGGAAGAAATGTGTCTCTGTGCTCAGTTAATGGCTGTTAGGGATTTTACATTTTTTGAATAGCCCTAGGTTGCTCCATTTAAGATGTGCTTTGTGTCTCCTCAAGGGTGGCTGAAATCAAGAAAGGCAGTAACACAACTCTCTAAAATGAATGCTTTCGGCATCCGATTTATGTATCACGAAGATGGTTATGGTGATTAGTCTTGGTTATCTGCCCTTCAGGTAGCTGAAGGAAATAGAATCCAAGCACATTACTTACATGAGCTCCAATTATTGCAAGATAATACTAAAGAGGATTGTCCCACCAAGAGACAGCAAGCTCTATGGAAAACAAGATTCTGATTTTGAGAGATCTTTGGTCTGATCCTGCAGTATTCTTCCAATATTCTTTTGGCAATATCTTTGGAAGATCTCTATTTCAGACTCATCAGAAATATAAGTGTTCATATCTAAGGGCAAATGAGGATTATTCAGTAGTGCTGTGCGTTAATACCTCTTTGTGTCAAGAGTTCATTCATAGCTCCAGTGGTAACCCAGCTGTTGATTGGGTTTTTAAAGTGAGGGGATTAGGTTTGAACTAGCAATGCTACTCATCTTGATAGCTGTACAGCAGCTCTGGAATCCCAAGTAGTATATTTTAAATACTAGTTATTAGTGGACGACAGAGAAGGGGGTAATTTTCTATCTGCTCTTTTGAGCTATCTGACTGAAGATACAGAATGCTGAACTATACTGTCAGGAAGTTGGACTAGAAGGCCTCCAAGATCCCTTCCAACTCTATTATTCTTATTCTGTCATTTATTTTGATCCAACAGGGATCTCTTATGTTCTTGTGAATATTCTGAACCTTTATTTATTGGAACAGTTCGATTTCATTTTTATTCCATTGAGATAGAGAAAACAATATATATATATATATATATATATATATATATATATATATATATATATATATATATATAACACAAATATTTAACACATATATCTTCCTTGCTTCCTAGCTAATAGAGAAAGAACCTGTGGTTCAGGAAGTTAAAGCAACTGCCTAATATATAATCAGCCCAGGTTCGAATCTGAGATAAAAAGGGTATGACTGACTGATGAGAACATAAGAAGTTCGAAATGATCATTTCAGCCTCCCTAAAAAATTCTTTATTAGCAATTTGAATAATTTACACACACACACACACACACACACACACACACACACATAAAGTACCCAGAACTTTTTTGAATTGTTCAGTAAATTTGTAGTGTCAGCTGCTCCAAATCATGAAGCTTTTCCTCCTCTAGTCTTTTACACAACAAAATATATTAGATGTTGCTGTTTACTCCAGGCAAAGTAGAAAGCATGAATGAAAATAGAATATGAAAATAGAAATGAATAGAAAGTAGAAAAACATCTCAAATGTTCTTGGATGTACTTAGTTATTACTAGGTGGTGAGGCATATATGTGAATATCCTATCTTTCTTCATCATCACCATTAGTCTGTGTCTCCCTGGCTTTTTTATGTTTCCATTAAATCATAATGGAAGACATCCAAAAAGAATTCATCCCATGAGGGCTGTTTTCAGAAGCAACATTACTGCAAAGTGACAGTCTTATGCTGGAGAAATTGCTGATTTCCTTCTTTCTCTGGAGAAATTTGGCAGAATCATCTACCCAATTTTTTTTCCTATGAATTTGGTGAAAGCCATGAGAGATGCATTGACACTTTAGTGATTGAGGCATCAGGCTAGAAACCAGGTGACGATGAATTCTAGTCCCATTTTAGATATGAAAGCTGGTTAGGTAATTTTGGGCCAATCACACAAAGTTTCTCTCAGCCCAACTCACCTCACAGAGTTGTTATGAGGAAAATAGGAAGAGGAAGAAGTATTAAGTATATTCACCACCTTGAGTTATTTTTAAAAATAATCAAGGTGGAATGAAAAATAGCACACGAAAAAATTAACCATATCATTTGCAAGTACCATGGCAATTAATGATGTGGACTGAAAAAGGAACTTATAAATCAGAAACAGAAATCCAAGTAGAATGAGAAAAATGGCTAAGATATTTCTGGTTCATGTTGTCTGGGGCACTAAAACATTCTGTGTACTTGTTTTGTGTATAACTTTTCTGTTTATAATTTTTCATAGGTTTATTGTGTCCCTTTCTTTTGAACAAATATGTGACTTCACCTCATTAAAATGAAAGGTAGATCTACTGTTTTTCTAGAACTTTCTCTCTCTCTCTCTCTCTCTCTCTCTCTCCACATAGGTACACACACAGACACACACACACACATTCTGAGATTTCTTGGAAACAGAAATGTTCTTCTACATTTAAAATAATGAGGCGAATCCAAGCATATCCATAGATAGGTATGGCCTAATAATTACACAGACTGTTTAGGCATTTATGAAATGACATTGACAAATCATTTATCGGGTACTTGGTTCATGACTTTGAAAAGGATACAGCCATTAGGCTGATTAGTGATTAAATTTCCTGTGCCTTGATTTTTATTTAATTTCATTTGTTAAAAAATATATGAAAAGAGACACACAGAAGCCTCTGTGTGACATCAAAGTGATGTCTGTAGCTTATCTCATTGAAACCAATCTCGGAAATGCTTATAAAACTGGAACTCTTTTTAGGCCATTTGTCAATGATTTATATTTGAATTTTCATGAAAGAACCATTTTTTCCGATCATCATAAAAACAGGACTTTCTCTTCCTCCCTGTTCCTGGAAGAAAGTCTCTTTGATGGAAATAGTCCATTAAGCTAATTGTATTTCTCTAACTTTTTGGAAATATTCTAGTCATGTTTTCAAGTTTTAAAGCAAAATGGGCCTTCAGCAATAATGGTTGAGCAATATTCCCCAAATATTAATATAGAAGGGCAGTCAGTAACTACCAAATTGTTGCCCATTTCTGTTTTGAAGAATGCACATTTACAGTAAATGTATGATTTAGAGAATTATATTTGGAATGAACAATCCTAGATTCAAATCTCTGTTCAAGCAGGAAAATATGTGGATGAATCTCAGCTATTTCTCTCTCTTATCTGTCCAGAAACCCATAATTTCACTAATGAGATCAGTTCTGATAAACAATGTACAATTCTAATGGTTCTCACTCAGACTGATGAGAGAGAATTTGCTTCTGAAATTCATTAAAAGTCCAAAAGATTTTTGATTAATGTGAGAACCCCATCAGAGTTTTATTTATGAAGCCGTTTAATTCCCAGTCAGCATAACTGGGTTGGACCCATCCCTTTTAAGCCCTTTTAAGGATGGGAAACAAATAATAAATGCTATAAATAAAAAATGGCATGATGTGCCATATATGTGCATTGGACAAACTGTCCCTATTTGTCTATGGATATTCTCAGTCATCCAGGTCATAGTTTTCCCAAAGGTGCTTTTTCAAGAGGCAATTGGACTGTCTTTGTTTTTCGTTGAAGACATTTTGCTTCTCATCTAAGAACTTTCTTAAGTTCTGACTGAATGGTGGAGAATGGAAGGATTTATATTCCTTGCAGTCATCTGATCATTATCAGTCTTTCTGAGAGTTGTTGAGGCCACTTGGACGTTTATCTACACCCTCCAGGTCACCTGAATAGTGCAAATGCGTATGGAAACTTTTTGGAACTGCTGAAAGGATTGTGCTGTAAACAAGAGATAGGTGGAGTTATATAGGCAGATAGGCTGCATTAACAGAGAAATAGAATCAATATCACGTGAAATGTTAATACCATTTTATAACACTTTAGTAAGGCTACATTTGGAATATGCATCGAGTTTTGTCACTATGATGTAAAAGAGATGTTGAGACTCTAGAAAGAGTACAGAGAAGAGCAACAAAGATGATTAGGGGACTGGAGGCTAAAACATATAAGGAATGGTTACTGGAATTGGGTATGTATGTCTAATTTAATGAAGAGAAGGATTAGGGGTGACATGATAGCAGTGCTCCAATATCTCAGGGGCTGCCACAAAGAAGAGGGAGTCAAGCTCTTCTCCAAAGCACCTGAAGGGCAATGGATGGAAACTAATCAAAGGGAGAAGTAACCTAAAAATAAGGAGAATTTTTCTGACACTTAGAACAATTAATCGGAATAATTTGTCTCCAGAAGTTGTGAGTGATCCAACACTGGAAGTTTTTAAGAAGAGACTGGACATCCATTTGTCTGAAATAGTGTAGGTTTTCTTGACAGAGCAAGGGGTTGGACTAGAAGACCTCCAAGGTCCCTTCCAAGTCCATGATGATGATTTTCCTTTGTTGAAATTTGTCCCTATTTCAGATCCTAACATATTGACAGGTATTCATTAGGAGAAACATTCCTTTGGAAGAATAGAAGAGGCTGCATTGAGTGATGTTTGGCATTTCTTCATTGGAGATATTGAAGCAGAATCTGGATAACTATCTTGGCATGCACCCTATAATTTCATTTTCAGGGATTGAACTGTATGACTTTTAGAAGGAACTTGTTTTGATTCCTTTATTTACTCACACATAAACCCTATTTATTAGGACCTATTTCCCAATAAGTGGGTGTTGTGATTCAGGGTCAGCCTGTGGGTTCGGCAGTTGGGTCGGACGACTCAGAGGAGGAGGGGGGTGTTGAAGACCTTGCTGGGGGGTTGAAGATCTTGCTGATGAGAGCCCTCAGCCAGGCCCCTCCCACTTGGTCACCACGGAGACCCAGCTATGTGAGCCTGACAGTGTGGATGAAGATGACCCACAGCTGGCCCTGTTCAAGGAAGCCCGACGCAGGAGGCAGTAAATTAGGAGTAAACAGAGGAAGGCAATGGGGCTCCTCGGAAGGAGGCAGAGAGAAGCCACGCCCTGAACTCTATATAAGGGGAATGTGTGGGAGGGCTGGTTTGCTGAAGGCAACCGCTTGGATAGTTCCTGTTTCTTAAAGCTCCTGTTTCTTGGTTTGTCTTGTTCCGTTTGTTTTTGTAGCAATAAATTTGGCAGGCATAATTCCAGCCTCTTGCCTTCTTGTAAAAGGGGTTGTCCCTGCTTTTTCTGCAGGGCCGGTAGCAGGCTGGTACAGAACAGTGGGATCTACTTCCATGTTCTTGAGTGTATAACAAAGAGATTAATTTTAGTGTTACAGCTCTGTAATCCTCTACTGTATATACTAATTTCTAGAACCTTTAGCTGGGTGAATATGCTAATTTCTAGAACCTTTAGCTGGGTGAACAGTGCATCTTCAGGGCAACAATTTCTAAACCAAGGTAATTAAATGAGCTAACATAGAATCTGTCCAAAATTTGGGACCCATTAGTCTCAAGGGAATGAAATTTGGGGAAGTTGTGGCTGCTTTAGCTGCTGCTGTGGGCTGCTGTGGCTATGTGATCCTGATTTTCAATGTCCTGTGACAGTTTCCCAGCCACTCTCACAATTGCTTGATGTTTCTTGTGTATTCCCAAGACCTTCCATGTACTCTTCCCTACCCACACCATTACCAGGCACTCTTTCAACCTGCATGTCATCTCTCATGTACTTCTATGCAGTCTTCCTACCTAAACCATGATCTGCACATCCTCCTTGAACCACATGGCATCTTTTATGCACCCCACACAACCTTCCCAACCAGTGCAACATCTCTAGTGCACACTCCTATATACCCTTCCCAACCTACAGACTGGGGAACCCTCTCATTTCCTCTCCCCCACCCACCAGTGGCTACTTGCCTGCCTACTGACCGTGGACTTCTCCATTGATTTCCTTATGACTTGTCCATACTGCTTTTCTCCCTGCAAATGTCCCACAAGCAAAATAAATGGGAAGCCAGCCAGCAGGAATTCTAGAGAGGGAAGGAGAGAAGGAAGGAAGGAAGGAAGGAAGGAAGGAAGGAAGGAAGGAAGGAAGGAAGGAAGGAAGGAAGGAAGAGCAAGCAAGCAAACAGGCAAGAGAGGAAGGAAAATTTCCAATGCTCCCTGCCAGTTTCTCACAAGTAAATCAATTGGGATGACAGTAGAAATTCCCACTGCATTTTCGCCCATCCATGATCATTCGGTTTCTCTGTTTTAGTAAGGAAATGATAACTCAGTGAGGTTGTCTAGATTAATTTATTTCTGCAGCAATACATACATTACTTTCGAGTACTTAGAAGCTTTATGATGTAAGAATAATACTATGCCTGTACCAAAATACTTAAATATAGAGTATCTGGCCAAGACTCCAGGCATTTTTCAGAACATACTCTTTGTTTTCATCCCTCCTGCCAATTTCCATTATCCTTTCAACTGTCAGGCAGCACCAGGGACTAATCAAAAGAAATTACAAGAAAAGGTTGTGAGACTTTCTCATCCAGCTGCAACTTTTCAGTAGAGTCAAACTTTATAGTCATAATACATTTGGTGCTATAGATCAAATTATTTTTATATTATTTTACATCTTTAAAATCAGCTTTATTTCTATTTCTGTCTTTGAAGATACTTTTGAAGCCAAGTAAGTAGGTAGCTTCTTTAAACCTCCAGGAACCATTTGGTTTTCTTCCTGGGTGAGGTTGGATGAGATCACATGAGGAAATTCAAGATTATCTTCTATACAAATTTCAATTAGGCAACTACTAATTGAATTTCATTTCCCGCCACTTAATTATGGATAGGAACAGAAAACTAACAGGAAAATGAAGTACAAAGTTTGGCCTGTTCCAGAAAATGTAACTTCTTCTAAGGGTATTTTTTTGTTGTCTCTGAATAACGTTTTATGAAACAAAATGCTTCTAAAACGATGCTCCAGGTTTCAGTCAGGATTGTCTTTTGTGGAAACAACTATACGTAATTATCAGTAAAAAGTTCTACTCTCTGAGGTATTTTGAGGTAGATGAGGGATCAACAAATTTGTCAGATAAGAAATCCTGATCTGAAGAATCTCTAGGCCAGGCATGTCAAACTCACGATGTCAAGTGACGTCGCGCAACGTAGCGTGACTTTTTCCCCATTGCTGGCAATGGAGTGGGCGCGGTTTTGGCATGACGCATCTGGCCCATGGGCTGGCATTTTGACATGCCTGCTCCAGGCAGATTTGTTTCAGGTATATTCAATTTCATTAATAAGGTAGATGCACTAATCAGCCTAGTTTATCTCCCCTCTCCCCAAAGATATAACAAAAATGTCACCCCCACAAAAATCTTGAGGCATGTTTCTTTTCTCAAACTAGTTGCTTTAAAGTTGTGACTTGTCAGCTTTTTGTGCTCACTTAGCAGACTCAGTCCACAATTAGCTCTTTAGGGCATGTCTCTCCCCCCCCCCCGCCAAAGTCTGCTTATACTACTCTCTTGTGCTTGTATGGTGCCACTTTGGCTACATGAGGGGACACAATCGGAGGATGAGTTCTCAATTAGTATATTAGACCGCACATAGTAATAAAGGCATGTACATACATTAAGGATCTATTTATTTCATTTGGCTTTGATTCCATTTCCTAAGTGGCTTGTTAGCATTCAAGAGAAATTACAGGAGGATAATGACTGGAAAATAACCTTTCTGATGACTTCAGTTACATCTAGAATAAATTGATACCTAAGCAATAGTCTTTTTATTTTTAATATTTTAAAAAAAGAGACACAGAGAAGGAAAATATGATACAAGAATCAAAGTCTAATAAAGCTTAGAGGTATTGTGCTCTGTTTGAAAACTTTAGACCACTATTGTTAGGGATGTTAGGGGCTCCACCTAGCAACTAGCAAATCTCATTACTGCTAAAATAATCAATAGCTTTTCCTAATGCGTTCAGATGGTGACACAGACAAGATCGATCCAGTGTGTTTTTGTTTTAGGAAATGCAGCCTTTTAGTTCTTAATTAAGGTAGAGACTTTGCTTCCACAGGGATGTTCATGATTAATGTTGCTGCAGAGAACAAGATTTGCTGAGGAAAGAAATGGAGGTAGGGTAATTTCCAAAATGTCAACCAGATTTCCTCTAGTTTGTTTTGGCCTCACACAGTGGCCCACCAGATCCATTCAGCAAGTTCACAAGCAGGGATGGGAGGCAGTAACTTCTATTGTTTTTTTTCCAATTAGTCAGCTATGATAATAGGCTGGCTCTGATATGGAAAGATTGCAAATGTTAAGGCGAGCAGCCATTAAGTGTTGGATCCTCCTTGAATTTCTCTAGTTCCTTTAAAAAAAGGCATTTACTGTAATTGATGGCCCTTGTCTTTGTAATGACAATGAATTCCACAGTTTAATTAACAGATGTCTACAGAACTACTTTTCATCGGATCTGAACCTTTTTGTATTTAGTTTCAGTGGAGAGCTGTGAATTAAGTGTGATGTGTGACAAAGTTCAGCCGTGACCACGTTTTTTCCACACCACACATGAGTTTTTATACTTCATTCTCTAAGCTACCCTCTATCCAGTTTCCACTGCTTTTCTTTGCAGGGAAACTGTTTCATTTTGATCACCATCTTGTCCCCTTCCCTGCTTTATAATATCCTTTTCTTAATCTGTGATGATCGAAAATGTATAGTTGCTGGAAGTGTGATCTCACCATGCATACAGAAGGACATTGCTCCATTGACAGTGTTTCATTTTCCTTCCTAATGTTTTCAAGCATGAGTTTGTTTGTTTTAAAAAAAATCTTGATAGCATCAAGGAGCCTTGGTGGCACAGTAGTTAAAATGCAAGATTGCAGACTAATTCAGCTCACTGCCAGGAGTTCGATCCTGAATGGCTCAAGGTTGACTCAGCCTTCCATCCTTCTGAGGTCAGTAAAATGGGGGATCCAGATTGTTGGGGGAAATAGGCTGACTCTGTAAACTGCTTAGAGAGGGCTGTAAAGTGTTGTTGTTATTGCTATTACAAGTTGGATATTAAGGAAACCACAAGTGTTTCTAGAGATTCTTTAGTCCACTTCTACAAGTGTTTCTTTTGTTAGGAGGATCCCCAATAGTTAGATCTACCTCAGGATTTGGAAATCCTGAAGACTTCCAGAAGCACACCCAGGAGTATTAGCTCTATATTTGTTTTAAGGCTACATTAACAGAATCTTGAAAGTCTAAAAGTACGTCTCTCCCCCCTCACCTTTACAGTCAATGAAACTATTTAGGGTACTTTCTGAGACATTTGTCATACCCCCATTCCTTCCCTGGGGTAAGCTGCCTCTAATCTGATCATTTTCTAGGCTGCAAATCCTCCTTCTGTCTCCCAAGGTCTTTCTCACATACCATTACACACAAGTATTGGGAGGACAAATGTTGGAGAAGACAAGGCAGAGCTGGTGGGATAGAGCAAAGTGCACCATCAGTTTAGAGTACTTGCATTCCCACAAGAGACCCAAGTTCACCCTCTCTTAAATTCTATTGACTCTTAACTGGCACCAATTTAGTTCTGACCATCAGATGATTAGATTCTGGTGTATAGGTTTCAATTAATTGTTTATATACTGCAGTCTACACAAATGGTCCTGATTCTTCGCACCTGACAGCAAAAGACAAACATGTGCCATAACTTTACAACCCAAACTCCACCACCTATGTACTTGGGGTGGTACAGTGATGCAAATAGAACATGGTAGAGCTTACATCTTGAAGTCAACATCCCATTTAGTCATTTGGCTTCATTGTGTTTAGAAATAGAGACCTACAGAAAAGGCAATTTTTATGTGAGGACCCAATTTTTATGTGAGGATAATCTAGGGCAGGGGTCTTCAAACATGGCCCTTTTATGACTTGTAGACTTCAACTCCCAAAATTCCTCAGCCAGGCATGCTGGTTGAGGAATTCTGGGAGTTGAAGTCCACAAGTCATAAAAGGGCCAAGTTTGAAGACCCATGATCTACGAATACTAGTTGAGAGGATGAATCATTCTGAAAGGCAATTCAAATATACATTAACTTTAATGCGGTAAATGACAATGTCTCAAAGACATGCAAGAATGAATAATTCTGGAATTACACAATGTGCACTTGAAATAAGAAATGAAATTTGGAAAAAGAACCAGACCTTTCAAACTATGCCCCATTCTTCCCATGATGTACTACTTGAGGGACCATCTCTTTTGGAGTACATCTACACACCTCACCAGATTCAGAAAAAAGGAAATGTTGCTGGTCCCATCAACTAGGGAGTTCCATTTGGCAGGTTCTAGGTCTTGAGCCTTTTCTACTGTGGCACCAGCTTTATAGGACATCCTTCTTCCCAAAATGTTACTAACTTTATGTCTTTATGCTTTCTGGAGAGCCCTCAAAAACTCCTAGTTGAGTCAGCAGGCCTGGGGAGATTGGTAAAATATTGAGATGGTTCTGTCAGATGTAAGAAGTCAGGAACCAAGATGGAGTTGAATTTGAACTACTTATGGTCAAGGAAATTGGCATAAGATAAGAGTCAATGGACTTTAAGGGGGACTGGATTTAGGTCTCCTATTGGGACATAGAAACTCCAAGATGAAAATTTGGTCCTCTCCTACAGCAGAGGTCTTCAAACTTGGCTCTTTTATGACTTGTGGACTTCAACTCCCAAAATTCCTCAGCCAGGCATGCTGGCTGAGGAATTCTGGGATTTGAAGTCCACAAATCATAAAAGGGCCAAATTTGAAGACCCCTGTCTTACAGGTTCCTTGATAATTACCCTTTCTTCTTTGCCTTATTTCTTTTTTTTTAATTATATTTTTATGTCTTTTATAATTTCAAGGTCTTTAACAGTAATAATATTAATTTATGTATTTTATTTTTAACTTTGTTCTATGCTGGCTAGAATCACCTGAGGGTGAGATAGGCAGATATAATAATATGATAAATAAATAAATAAATTTCAACACTAGTGTGCCAAAATACTTAATTAGTTTGACATACAAACAGATAACTATGCAATCAAGCTTACTTATACTGTGCCTCCCCCCCACCCCAAATTTCTATTTGTGTATCTGTGTTAAGCAGTTAGTTTTACAAAATACATTAATGCTAATGTAATCACACCAATGTGACACTTACTCTAAAAAGGGCAGGTCTGAAAGTGGGATAAATCACTTGAAATGACTTGCAAATAAAAAGGCCAAAGACACTCCATGTCTCTTGAGAAACACATTATCACTTTTTGACAAAACAGTAACTACATGTGTGGAGAAAGAAGAAAAAAATACTTGTTTGCATCACATATTTTATTGGTACTTTTCTCCAGATGCTAGGGCAATAAGGATCACGTACGCAAAGGCTGTGTTTCTGCATCGTGCTAAGCATCACTTGTTTTAATTTGGGTTTGGTGAACAAGCCATAAGGACCCAGTTTACACTAAGCCTAAAACTAAAAAGCATTGTTTAAAAAGCCTGGGTTCACATATCATGCTACATTAAAGCTGCAGGATTATTGCATTGAGCAACGTGTGAAGGCAACTGCTGTGGAGTGCAGCAGTTAGATGGCAAAATTAGAGATGAGAAAATGATGAGATCAGATCTTTATTCAACCAGTTCACTAAGTTTTCTTAGTACACTCAGTTACTTTCAGCCATAAGTGTCTGTAAAGTCGCGTGCTTCACATAGAGATGGACACAGAGCTGGGGTGAAGATGAGTTTATTCTGAACAGAATGAACTGGGGAAACAGGGAAGCCTGGTGTCTATTTGTACCTGCCCAGGTGGATGGCATCCAATCAGTTCAAACCTGGGCTTCCTGCCAGTGCAGGTGACAATGGGTGTAGATCCTGGCTTCCCACCAGGCTGACCATGCCTGGGGATGTCAACAGCTTAAGTCATTAGGCTTATCCTGAGTGAGCAGTTATCGCCCGGAGCTGTCCAGCCCCTCTGCTGATCTGCACCATCAGCCTCCTGCTGTGCTGTCCTTTGTGTATGCTGGGAGGCATACACTGCAGTGTCCATTAAAAAAAAGTTAGAATGGAAGAAGAAAAGTTGGGATAGAAATAGTTCTTAGTAAATTAATTTCTGAACTCATACATTATTTGATTAATTTGTTTTTGTTCTCTGTATGTTGGAGTTACTCTCCATTTACTGTTATACAAAGATTTTCTGCTCCTGATCCTCTTCTACCCATTGGAACTCTCATGGTTAGCCATGATATTTACTGCTTGCATCTGACAGTGCTCCTTAGATTTGGTCATTAATTTCAAAAGGTCTATTTTACAATTGGCATTTGTTTGAGAATAGCGTGTGCTCTTACCTGCTGGAAAGAATAAAACTTTTCTCTTTCTCTGGCTAGAACAGCATTAAAATTACAAAACTGCATCTCACTTATTTTGACTGTGCCATGCGGAAGAATTAACTGGAGAAACCAATGATGCTTGGAAGAGTTAGTGGTAAAAGGAAACCAGGCCACTAAAGAACACAATGGCTGGACTCTAGAAAGAGTATAAAGAAGAACAACAAAGATGATTAGGGGACTGATGGCTAAAACATATGAACAAGAGTTGCAAAAATTGGATATGTCTAGTCTAATGAAAAGACAGTCTAGGAATGACATGACAGCAGTCATATCAGCAATATCTAAGGAGCCAACATAAAAAAGAGGGGGTCAGCCTAGTTTCCAAAGCACCTGAAGGCAGGACAAGAAGCAACAGATGGAAATAAACAAGGAGAAAACTACTTAGAATTAAGGAGAAGTTTCCTGACAATGAGGACAATTAATCAGTGAACGACTTGCCTCCAGAAGTTGCAGGTGCTCCAATACTGCAGGTTTTTAAAGAAGAGATTGGACATCTATTTGTCTGAAATGTATAGGGTTTTCTGCCTTAGCAGAAAAGCTGGCAACCAAAGCATAGAAGAACTCAGAGAAGTAGTGCCAAACTGGAAGACATGGAGAGACCTGGCTCATAGAATCACCAAGACACAACTTGAATGGATATCATCATCATCATCATCATTATCATCATCATCATCATCACCACAATAGGTTTGATGGGAACCTGAATGAGATGGAAAGTCAAATTAACCTACCTAAAACCTTTCATTGTTGACTCCTCAATGGCTGGGCTACAGAGCAGACTACCTGGAAATAATTCCTTGTTTACCTGGTTTCCCAATTTAGTTGGGCTCTTGACAGCTGAGCAAAATATTATTTCTTGCGAGATGAATTTTTGAAACAAACAAAGGAATTCAAGAGCATTGTAGCATTATTCCTGGTAGACTGAGTTATCACTGAAAATGCCATGTAATTAATTAAGCTATACGTTTTTTGTAGCAGTCTTATTGTATTTATGTGGTTATTTCAATAAAACAATCTCCCCAACACTGCAGAGGATTACTTTGTACTTTATATCTAGGTGTTATTTTTATAGAATCATAGAATGTAACTTGGTAGTCTCTACCTGTTTGCTGAGGAAAAAAAAAGCAGATCAAATTCTTGATGCTAGCCAACAAAACCAAGTGGGTTTCATGGTAACTTAAGGAAATAATTTGTTATTGCTTTCTTCCAGAAGACTGCTTCTTTCCTTTTCTTTCCACTTACTTTGTAAGTCCCACTTTAGCTCCTACTCTGAAATGTTCTAAATATTTTATCTAAATACTTAGCCAAGTCCATACTTGTTTAGCTTTTTGTAATCAGCTGAACTGACTAGGGTGGGTCATACTCAGAGCAGAAATAAAAATCCCTGATAGACTTCAGTTTAGCCTCAATTGAATCTGTACTAAATCTAATCTGTACTAAATATTCTTCTTTGTAACTACATCAACGAAGCTACATTTTCACAGATCTTCATGCCAAGTGGAAAAAAGTATTAGCTTCTTGTTTTTCATTCTCTTCTCATTCATAGAGAATGGTCTTGTACTAGTATTCTGCTGTCATGACTAATAAATGAACCTTTCTCTTAAAAATAAATGCACCAAAGAATAAAGTTTTTTAAAATATGAATTATGCCTTTGGACCATTTTCCCAATATAGGTAGACCTCAATGTATCAGCATAACTGAGCCCACAACTTCAGTCATAAGTCATGATGGTTGTAAAGGGGGTAACCCACATGGCGAGACTGAATTTTATAACACTTTTTGGCGAGGGTTATAAAATGATTGTGGCAGTTGTTAAGTGAACCCATTGTTCACTATGGGGTGTTTGTTGGAAACCAGAAACAAACATAAATTGTGGGGCACTACACATGGTTGCAGATGCAGGACAGTTGTCAAGTGCACAAAATATGGTCACATGACCATGAGGGGGTTGGACATTGAAAACAGGTTCTAAATCCCATTTTTTTGGGGGGGGGAGGTCTGTCATAACTTTGAATGATCACTAAGCAACCAGTCATAAATCAAGGATTACCTATACAGTTAGTTTTGCAGAGTTTTGGGTAAATGTCTACCCTTCTCCCAAATCTGGAGTTGCTGTGATTTATATCTTTTACATGTATTCTACCCCTGAGCCATAATCCTTCCAATTTTGAAATAAATTGGTGCTATGGACAATGGTTGGTGACTACCCATCTCAGTTCTTTTTGGTCAACTTTCCAGATATTTGTGGAATGTGGAATTCTTCTGCCCTTATTTCTGGTGAACCAATCATCTGATTAAGCAATATCTGATGTATATGCTTAGACTCAATCCTGTAGTCAAAGCCTTTTTTCAAGCCACAGTTTTAAATATACCTGAAGATCAAATACATTAACCCTTTTTTATTGCAGCATCTTGGTTATGTCACCAGTCTGCTTATTAAATAGATTCCTAGGAGTCTAAAAATAGCACTGCTTAATTATGTATTTTATTTTCATTAGCCTTAGAACATTTCAATCCATTTTGTTGGCAACCTATGATATGTCATATGCCTATGGATTTGTATGTGTTTCACATAGCTGACTCTTATGGGAACATTTTATTATATTTATAGAATCTTCCTTCAGACTCTTTGTCTTGTAAACAAACAAAACAAAATATGAGCTTACTCTTTTATATCCTCAAGGGGTGTGTGTGTGTGTGTGTATTATATTGACATATGTTTGTGTGTATTATATTGACATATGTTTGTGTATGTATCTGTCTCCCTTTCTTTCTCTCTCTTATCTATCTATATCTAATTATGGCATCTGTTTTTCAGCTTCCCTCAACATTTCCAGTTCATTTCAACTGTAGAGAAACCATCAAATTCGCTAGCTGAAGATTAAACGTAAACAGGGTTTGTCCCCTCAGTTATCCACAGTGCCATTTTAGAGACTCAGGAGATTATTTTTTTGTATGATAGTTTGGCCTGAAAACTGAAAGGAAATGTAAGACATCTGGCAAACAATGTGTGTCTTCATAAGGTACGAGTCATCTAGACTGGCATTTGATGACTAAAAAACATTTTTTAAAAATATTTCTCAATTCTTCAGATATATTGCCTGCTCATGGATTAGAAGAAACAGTTGATCCTCTGAATGTCTTAAAGAAACTTCAGTCCATTTTTGAAACTCAAACTGGTTTGGAAGAAGACCTAAAATAAATAGCTGGAGGACTTATAGTAAATCAGCAAAGCTTTTTACTTGCTTAACTATTGCCACAAAAACAAGGTGATTTTCCCCTCAACCTTTCTAAATTAGTTTGTTAGAATTCTTAATTTGTTGTAATGAGGACTAGGCAAGACATTTAATTGCCTAAGGCAAAACACAATAAATGTCCCTGCCATTCCAGATTTAAAAGATGACACGACTATTATGGTTCATTTTATAGTATCTTTATTAAATTTCAACATCAAACCATAAAATACTGTACAAGCCAACATAAAGGGAAAAGGGAGGGGGGGAATAACACAACAAATTAAAAGTGATAGAAAATAATATATCAAATATAACAATAGTGACCTCCGACTTTCTTTTAGTTCAGAGATAATAGCAATACAACCACCTCTGTCTAATTTTAAACTAATTTATAAAATATCTTAAAACACTGATATTAAAAAAAAACCCTGAATATTTAAAAATACTCTTTGCTTATTTTCATCTAATAAAAAAATCAAGTGTAAATAACCCATACTTTAAAAAAGCAACAATATATTTCTAGTGAAACCTAAACTAATCTTCAAAACTCAAAGACAAAATTTTATTTCTTTTCTTTATCTTGTGAGACAGTGCTTCTCAACCTTAGCAAATCGTAAGATGTGTGGATTTCAACATGCTGGCTGGGGAATCATGGGAGTTGAAGTCCACACATCTTACAGTTTGCTAAGGTTGAGAAACACCATTGTATGAAATTCAAGAAATGGTCATATGAAATTGAGACAAATTATTGTCTCTGATCAAAGCTGTCAATTTTGCCATCTCAGCTAGCTCTTTTTGCTTTAAAATCCATTCTCCATTGTGGGCATATATGTTTTCTTTCCATCTTCAGTCGTATAACAATCTTCTGCTGATGTCATATTTAAAAGCAAAGTCTCTTGACAAGACTGGTGATTGATGAGCCATCCTTCAACAATGGCAATTACTTGTGGTGTTTTCTATCACATCTAAATGCAGATTGGTTTGGAGAGAACGGGGCAAGCTATATGTCACAGGATGACTTCCTGAGTGTCTTCCTGCTGTCTTTCAACTTTGGCCACTTGAAAATATCTTCTTACTCTTCTCTTCTTTCAGTAGCTAGTGTTGTTAATAATCTTCACACAAAGATTATTGTATTTAAATATGTAGATTAAATGAGTGGTATGAATTTTGGGAGGAAAAAAATAATGGATTCAGCTTCTTGAACTACTAGACTAGACCTTTATTCATTAGTTGATTTTTGTGGAGTCCTGGCTAAAAGAAAATATTATTATTAAAAGATTCATTCCACAAGAAAGCTTCACCCTACAGGTGGGCAAATAAATTAGTTTGCCTTTTTGATATCACTGGGGCTTTTTTTCAGTTTAATCAAAGCATTTCTTTTAAAAAAAAAAATCTGTGTCCAGGAAGATGCTGGATATTTATTTATTTATCTAGCGTATGGCTGGTCACACACAGAATTAAAAGCACTTCATGTTTACAAGTTAGAACAGTTAAAACAATTTTTTTTAAAAAAGAAGCAATTATAAAACCTAAGACGAAAACAGAAATAACATTTCAGAGTTTAATGTCGAGTTTGGAGATCCAGTCAGTAGCTGCCGTTGTTACGCAGAGGAAGTCCTTAAAATCTCCTGGGTATCTTCTATTAGTGCATTCCCTCACTATATGTTGGATAGTCTGTTGAGGAGCCCCGCAATCACATTGTGCTGAAGGTGTCTTTCCCCATTTATACAGAGAATCGGCACACACCCCATGAGTCCTTCTAATTCTATTGTATGTCACCCATATGTGTCAGGGTAGATTAAATCCTGGAGGTATACTATTAGGATTAATATGCTCAGAAATATCTTGGGAGGTATAGCTACTCCATGCTTCCATCCTCTTTTGTATAGTGCTCTGATGTTCGGCCAGCAGCTTAAGCGCGGTGAGGAGTGGTGGATTTCTTGACTTTAATCAACATCTTAAGAGATCAGAGGTATAGGCATGAATGGGTAGAGAGGAGTTTAGCAGGATCTTACTATACTCCCGAATGAGAGCTTCTTGTCATCGTAAGTGTGGGGGAAGTATGTGGCTAAGAACTGGTAGCCAGTGAATAGGTGTAGATTTTATGTACCCAGTAATTAATCCCATCGTATGGTTGAGCTGAACATCAACAAGTCTTGTATGTGAGCTGTTTATCCATGCAGGTGCGCAGTATTCTGCTACAGAGTAGCAAAGCCCAAGGGCTGCGCATCGAAGAGTTGGAGCTGAAGCTCCCCAAGTTGTTCCGCATAGTTTTTGCAGAATGTTGTTTCTGCTGTTAACCTTGGCAGCCATATTCTGAATATGTTTTTTAAAAGACAGGGTCCTGTCTAAGGTGACCCCCAGATATTTTTAAAAAAAATCTGTGTCCAGGAAGATGCTGGATAAATTTGTTCATAAGCAAAACTTGGAGCTATTGAGCTGATACAGGCACAATATGACTAAATAGTGGGTATGCATGCCTTATCTTTCATTATACAGTTATAGTTCCCGTGACCTGAACCTTATCTTCCTTCAGTATAATTCACTTATTTCAGAGATATGGAAATATAATAAGATACTGTCAGCAATAGTATACCTTGATACCTTCAACAATATCACATGATTTTATTTTTTAATTATTATCTTGATCTCAAGTCATTGTAATAGAATCCTACAGGTGTTTTTCACTATTGGTGTTGTTATTGTCAGTATGAAGGCAAAAAACTATTCTTCAAAAATAGAAGGAAAAACTTTCTTCCTCTGGAAAACATTGGCAGAATCAGCCACTGGATTTGTTTGCTAACAAATCTGATGGTGAATTCTGAAAAGCAAAAGCGGTACAGATTTGGATGGGAGAAAACAGGCTTCGACTCAACCCGGCCAAGACTGAGTGGCTGTACATACCGTCATCTTGTTTAGTCCAAGAGGTTCCATCTCTGACTATAGGAGGAGAGATGTTACCTCCCATTGATAGAGCACGCAATCTGGGCGTCCTCCTAGATTCACGACTCAGTTTTGAAGATCATATTGGAGCCGTGGCTAGGGGGGCATTTGCACAGATTCGTCTTATATATCAATCGCGCCCCTTTTTGGACCGAGATGCCCTACGTACAGTCACCCACGCACTCGTTACCTCCCGTATTGATTACTGTAATGCTCTCTACATGGGGATGCCCTTGAGGACCACCCGGAGGCTTCAGCTGGTGCAGAATGCAGCTGCACGGGTTGTGATGGGAGCTCCCCGATACTCCCATATTACACCCCTCCTGCGTGAGCTGCATTGGCTACCAGTTGCCCTCCGGGTGAGATTTAAGGTGCTGGTACTTACCTTTAAAGCCCTACATGGCTTAGGTCCGGGATACTTGCAGGACCATCTGCTGCCGGGAACAAATTCCCATCGTCCAGTACGCTCACACAGAGAAGGCCTCCTCAGGGTACCATCAGCTAGGCAATGTCGGCTGGCAACCCCCAGGGGGAGTTGCCAGCCCAGGGGGAGTTGCCAGCTTCTCTGTGGGAGCGCCAGCCCTATGGAATCGGCTCCCCCCTGAGCTTCGGATGGCCCAAAACCTCCAATCCTTTCGCCGCGGCCTCAAAACACTCCTGTTCCACCAGGCTGACCTGGACTGACAGGCATTTTAATTAATTTATATTTAGTATTTTTAATTTATTTTTAAATTCTCTAATTTTAGTTTATTGCACAGATGTTCTCAATTTTATTTTTATCTTGTTTTCTGTACTTATTATATGTTTTGTTGTTAGCCGCCCTGAGTCCTTCGGGAGATAGGGCGGGATATAAATCCCATCAATAAATAAATAAATAAATAAATTGTGACCAGTTTAACTTCATTGCCAGTTCAGCAGTTATAGACAACCTCTGAGAACCTCAAATTATTCCCCCTGTTTTTTTTAAATCACATTATGTGTTTTATTAATAAAGGAGAATATTTGTAAGTCAGGGTTGAAATGAGGAGTTCTTAGTGCTCTCTGAGCTTGCTTATTTTCTTGCAAACATTTCATTATCCAAACTAGGTAACATCATCAGTGCTGATGGAGCACTGATAATATTTACTAGTTTGGTTAATGAAATGTCTGCAAGAAAACGACCAAGCTCAGAGAGCATCAAGGACCCCTTAAGTGTTTTATCTCAGAATATATTTTTCTTTATTGGCAAGCTATAATGACTTGCCCAGAGTATAGAATGAAGGATCAAGAAGGAAACATAATTTAAAATAAAGTGCTGACACAATATTAGCTACCATGAATAAATGACACCCAGTAATTTACTTATGTGCTGCTTTTCAATTACTTGGTTGGTATTGTTATCATTTTTATGGCAAGGATTTTGCAACCAATTTTTGATTTGCAGTGTTATACCTCTGCCTTTCCAGTTGGCTGGGGTCTTCATACAAATTAATTACACCACTCACAAGAACTGCTTAAGCCTGTAAATGTGACACAATTCATTGTGACGTTGAGTTATGCTGAAGACCAGCTATCTTGCAGCCTGCTTCAGATTGCCTCCATTGGTAAAACAATATTAAATAACAGCAAACTGATAGAAAAGAGATCACAAATGAGTACTGGCTTACAAATCAATGAGATTGCAACCATCGTTTTAACCTCACAGCATTTTTTAAAAACTCCATTGCAGCTAATTTGGGGGGGGGGAGAGAAAACATTCATTAATTGACTACTGTAAAGTGCCACAATGATGGGAAGTGCCAAAATCATTATGAATGGAAAAACACCAGGATGACTGAAATAAATTTTCTGTTGCAAAAGAGCTCACCATGTTCTGCACTTATTGCCATCTGCAAGAATGGCTGACATTATATGCTCTTAACATCTTCTTCTGCTTAATCCAGGTTGTTTTATTTTGTTTACGCAAGCAGGAGAAAATGGCATGGCTTGTGATCTACAGCCACCAATTAGCACCACAGAACAGCTGCTGGATGGGGCACCTGCCTTGTTGCGATCCTCATTGCATTTAATTTAAATGTTAATTGCTCTCAGTGTACTGCTCATAAATGTAGTGAACACTAGGTGAGACCTAATACAAATAGCTCACTGTCACACAGGCAGGAAATATTATTTGGGCAAAGAGGTAGGTCGATTGTTGGCAACAGTGTTAATGTTGAATACATTTTTGAGACATCAGGAAGATGTCAATAAAAATCTCATGAAACAGAAGTAGAGCTTAGAAGGAAGATGGGATGTTGCTTTGTACCAGATTAGTTCATTAACTCTTTTATTTAACTGAACATTAATCCTGATTTTTTTGGATTAAAAACAAAGAAGCAGAAAACATAAAGCTTAATAAGGTCACCAAAGATTTTAAAGATAGTGAGAGCCTCTGAATGCAACACAAAGAATAGTGAAACACAAGACGGTTATTCCTAAACTAGTGGCTTTTCAGATATTTTTAAAATCACAAACCATTCAGCTCTATCAATAGAGGCAATGGTGAAGGATACCAGCTCAGTCACCCTAGCAGACAGCCAGGAAAGGAATCTGCAGACAGTGGATTCAAACTTGCAGAAACAGAAAATGGGAAAAAATAAAGAAAGTGTAAGTTAAGAGAATGGCTGTACTGATTTCAGTAGGACTTAAAGAGACATTCATGAATTTAAGAGGCTGCATCAGCTTGATTAATAAAAGTTTGCTTATATTCTCCAGCCAAAAAATGTATCTGCATACAGGTAGCCTTTAACTGATGACTGTAATTGAGCCCATTTACAGTCATAAGCATACCAATAATTAAGTGGGTCACCATGTGATTGCACCTGATTCTATGACTTTTTATGTGGTGGTTGTTAAGCAAACTCTGTCGTTGTTAAACAAATACAGTAGTCCATAAAAGAATGCAGCGGTTGTTAAATGAGCCCAGAAATCCAAAGTAAATGCTGGTTTCTGGCAAAAATAGTAAAGCATGGTCATGGGACTATAAGATGCTGAAAATGGCTGTAAATGTTGGCTGCTTGCCAAATGCCCCAAATTAATCACGTGATTTAGTCAATCTATTTTCCAAAGCCCCAGAGGGCAAGACAAGAAACAACGGATGAAAACTAACCAAAGAGAGAAGCAACCTGGAATTAAGGAGAAACTTCCTAACAGTGAGGACAATTAACCAGTGGAATAGCTTGCCCTCAGAAGTTGTGGGCGCTCCATCACTGGAGATTTTTAAAAAGAGACTAGACAGTCACTTGTCTGAAATGGTATAGAGCAGGGGTGTCAACCTGCTGGCCTGCGGGCCGGATGCATCATCCAGAAGCCACGCCCATTCCATTGCCGGCAATGGCAAAAAGGCTCCGATACGTTGCGTGACATCATGTGACATCGCGAGTTTGACATGTCTGGTATAGGGTCTCCTTCTTGAGCTGGGGGTTGGACTAGAAGGTCCATCACAACTCTGATATTCTATGTCAAGGGTGTCAAACTCGCAATGTCATGTGACGTGCCGTGACATATTGCGACTTTTTCCCCATTGCCTGCAATGGGGTGGGTGCACTTTCGCTATGATGCATCCGGCCCACGGGCTGGCAGTTTGACACCCCTGTCCTATGTTCTATGTGACTGTCAGGGAGTGGGCTGCTGGGGAGGCTCAGTGACCGTATGTAAGTCAAGGACTATCTGTGTACATTCATAGCAATATATTTGTGGGTTATGAAATAGGACAGGATAGGGTTAGGAGAAGGAAATAGTTTTAGGACTTGGTGTTAATACAACTAAAGTCCTGCTTTTCTAGTTGTTAGCAATAAATGCACCTCTATGAACCTGAAAAATGTTCCTCCCCGTCATGCTGTTTGTGTTGGTAACATTCAAAACAAGCCAGTGACTGGAAGATGCTTCAGGGTTGTGCTTTCCGTGAAACTTTAATGAAGTTCAAGATTGCATAGTCCTAACATTGCTCAGTTTGTCTATTTCTCTGAGAATTTTAAAAAAAATATGTTTATCTGATTGAAAATTGTGCATGTTAAAGGTTTGACAAATAAAAAGGCCTGAATTAAGAAATATGTTCCCAGCCCTTCCCTCTATATTCTCTCTCTCTCTATCATCTATCTATCTATCATCCATCATCTATCACACGTTCATACAAAAATATACATCAACTTTTTCTCATCTTTTTTTAAAAAAGAAAAAAAGCCACAGATTGATGTTGAAATTAAAAAACAATGTTGGAAGAAAAGTAAATGATTGTACTGGAAATATTGTATGTCTTTTTTTTTTAAGGAGAAGATCTGTTGACTGAAATAATTGTTGCTGTTTTGTTGCTAATGGTTTATATGATGTAGTCTCACGGAGCAATTTTTGGAGATATTTTATGTATTAATTTCTTTTGGAAAATGCATTGAATGTGTAGATATGTTTTCCAAAAGAAATGCAAATGTACTTTTGAATTATGTACCAAGGGATTAAAGGTAAAGTTAAAGGTTTCTCCTCTCCAGCTGTGTCCATCTCTAAAAGCCGATGCTCATCTCTGTTTCTTAGCTGAGGGAGTCAGTGTTGTCTGAAGACAATTTCAGTGATCATGTGGCCAGCATGACTATGTGCCAAAATGCACAGAATGCTGTTACCTTCCCACGAAAGTGGTACCTATTTATCTACTTGCATTGGCATGTTTTTGAACTGCTAGATTGGCAGAAGCTTGGGCAAATAAAGGGATCTCACCCCATCTCGAACTTGGGCTGTCAGATTTCCAGATGACAAGCACAACATCTTTAACCATTGAGACATCACACCCCTTTAACCAAGGGATTAGAAAACCAATAAGGGGAAAATAAATATGATTTATGTGTCTAAAGTTGCAAGAAATGGGCTGAAATCATGGGTGTTATCAGGTTCCTATGGGTTTTATTCAATCCCCCTTTAGGATACATGTAGAAGAAGGCAGGGCTCACATTATAATGACACAATGCTATTTAATCAGGCTGGACACCCTGGTGGATGTTGTGGGCTGGAAAAATGATTATTTTCTGTCATTGATAAAAAAGGCTTAAAAATCCTTTTTGTAGTGAGTTTTTTTTTAAAAAAATGGAGTAGACACATTGGTCTATTGCTATTGCTATATGCAGGGTGGAAGTGACAGTAAAGGAGACGGTGATAAGCTTTGGATGACAATTACAAAAATAATTATGTAATAAATAAGGTTGGAGATAAAACTCCTATATTTTATGTCTTCTGTCATTTACGATAATTGGAGTGGGGTGGAGGGGGTTCTCTTGATAAGTAAATCAGTCTATTAGAAGTTGGCTGTCACTAACTCATCTAATCTTCAGATGATAAAAGCAGACTTTTGGTTGAGATTTCCAGGAGCACCTTGCAAAAAATGCTGAATCAATAAACTATTAATCTTGCCCCTAGAAGCCTCTTAATTTTATAATAATTACTTAATGTGGGCTCTAGTTTACATCAAGTAAAATTCATGCAGCAGAACAAATCTAATGATTGGAAAAGTTTGGTTCACTTGGTCTTGCTTTTATCATGCATAAGGTTGACAATAAAATCAACCAACCTTTCAGTTGTCCTCTAAGATGGTCAAAGAAAGTAACTCGTACTTCTTCTGGTGAATCATTAACTGTCAGGTTTCAATTCACACAAACTAAATTCATTTCTTTAGGGGGTTCAAACCAAGTGTAGAAGAAAATCTGGCTGGCCCAGGCATTAAGCTGACAGGAAATCTTGTCAGGTGGTAAATGTTACCGGTGATGATCTCCACAACCATTTCTTCCTTTTGGAGATCCTAATACAGACATGTCAAACACAAGGCCCGGGGGCCAGATGCGGCCTGCAAAGTGGTTTCATGCGGCCCGTGAAGCCATCCTGGAAACAGTGAGGGAACGGCCCCCACTGCCTTGGCCCTGGCCCAGAGACCCTCCTTCTGCCAGAGACCCTCAGATCTGTCCCACTCCTGCCCAGGCCCCCATAGGCACCCTTGATGCGAATGATGTAGAGCTGGCCACGCCCACCCAGTAGGCCATACGCACTCTAGCCACGCCCACCCAGTAGGCCACACCCACCCTGGCCATACCCACCCAGCCCCCTGAGGGCAACCGCAATGCTGATGCGGCCGTCAATGAAATTGAGTTTGACACCCCTGTCCTAATAGTTAGCTGCAACCTTTGAACTAACCTTCAGATGTTGCAGGTGATATTCTTGTGTGTAAAACAAGTGTATACAACATTGCATAGACAGTTAAGTTGACTTCTTCAGTAGATAATACCGTTCTGAAGGTAGCTTGGTGATTGGCAACTAAACTAGTGAGGTGACCTTGTATCCTACCATATATGGGGTGGGGAGTGGGGAAAGGACCATTGTTAGTGGTAGAGGGATACTTTGCAACAGAAGCAAAGTTGAAGGTGATGATGTTTCTATTTTCACCATGGTACCATTTGCTCTCTGTGGGTGCCCATGTTTTCAATTGAAGAACATAGACTAAGTGATACAAAGTTCCTCACATCACATGTAGGTGGATAACTAACTTAGACAGGTAAAAGGCAGCATTGCTTGTGATGGCAGCTGCTTTTTCTAAAATACCCTCTTCCTGAATAACTGCATACTATGGAAAACTTGTCTAAATCTATTTATTTAAAGCTAAAGGTTTCCCCTGTCCAGTTGTGTCCAGACTCTAGGGAGCATTGCTCATCTCTGTTTCTTGGCCATGGGAGCCAGCATTATCTGAAGATACTTCCATGCTCATGTAGCCAGCATGGCAATATGTTGAGGTGCACAGAATGCTGTTTATTTATCACATTTGTATAGTTGCCCATCTCACATAGTGACTCTGGGTGGTATGCCTAATACAAACAATCCAATATATATAAAACTATCAAAAACCAGTCTAAATGATAAACAGACGGAAACAAGATAAAAACCAAATGGTGGAAAAGCATACAAGAGAATGCATTCTAATTAAATATCCATTTATTTGACTCCACTATATTGTGGGATCACCAGGCCAGCTGACAAAACCATGTTTTAAGGGCCTTCTAGAAGGCCAACAAAGCTGGAACCAGCTTCACCTTGGGGGGAATGATATTCCACTGGGTGGAGGTCATGGCAGATAAGGCTCTTTTGCTAGGTCTTGACTGATAAAATGTCCTGGCTGATGGGACCCACAACATCTGCCTCCTTTCAGACCTAATAGGATGGGTAGATGTTACTGGGAGAGGCAGTCCTCAAATCAACAAACAAACAAGCCCTCTATCTCTTCATCCAGATGCAAACAAATAAATTTTCAACTTCTTAAATAAAATATCTAATTAGCAGTCATATTCATTTCCCCATGTTCTTTGTTATTTGATTTACATCCTGCCATCCTACTCAATCAAAGCAGCCAACAGCAGTTAAAACAAAGACTGGAAATCAGAACAAAAATACTAATATGGAGAGGACATGGTTGTCCCTAATTGCCAAGGCATTAAAGATGTCCCCCCCTCCTAGTCACAAACAGAAAGTGTCATCTTCTAATTTATTCCACACACTTCCTTCAAAAATAGCATAACTAGGATGATAAAGTGGAAGGTTTGTTTTTCCTTAAAAGTTGGAGGATGGAGTAAGGAGGATCACGAGCTTATTGGTTATTCACCTCTCTCCACACCCCAAATTCATCAAAGATAAAACAGTTTCCCACAATTCAATAATACAAGCCACTTGTGCTCTCCCTTACCCCCTCTCTCGTTAAATACTTTGGAAGACAAATTAGAGTGCATTAAGAACCACAGTGATTAATGCTGACAAGCATATATGGCCATCTTGTTACTTTCCAAGCGTGGGTTGGATTACATTAACTGAAGGATTTAAAGCTGGCAGTGTGTTTATGGATCTGATACCAGATAATGGGGCAGACAGAGACACAGAAGGGGAATGGAGAAGATTAGAATGATTGCCTTGGAAAGGCCGATCAGTATGCTGGGTTGGCATACAAAATGTGATTCCTGCATTGAAGCCCTGTTGCAGTATTTAATGCAATGGGATAGTTTACTGATAAAATCTATTCACTTCCTTGAGGCTCATACCTATAACAAAGGGTTTATTCTAGGAGATGTTTCAGGGCAATGAGGACATCAGAGCTTAGGACAGAAGCAAATGAAAATTGTGTTCACATATCACATTTACTTATCAAATATTACACAATTACTCCTCAATTCAGTTGTATAGGTTCACTTAATGCATTAAGCTAAAATGTGATTGGCTCACTTGTTGTTCTTTATGTAAGCCCTGGAAGCACAATGGTTAGAAAGCAATACTGCAGGTAACTCTGTCCACAGTCTGCAGTTTGATTCTGACCAGCCCAAGGTAGGAAGACTTCCATTCTTCCAAGGTCAGTAAAATGAGGATCCAGATTGTTGAGGGCAACATGGTGACTTTTGTAAACTGTCCAGAGAGTGCTGTAAAGCACTATAGAGTGGTATATAAGCCTAAGTGCTATTGCTAATATGCCCCAGGGCATATACAGAAATCCAGATTTAGCCACCAAAGTGGAATCAAACAAAGGACCCAAAGCAAATAATCAATGCTTACTGCAGTCTTTATTTTGCTGGTGGGCCTGCCACCAAAGAATATAAAAAGAAACCCCACTCAACCAAGGATGCTCTCACATTTACACATCTCAGAAAGGCTGGAGACACTAATGCATAAGCAACAACTGCTAATGTAAATATACATACATACATACATACATACATACATATATATATATATATATATATATATATATATATATATATATATATATATATATATATATATATATGTAGATCTTTGGTCATACATAGAAACACACACGAAAACCTCAAAACACACACACACACACACACACACACACACACACATATATATATATATATATGTGTGTGTGTGTGTGTGTGTGTGTGTGTGTGTGTGTGTGTGTTAAATGCTTGTTAACTATTTAGATTACCTTGCTAGGCCCCAAACATGAGACAAATCTTTATTTCCTGTTTCAGCCTAACCAAAGGCCATCGACAGGCAGTAGTCACAACAGTGACAGCTCATATTTGTGTAAATTTTTTTAGATTGCTAAATATATTGCTATGGCATGACTAGACGCCAAAGGCGCACGGAACGCTGTTACCTTCCCACCGTAGTGGTCCCTATTTTTCTACTTGCATTTTTACATGCTTTCGAACTGCTAGGTTGGCAGAAGCTAGGATGAGTAACAGGCGCTCACTCTGTTACATGGCACTCGGGATATACATTTACATACGTATATATATATATATATATATATATATATATATATATATATATATATATATATATATATATATACATATACATATACATACATACATACATACATACATACATACATACATATATATATATATATATATATATATATATATATATATATATATATATATATATATATATAATCAAAGAAAGCAGTGGTAAACTGCTACCACACTGCTACCAGAAAAGGTAATCAAGAGTCAGGCTTGCCTTGAGAAAGTCTTTATCTTATTAGTCCATGTCCACTTTAAAGACAGAGGACCAGAGGATGCAAAGGACTGAAGATGTCTATCAATTGTTCAGTAGTGAAAGTAGCTAAGAGCACAGGTTGCCTAACAATTTCCCAACAATGAGGAAATGTATAAATAAGGTCTCCATTTGGAACTTTTCATATGAATTTGCAAATGTGTCTAAATTGATCACGTGCCATCAAGGCATTTTTTACCCCTAGCAACCACAGAGCTCCATGATAACCTGTCTCTAACCTGGTCCTTTGGCTCATCACCACTTTCCCTCCACTTTGATGCTGGCCATCTTCTTCTCTTTCCTTCCACTTTTCTCAGAGCCTTTTCCAGGAAGCTCAGTCTTCCCTTCATGTGTTTTAAATAAGAGAATTTGAGACTGGTCATTTGTGCCTCAAGTGAGAATTCTGGGTTGATTTGTTTGATGTTAATACTATATAATATGATATGATATGATAATATAATAGCGATAGGACTTTGAGTTATATACTGCTTTACAGCACATATACATATACACACACACCCATATATAGAATGTTGAAATATAACATTGATGTAAATGTTATGCAAACCCTCATCTCATTCCTCTCCTTCTTCATAATGTTTCCCATTTTGTAAGTAACCTAAAGATAACCCCAACTTCATCCTATCTGGGTTGGGAAGGGACAGAATTTTCTTTTCTGCTATTAAAGAATCTTCTCTACTCCTCTACTCTGCTACTACTCTACTTCTTGTAATGGCCCTTCTCTCCTGTCTCCAGTGGAAACATAATGCCTCTGTCTATGAAAGTGAAAACAAGCATTTCCCTTCTTTGAACAGTTGGGTAATTGTATCTGTGTGCCTGGAACAGTTGACAAGCATTCAGAGCCCTCCTTGGTTCATTACAAGATTCCAGCTGCCTCCACAATTGACTTTACGTAAAATAAAGTGAAAGCTATAGAAGAAAATATTATCTCTTCTGCTTTACTTCTAATGAGCTTAAGTGTTTAAGTGTTAATTAGCCTGAACAGCCTTGATTATCAAAATCACAAAGTTGGGGTTTCTCCCCTCTCCTCTCTTGTTTTGAAAGTGATAAAGAATTTCCCAGAAACAAATAGTAAACATGACTACTAAGTAATCTAGCAGGCCGCAAACTAAGAAATGTGAAAGAAACAGTTGCAGCATTATTATTATTTTTGGCATTTGAGTTTTGTAATTTCCTACTTTTAATTACAAGTGTCTAAAATATGGTGGCCCATTGATTAGATGCATGACCTTCCAAGTTACTAGGTATTAATGACCTCTGTTCTGTCATAAATCAGGCCTTAATTGCTACCAAATAATGAGGAAACAATCAATTAGCAGGACTCATTAATTTTGAAGATCTAACTTTCCCATGTAGAATGCCTCATTTCTTGAATAGATGCCACCCAATAACCGTTGCCACATCTGTTTTGGCCAGAGCTTCATTTTTCCCCACATTTCTTGATTTATTGATGGACTGCACAACTTGTGACCAAGGCAAATATATCCCAGTGGCCAAGACAGATTTGCTGCCATGTAATATATGGAGACATCTAGTCCTTCTACCTCTATGTGTCATAAACAAGGACAGAAATCAGGCCTTTTCTCTCCCCGTCTCCATGGTATCTGGTGTATAACCTGCAAATTGCTTAGATCAGTGTCTCTTGACCTCAGCAACTTTAAAATGTGTGCAATCCAACTCCCCGCTGGAGAATTGTGGAAGTTGAAGTCCATGCATCTTAAAGTTGCTGAGGTTGAGAAACACTGGCTTTAGATTGTCCATCTGTATGGCAGCTAGTACAATGCATTCCTCATTTCAAGGAACAATAATGAATGGGATCGTTACTCCATAGCTGGTAGGGAAGAGTATATAAATTACTACATGTATCTGGAGTGGCTTTGGAGTACTTTCTGATCCCCAGGAATCATTGGCTTTAATGAGCATAATCCTCTATAGCAAAGGTTGCAACATTAGACAAATGTTCAGTAATAAATCTGGAAAACTAAGTACAACAGTCTGTTCAAAAATCTGACTTCAAATCTATTGTTGGGTTCTCGAACTACTCTAAGCTTGGTTTCCTTCTCAGTGACATAGGGAAGAGAGAATTTATTGGCTGCTTAGAAAAAAGCAGTACAGTACTACAGTTGTTGTTGTTAGCTGCGAAGTCGTGTCCAACTCATCGCGACCCTATGGACAACGTTCCTCCAGGCCTTCCTGTCCTCTACCATCTTCTGGAGTCCATTTAAGCTCACGCCTACTGCTTCAGTGACTCCATCCAGCCACCTCATTCTCTGTCATCCCCTTCTTCTATTGCCCTCAATCTTTCCCAGCATTAGGCTCTTCTCCAGTGAGTCCTTCTTTCTCATTAGGTGGCCAAAGTATTTGAGTTTTAGCTTCAGGATCTGGCCTTCTAAAGAGCAGTCAGGGTTGATCTCCTCTAGGACTGACCGGTTTGATCGCCTTGCAGTCCAAGGAACTCGCAGGAGTAGAAAGCTAAAAGTAGGGATTCCTTGGTGTCAGGTGAGAGCTGTTCCAAAGGGCTGGGGTAGCCACTGAGAAGGCATACCTCTGAGATCCTATCAGGTGACAACATTTAAGGGAGTAGACCGGGAGTACACCTACTCTATTTAACTAATTGGATGGGCAGATACCTTTGGGGAGAGGTGAACCATGAGGCACTCAAAACTGTGTGTGCTACTGCATACTAAACCACCTTGCAGATGGTCTTCAGGGGCATGTAGAGTACATTGCTGTAATCCAAAACTGGAAGTGACTAAGGCATGGGTGACTGTGAACAAGATACACAGAAAGATTATGAAATACATTGCAAGAATACAGGATAATTTCTAGATGCCTAGTACTCTGTGAAATTAGCAATCAAAAGACATGCAGTCATAACTTCCATTTGTGAACCATTCAAAAACAGCTGTCAAAGGCCAATAACACAAATATACATGGTGGTTGTTAAGTGAACATGTCAGCCATAAAGTAAACACCATGATTGTTAAACAAAGGTTGTTGTTGTTAAGCGAACCAATAGTATGCTATTGGCATGATGTTGTTGTAAACAATAAATAAATGTCGCAAAATGTGGTCACATGACTGCAGGATATTGCAAATGCCCACAAATGCAGCAATATTGCTGACTGTTTGAAGTTTGATCATGACTGTGGGGTGGGGCAACTTGGAATCTGGGTCATAAGTACCTTAGGGAACACCTGCTGCCGGCGTCAACTTCCCTTCACCCTGTGCGTTCCCACAGAGAGGGACTCCTCAGGGTGCCACCGGTCAGAGAATGTAGATTGGTGGCCCCCAGGGGGAGATCTTTCTCTGTGGGCGCCCCGGAGCTTTGGAACCAGTTACCGGTTGAGCTCCGGACGGCGCCCGATCTTCGCTCCTTTCGCCGCGATCTGAAAACATACCTGTTCGAACAAGCTGGCCTGGCCTGAGGGGGGATTGGTGGGGTTTTTATTATCTTTTTATTGGGGTTTTTATTAATGTACCAACTGTTTTTATGGGCATGTATTTAATTACCTTTTAATTTTTGTAACTTTGTGTTTTATTCTTGCCCTGTACACCGCCCTGAGTCCTTCAGGAGAAGGGCGGTATAGAAATATTAATAAATTAAATTAAATTAAATAAGCAGTGTAAAGATAGGTTAATCACAATTTTAAACAATCACTAAATGACTGGTCATAAGTCAAGGGCTACCTGTACATTTCTGAACCTGTCAAAGTCATATTCATGATACCATAAAATTGAATTCATTTATGTGTACAGCCAAGAAATTAAAAGACGCTTGCTCCTGGGGAGGAATGCCATGGCAAATCTAGACAGCATACTAAAAAGCAGAGACATCACCCTGCCAACAAAAGTGCATATAGTCAAGGCCATGGTCTTCCCAGTTGCAAGGTATGGCTGTGAAAGTTGGACAATAAGAAAGGCTGAGTGCCAAACAATTGAGGCCTTTGAACTATGGTGCTGGAGAAGACTCCTGTGAGTCCCTTGGACTACAAGGCATTCAAACCGGTCAGTCCTAGAGGAGATCAACCCTGACTGCTCTTTAGAAGGCCAGATCCTGAAGCTAAAACTCAAATACTTTGGCCACCTAATGAGAAGGAAGGACTCAATGGAGAAGAGCCTAATGCTGGGAAAGGTTGAGGGCAAGAGAAGAAGGGGATGACAGAGAATGAGGTGGCTGGATGGAGTCACGGAAGCAGTAGGTGACGTGAGCTTAAATGGACTCCAGAAGATGGTAGAGGACAGGAAGGCCTGGAGGAAAGTTGTGCATGGGGTAATGATTGTTCGGACACGACTTCACAACTAACAACAACAACAATGTCTACAGCAGAAAGATATGGCTGTGAGGTGTTTCAACAAGATAAACTTTTCTGAAGTTTGACTGAGGTGGTAAGTTGAACATTTTGTGTGATCCCAACCATTAGTGCTTTGTAAATCATGATTTATGAGTCAGCATGATTTGGATCTAATCACTTGCAAACAATCCATACTTTAGCACAATATGGGAACTCTGTTCATGATACCGGTAGTGTTTAATTACTAGCTCAATGCCCTGAGTTGCAATTTTATTTTATTTTTTTCAGCAACTGAGATATGACAAAGAGAATAAAACAGATGCAGAAAGCCCATTTTCCAAATTAGACTGATCTCTTTCTTCCTGTCTTAGAGCAGGACTAGAAATGCCATTACACAAAGCAAACACATTCAATACTTTAAAATATTATTTTCCAAAAGGACAACTGTAGGGAAAGAGTGGACAATGTTGCTTGAACAGAAACAAGAAAGAAAAAAGTATAGAGAACAAACACATACTCTTCTCTGAAATAAACAAACAAGGCTTAGATCCCTGCATTTCTTTAGACTCTCTGAGGATTTAAAGAAAGTTACCTGCTAAAATAAATCCTTTGAGAAAACAGCTGAGAATCTGGGAAGATGTGGTTTTTTTATTATTTTGTTTTTTGTTTGATCAGCTTTTTCTGTCTTCATCCATGCAACTTGTGATATATCCTTGAACTGGTCATTATCACTTAGCCTCACAAAAGTGCTTCTCAGAATAAAAGCAAATATCTTGACAGGCATCGCCTTGAGTTCCATTGAGACAAGGCAAATGCAGATGTGCTAAAATGCAACTCTGTTATTTTGTTTATGCTGGCATTCTCTGCCCACATGAGTGGTATTTTCCGCAGTTATGGGCACGTCTCTGGCTCCAGAGGAAGAGGGTTTATAAATGAGTTTATGGAATGTCAAGTCCTATTATCTACAACATGGGTAAAGGACCTGCTCGTAAGATATCAAAGCTTCCAAGTCTTGGTGTGAGGCCCCAGGGATGAAAATCCAATGGCCTGTCTTTTAGTGATATAAATCTGTCCCCGCTATTATAAAAATAGCCATTGGATAGACAAGATTTTGCAACCTGGATCTTGTAATCATTCAGAAGCAAAAAGCTGGCTGAGAAGCTGGCTAATGTTTGCTTTCCTACCTCAAGATCTTTTCCCCTGCTTCCTGAGATTTTCTGTCTTTAATTATGTAAATACATTCATCAAACCCATATGTCATTTCTGTAAAACTATTCTGGAAGGAAAATAATGTTTGTCATTGATTCTCAGGCTTGAAGCATGACAAACCAGCTTGAAAAATAATGTAGGCAAGACTCAGATTTTTACTTTGAGACATTTGGGATAAATAATTCCCTGGGTATGTAATTGAGTAGATTAAACTGATTATTTGGATTCAGACCCTGAATTCAGACCCCAGTTATGGCGAGGATGGGAACTTTGAAAAATCAGCCAGTAAGAATAGCTTGGATGAAACCAAATGTGCAACTTTTGACCAAAGATTGATGTTTGACACACAAGTCAAAGATCTTTTGTTTCAGGACCAGAGACAAAATGTGGGCAGAGAAAGGAGAAAGAAAAGAGAAGGGTGGGGGAGGGAGGGAGGGAGGAAGGGAGAGAGAGAGAGAATTTGATTACATTTAAACTGAACAACACTCCCTTACTTTATAGCACTAAAAATTACAATTTGATACCAACAACTGAAATAGTTGTTTCTCTAACTAAAATAATCAAATTATTTTGGAATAATTTCCAGTTTTTTTTAACACCCAAGACACTCCTAGTCAGTTCCTGTGTTTCAGATCAGAGGACGCACACTTATCACTTTATCCAACTAGTAAAAATAAAGCTTGATGATAATTTATTAGACATCAACAAACAGCAAACCTGGAAAAAATGAGGTAAAAGGCAGAAGAAACACGAGGAGCCATGATTTGTATTGATTTATCTATCTAGATTGATACAAGAAATGTAATTGGCTGTTTCCAAGACAGCAGTCAGATAAAAGAAATCTGAGTTTAGTCCAGAACTGTAACCCAAGGAAGCATCTTAGATGAGATCCTTACTAGTTCTTACAAAACTAATGGGAGAGATGTGGAAAGTGCATTCAGCCTTGCAAGATTCAGTTACAATAGCTTTATAATAAAAATAGTATTAGCCTGCATGATTATGGTTTCCTAGTCCTGTCTATTTTGAAGGACTGAATATAACACAACTTTCAGAGTTATTGGAAACAATACCATAGATACTTAGCATGGCGAATCCCAAAAAAGAGTGTCCTTTGGCTATTCAAGCTTTAAACCTCTGATTTACATAACAACAGCAGAATATAAATGGAAAGCATGTCATCAAGTGACCCACCAACAATTCGGTGGATGGAATGATGTATGCAAAACAGAACAGGCAGAATACCGTCTGCACCAAGAAGTCTTTCTCCCATATTAAGTCAACTATGGGAGTAGCAGATCTTGGAAATAACACACTTGCTATCAAGTGTGGACTCTGGATGCCCACCAATAGTCAGCCTCAGTTGCAGTCGCCATCAACGGATGACTATTCTTATCTATTTATCTTCTACCAGTTAACTGTCCTTGCCTGTTAAATGTAAAGGACAAAGTAGATCATCCTTGTCTGATTTGGGTTAACTGTCATGAAAGATCACAGCCATCAACATAAAACCAAGATCAGGGAGGAGGGTGGTCTCCCATGAGTGAAAGACATACCTAAAGAAAAGAGAAGCTGGCTTAAATAACCTTAGGCATCATACTGACTTTTCAAATATTTCAAGAGAAATTCAATAATTATATATTTTTCACATCATTTCAAAATACTTTGCATAGCTGTTAAAATAGAAAGACCAACAACTTCTTTCCCTGTTGAAAATTTAAATGCAAAATTTCCAGATGTAAGTTCTTTTCAAAAATATAAATGTGTCTGTCTATACTCAGTGTTCAGTGCAGTATTTTTTTTTCCTCAGATACCTGATAAGGGAAAAGTAAATACAGGTGGATTTTAGTACTAGAGTTATTCTGCAAAGTTATTCTGCATGGTACTTGTTGTGATTCAGGGTCAGCCTGTGGGTTCGGCAGTTGGGTCGGATGACTCAGATGAGGGGGAGGAGGGGGGTGTTGAAGAACTTGCTGATGATGGCTTTGAGGCTCCGCAGAGCCCCCAGCCAGGCCCCTCCTACCTGGTGGAGACCCAGCTGTGTGAGCCTGACAGTGTGGATGAAGATGACCCACAGCTGGCCCTGTTCAAGGACGCCCAACGCAGGAGGCAGTCAAGTAGGAGCAAGCAGAGGAAGGCTGTGGGACTTCTCGGAAGGAGGCAAAGAGAGGCCACGCCCTGAACTCTTTATAAAGGGAATGTTTGGGGGAGGGCTGGTTTGCTGAAAGCAACCGCTCCGATAGTGTTTCAAAGCTCCGGTATCTTGTTTCATGTTTTGTTTGTTTTTGTAATAAATTTGGCAGACGTATTCCAGCCTTTTGCCGTCTGTAAAGGGGTTGCCTTTTCTGCAAGGCCAGTAGCAGGCTGGTACAGAACAGTACTAGAGTTATTCTGCGAAGTCTGAAGGGAGCAGAGCGTGCAAATTCACTGCAAATGTAATTACTGACAATACCATTTTCACAAGCTTAATATGTAGATAGTGAATCCAATTTTTCCACAACACAGTTTGCATTTCTTTTGGCTTCCAATACATCATATACAAGAGAAGAGGGAAAACTACAGTACCTTGATGAGTATTTAGGTTTTATGGTCAGCCTATGATATTTTGAAAATATATCTTTGACAGCTGCAATTTTGTATGCCGGGAAAAACTAGTTTTGAGGCCTCTTATAGAGAAATCTTGCACCTACCTGAGAACTTCTGATATAGATTCAGTAGCTAGCTATATGTATCAAGGGATTGACGTTTTAACTATTACTGCTTGAAAACACTGACTTCTAACTCAACGGCTGGCATATACAATATAAATGCAATAGTTTCAGAGAAGGGGGAAAATCAGTTCATCATTGGGAGAATAAAGTGTAAGAAGTATTGCTACAATCAATATGTTTAGGGCAAAATTGGAAGAAATGGGACCCAGAGACTGGCCTGCAGCCAACTTTTTTATGATGGTGCTTTAAAGGCCGTGAGTTAGTTTATTGCCCCTTTGTCTCAGAATGAATCCTGGAGATCTTTCTTTCTTTCTTTCTTTCTTTCTTTCTTTCTTTCTTTCTTTCTTTCTTTCTTTCTTTCTTTCTTTCTTTCTTTCTTTCTTTCTTTCTTTTCTTTAGAGTCTTGACAAGGCATATTTTAAACCTGAAACTCTCTGGCAAAACTAATGCTTTAATGCATGAAGAATCCAAAGCAAAATGCTCAGATTGTATGAGAGCAAGTTGCACAGACAAACAAAGCAAAAGCTTTAGTAGAATTGAAACTGGTCTGCAAAAGTTTTGTTTATGCCCCAAAAGGATTAGGAAGAAATGCAAAGGAATTTCTCCCATTTGTTTTCAGGCTTCCATGCCAAGATGTTGCTTTAAGAGCTACATCAACATGAATGAGTCAAGCCCTGAATGAGTTAGGACAATAATGTGGGTAAAATAAAATAAATAAATAAATAAATAAAATGTTTTAAAAACAGCCTTAATATAAATGCCAAATCTATGGATAGCCTGCATTGTCAGCTGATTTTGTCAGCTTTTGTGTCTTGCACTGCATCATCAAATTTACTGCCTTAACCTGTACACAACTGCTGAGCAAGTCTCCATGTCTGCTTTATTTGCTTTGGGGTGCAGAATAGTTATTTATTTGTTTGGGAATTTATTTATTTCCATAAGCATCCCTAAAAAGCCAGATAAGTCTGTCAATTAGTGTGCAACATTTGAACACATCCTTTCCTTGTTAAAGTGATGATTCAGAGGTTGTGGGTGCTCCATCACTGGAGGTCTTTAAGAAGAGACTGGACAGCTGCTTGTCTGAAATGGTATAAGGTCTCTTGCTTGAGCAGGGTTGGACTAGAAGACCTACAAGGTCCTTCCAGCCCTAACTTGATTGATTGATTCTAGGGCATGGAATTTATATATGCAGCCAGATTATTTAATAGCTGTTGAACAGAGGGACTGTGGAAAATATAAAGAAAATATATCCCTCAGAAAAAGAATGGAATAAATAAACCTTTATTGTCAAAGTACAATGCAGCCACGAGAGTTGTGTTGGGAGTCTCCCGATACTCCCATGTTACACCTCTGCTCCGTGAGCTGCATTGGCTTCCAGTTGTCTTCCGGGTGAGATTCAAGGTGCTGGTAATGGCCTACAAAGCCCTACATGGCATGGGTCCGGAATACCTTGGGGAGCACCTGCGGCCGGCGTCAACTTCCCTCCGCCCAGTACGCTCCCACAGAGAGGGCCTCCTCAGGGTGCCACCGGTCAAAGAATGCCGACTGGTGGCCCCCAGGGGGAGGGTGTTCTCTGTGGGCATGCCGGATTTATGGAACCGTCTTCCGGTTTAGCTCCGGATGGCGCCCGACCTGTGCTCCTTCTGGCGCGATCTAAAGATGTATCTCTTTGAACAAGCTGGCCTGGCCTGATAGGATGGGGTTGGGTTTTTATTATTTTTAATGTGTTTTAATCTATTGTAAGAGTTGTGGGCATTTGTTTAATCTCTTTTAATTTTTGTCTTTTGTCTTTTAATATGTATTGCCCTGTTCACCGCCCTGAGTCCTTCGGGAGAAGGGCGATATACAAATAAAATTAATAATAATAATAATAATAATAATAATAATAATAATAATAATAATAATAATAATAATAATAATAATAACATGTGTACATTGGGATTAGCTGACTTCCAGAATTCTTGGTTGCCATTTACATTCCAGTAAAATTCATAGAGTTTTAAAATAAAAGGAATAAGATTATTATAATTTTACCAAATTAGTACTACAGTTAGCATAAACTGCTGCTGCTGTCTAGATGGGCAAATTAATCAAGGGTCACACCCTGCCCAAGCATTACCAGGGGATTGTGCTTTGCCTGTCTGCCTGCCAGCTGCACTGTCCTTGCTCCCCGTTGACGTCAGATGGATTTCATCAGCTCATCCCCCTAATCACCTCACACAGAAATGATGGAGCAGCACCTTCTTTTTCTCCCAGGCATGCGGTCTCCAGATAGACAGATCCAGTCCTTCCTGGCCTCCCATTTCCCTTATAGCCAGGAGTTCTGCAGGCTCAAGGGAAGGGAGTTCTGGTTCAAGCAAGGAGTGTGGGCAACTCAGTGGTTGGACAGGCAGGTGAAGGGCAATCCCGGGGAGTACTTGGGCAGGATTGAACCTTGATCAATTTGCCCATCTAGATAGTGGCAGCAGCAGCAGCAGCTTAGTGGCTCTGGCATAATCTCTCCAAGCCAGACCACAGTGGAGGAAGTTGGGGGTCCCCCCAGATCCAGGGATTAACCTGATTTGGAACAGAGGAGAAGAAGGTTTGGTGCTTTACCACAGCCTCAAGTATGGCCAAGGGTGATTTTGTAGGGTGGTATGGGGGAATTCCAAGACAGGGATAGCCCTGGGGTCTTGGTACATGCTCTCCAGGGGCACAATGCCTGTCTGGGTGGGGCTTCCATGAAAAGGAGGACCAAATTCTTTGAGCCTCTTTCCCATGCAAAAGACCAGCAAGGCTTGCCAAGTAGAAGCAAGGAGTTGAGTTATTCTGCATGGAATTGTCACATGGCGAGTTTCCCATGGTAAGTTGTGAGTTGTCCCATGGCAAGTTGGCTGCAGTGACATGGTGGTGGCAAGTTGTCTTAGATTCTGTGACGGAACATCAAATTCATCTAGCTGGCCATATTCTTTGCTTGTAAGAATATTGATCCCTGAAAAACACTGTACAATGGGAGCTGCCAGAGGGAAAGCAGAGGTAGGATAATCACACAAAACTCGGTATCAGATGTTAAAAGATGAGTTATGGACAGTGAACATCAAATTAGAAGATGCTGAAGACACCGCTATGGATATGATTCATTGGAAGAAGCTTGCGGCCTTATGCACTTTGTGGAACCAGTGACAATGATGTTGATGAACTCCTGAGGGAGGATCCAAGTTATTCCAGTCATTCAGAAAGCCACTAGGGAGAGATTATCAAGACCACTTTCTCAAAAACTTAGAAAAGTAGCTTTTGATGATTGAAATATTTGATTGGGACAACATAGAGTAAATCCAGCGGGATCCAGATGAATTGAGTAGACCAGTGGTTCTCAACCTGTTGTCCATGGACCCCTGGGGGAAGGGCCGTGATGTTGTCACAGTGGATCAGTGAAGACTGAAAAAATGTTATGTTATAAATCTTAAGTCTTGGTGGTCCATGGCTGTGCCCTGTGGCCACAAAAGGTATTTAAAGAGGGTCTATGGTGAAGAAAAGGTTGAGAACCACTGGAGTAAACCATTTATCATAATATTAGAACTAGGGTAATAAAGGTTCGAATAATCTGGTCTAATCTGACTGAACTTTATACATGGTGATAATATATTTCCTTGTTTTTTTCACTTTATATAACCATTTCTGCTTTCTTTATTGCCTTCATTTTCCTTAGTTATTATGATTTTTATATACCATCAATTCTACATGAACTCTCCACAGTTTACAAAATGTAATAATCATAATTTTGATTATACATTTTTAAAAGTCTGTACAAAGGTACAATATATTGATATTGGGTAATTTTTTTTAAAAAATGTATGTGTTAAATGCTCATGTCATCCTAAACCTGCTGGGTGTTTCTTTTATAGGTTCTTCAATTTGTTTCCTACAAGAAAACAAATCTCTTTTTTGCCCTTCTAATGCCTTTGGCCATATATAGTGATTCTCCATTTATATGTTCTGATAGAAAGATCAATTCTGTAATAATCTGTGGATTTCTGAAGTAGATTCAACTTCTGCATATCGGGCATGGTTTTCTTTAAAGCTTAGAGAGATGTTTTGTTTGTTTCATCTTGGATTCTATATTGACTTCTGTTGGTATCAAAAGCACAAGCTGTAAGCATCTCACCAACTAGACTAGTTCAGTCTCTCTAAAGAAGGATGGGAGTTTTCCTTTGAATGGGCACAGCTAAAGTTAAAAATGGTCAAGACTACCTTGCCCTCTCCTTTTGCTTAAAATTACCTAGTCCGTGGAGTTGGCTAACATGAGATTGATAGTTTATGGGACCCAACCATTGCCCAACCAAGTACCAAGCCATCAAACTGAGACCTAATATCTCTTATTTTTTGGTTACAGCATGTCATATTGACATAACTATTATACTGTATATTGTTAATTTTCATTTAGAAGAAGCTTTTGGTGTAAACCAAGATAGAGTTTCTTTGTTCTCATCCCACCATCCAGTAGGCTGTTCAGAAATGCAGATCATTTTTTTATCAGAGATTACTAGATCAAACTAGACATACCCAGTTCCAGCAGCTGTTCCTTATATTGCTTTTGCTAACGGGCTGAAATGATGACGTGTAGAAAACCTTTGAATCTCGCTCAAGGGATGGGTACCATTTTGTCTTGAAAACCAAGATTGTCTATCTAAACGTATATGCTGTTCTCAGCCCTGGCTCTAGAAGTAGATGCTTTATCATCAATGCTTAGCTCATAATTGAACATAGAAGATGTTGTGAAGGGAAAATAACATCTTCCTCATAAGTAAGCCACAGTGCCTGTCTTTAGGTGTCTGTACCCTCAGGACTGGTTAAATGTAAATGTTGCCTTCCTAAAAGGTCAGGTATGGTGGGGCTGGAGAAGATGGATTAATCAGTGAAATGGCTTGCTTCCAGAAGTTGTGGGTGCTCCATCACTGGAGGCTTTCAAGAAGGACTGGACAGCTATTTGGCATAGGATCCTCTGCCATGGGCAGTTGGTTGGACTAGAAGACCTCCAAGGTTCCTTCAAACCCTATTATTCTATGTTCTATGGCAGGTTTTGGAGAACAGTGACAAAGAGAAACCTGCAGAGGAAATGGCTGAAATTACCCTTATCAAGGGTGTAAAAATAGACTCCCTCACTCATTTATACTACAGTACTTGGTTGAAACCTGGTCCATTTGTCAGGCATGAAATAGAGCTGGAATTCCTGGAAGAATAAAGAAAGGAAAGAGACAGAGACTTCACATGCAGGGATTGACTCGCAGCTGGGATGCCCATTGGATCTGCTGGTGTAAAAGAGGATAACAAGCTTCAAACTGTTGTTGCTGTTCTGTTGTTCTCACTTGGTTTGATATTTTGTATTTGAGATTTTTTGTTTTGTATTCTTGGTTTGGACTACTGACACTCCAGGGAGTGTCTTTTTTCCACCCCTGATTTTGAATACTTATGTATTTGGGACGAATAAACTGCAGCAGGTTTTTACATCTTTGGAGTCTAAAGTTTGTTTGCTGTTGCTCATGAGCCAGCCCCCTCCCTATCTACAAGAGACTTTGACACATCATAAATCAATATTTCATCTAACAGAATATATATAATACAGGATTCTGCTCTGTTTTCTTGGTGGAAGCAGCTTCAGGTTAGATTATTGACAACTCGCCCATGGTATTTGAACATTTGCTTATTCATCAGGACTCTGCAGTGCTCTAGATTTAACCCCAAAAATGTATTTTTAATGAATGAGGTGCGCATGTGGAAAAAAAATGCTATTCCATTCAGTACCAAATATCTTTTTGGAGTGACATTGCATGATTTTATATTCCATATAAACTGGAAACAATAACAATAAAGGTATGATCAAAGAATCACCCAGAAAAAATATCCCTTCCTCCCTCCCTCCCTCCCTCCCTTCCTTCCTTCCTTCCTTCCTTCCTTTTCAGTATGATCTTTCTTTTCCCACTCATATGCAAAGAACACCTTGAAGGTGATACCTGAAAAGGAACGTTTCCCATTCAAAGAAACAATTTCTAAAAAAGGAAAGCTTAGTCTTATGCCTATTATAGGGTAGTACATGAACAGAGAAGACAGATTCTCCAGTTGCACTGTCAACTACCTGTGACAGTGCTTTACAAAGGATTTGAACTTTACAAAGGGTTTGAACTTAAATTTGGAAGCAAAGCAAAATCACCTATTTAACTAATGATAGTAATAGAGGCTGCTAAGTTTCTCTTTGCCAACTGACTCATGTGAAAATTCGCTCTCTTGTTTGCAGCAAGTAAAAGTGAATATTTGATTTATTCATTTGATAGTTCATATATATTCTGCCTTAAACATCAGTAACTCAAGATACCTCACAGTGGACTCCCCTCATTTTATTTCCATAGCAACAATTGTGAGAGGTAGATTGATCAAAATGAGAATGACTGTTCCAAAGTCACCCAGCAAACTTGAGACTTAAGTGGAGACGAGATGATAGACCTTTCCAATGCAAGTTATAATCTACAATTTAATGTGCCATATTTGACTTGAACATGTATAGTCTGCATGTTGGCTTATAGTATTTGGCAATGCTTCTCAATCTTGGCAACTTCAAGAGGTCTGAACTCTCACTCCAGGAATTCCTCAGCCAGCTTGGGTGGGTGGCTGAGGAATTGTGGGAGTTGAAGTCCAGCCATCTTAAAATTGCCAAGGTTGAGAAACACTGAACTATAATGTTGTGTGTGTTGATTAGTTCACATTTTTATAACATTTCCACAGAACAATTCATGATAGCTGTGTGAAGAAAAAGAGGAGATTTAGCCATTTTATTATAGTTTCTAGTAATCTGGCTCAGTTAGGAAGTGTAACATTAGCATGCTCATCGAAAACATGTTGCCAAATACCTAGAAAATAAATTATAATATACTACCACTTCATAACTGTATGAAATAAAAAAATGGTTCCCCTACATAATGATGAAGGCAAACTTCCTTTTTTATGCAATGACCCTTTGAGGCTGATACACCTTTTATAAGAAAAAAAAATTACAAAAGTCTGCATGTATAAATAGTGCAGATTTTTCTGTACATTTTTCCAGAAATAATGGTATTGTAATCGATATAGTTTCCCAATAAAAGACTGCTTATGGCTGGGCAAGTGAGCATAAAGATGTGTTTTTGAAAAGGCTGCTTTTCTTTAAGGCTTAAAAATCATGTATGTGTGTGTATTTTTTTTAAAAAAGGGAAAAACAATCATTATGCTGTATTCTTTTACATAATATAAAACTGTTAAAGCATATTGAGAATAGGAAAAAAAACCAGTTATAGGGCATACAGCAATAACAAGATTTAATTAAGAACCAAAAGGTGTTATACTTGACATTAAGATCAGCAATTTTAACTCATTTTGATGAATATAATGTGGGTTATTTTAGGTTTTTCACTTAGAACACCTGAATTTGTTTTATAACTTGAGGAGAGAGAGAGAGAGAGAGAGAGAGAGAGAATGAGAGAAAGAGCTCTTCAATGCCAACATTTATTTACATTTTAAAACTGATCAGGTGGCATAGGTGTCCACAATAGCAAAATATGCATCACAATGTTGTGAGCCAAACACTATCCTTTACATATATGTTGGAGATATCATGATGACATCCAGAAGCGGAAAGCTTATGTTGTGATGTCATGACTCAGGTCATGTCATTTTGACGTTATAACATTTAGGGAGGGCAACTAAACTGACTTGATAATATGTTCAATATTTTAGACATATGTATAAGTAGTTCTGAGAGGATGTTTCTCAAATATGTTGAGTTAACACTGAGATTAAAAGTTTGTACTAATCTCTTTATGAACCTGCTGACTTTAGGGTTAAATGAACTTCTCCCCTTTGATGATCAATGCTTATAAAGCCAAATGCTTTCCACGTATTCCCAATCAATTGCTGCAATTGGTTTTGTTGACTTAAATCAAAGGATTTAAGGGTAATGTTTGACAGCATGGCATCACCCTTGGGTTGAATCCAGATACATTAATTGGGGAAGAGAAGAGACTTTAGATACATTAATTAGGAAAGGGAAGAGAAGAGACACAATTCACATAATAGACAGTCTCACCTTAATTAGCATGATTTTGCTATTTTGCCACTAAATTTCATTGATATGGTCTCAGAGTATCTAAGACTCCCTCTTCATCTATGAGCTGCAAGTTTTCCACTCTAGCTGAAGTGGATGAATGATAAAAATATATGCAGTGGTGGGATTCAAATATGTGAACAACCGGTTCTCTGTGTGGATGCCGCTTCCAGAAGTCCATTCTGGGCCTGGGCAACAAAAAATTAGCTACCAGTTCTGCCGAAGTGGTGCGAACCGGCTGAATCCCACCACTGGTTATACATGCATTTGAAAATTTTGAGAACTCTGAACTTCCCCAGAATTGTAAGGAACTGAACTCCACCTTTTGCTTGTAAATCTGAGGATGGGCTTGCAAAGGACCTGAAGAAGAATTAAAAATAAGAGAAAGAAACACCAAGCGTTCCAAAGAGGAAGATGAAATGCATGGGTTTCAAGAAGTAGTTATGGAAAGCATGACCACAAACCAAGCTGAAGAATATAAATCTGATTCTTTTAGTTAGAAGCAAAATGGCATATCTAATAAACCAGTGGCTTTTTTTTTAACACTGATAGTGATTTACACATAGTGCAACCCCTGAATTGAAGGGCTTCATGTCTCAACCTTGAGACATAAAGAGCTCATAGGGAAACCTCTGGTTCCCCAAAGAAGAGACTGGACAGTCATTTGTCCAGAATGGTGTAGAGTCTCCTTGGACTGCTTGGACTACAAGATCTCCAATGTATCTTCCAGCTCTGTTATTCCATGTTCTAAATCAGAGGTCCCCAACATTTTGGGCACCAGGAACCGGTTCTGTGGAGAGAGGTTTTTCCATGGACCGGAGGGGGCATAGTTTTGTGTGCTGCCTGCATCTCACAGATGGGACTTTGCTTGTTTGTGCAGACCGGTTGCTGGCATGCCATGGCCCGGTACTGGTCCATGGACTGTGTTCTGAACCAGCCCTCTTCTCTCAACCCCTATTTCAAAAGAAGAGACTGGAAAGCGTCCAAGGCTAAAAGGCTTCTGCCAAGATTTAATAGTAAACACACAAGAGCTTATCTCTCAAGCAAAAGAGTTGCTTTCAGCAACCAGCCCCTCCCCAAACACTCCTTTTATAGAGAGCTCAGGGCGTGGTCTCCCTGTGCCTCCTCCCGAGGAGTCCCATAGCCTTTCTTTGTTTGTCCCTGCTCGACTGCCTCCTGCGTCGGGCGTCCTTGAACAGGGCCAGCTGTGGGTCATCATCCTCCGCACTCTCGGGCTCACACAGCTGAGCAGAGGTTCCCGGCTGAGGACTTTGCAAAGTCTCCAAATCATCATCAGCCGGTTCGTTTCCCTCCTCCCCCACATCTGAGTCCTCCGATACATCGGAGCCGGCTGTCGGACCCACAGGCTGGCCCTGAGTCACAACACTATCCCGCACCGCAGGGCCCTTCCCCCGGGTCTGCCGATCCGGATGCGGTCGGGATGGGAACTGTTCGTGAAACGCAGTCACCAACGCAGGGGCATGAACGGCGGTCGCGTCTTCCCATGTGAAGTCCTCCGGCCCGTACCCTTTCCACTCGATCAGGTACTGGAAGCGACCTTTCAGCCAGCGGGAATCCCTGATGCTGGCGACCTCGTACTCGGGGGTGCTGTCGCCATCACGAGGTCCTGATGGGGGAGGTTCCGCTTGGCGAAGTGGACAAGCCGGTTGTTCGGGGACCAACAAGGACCGATGGAAGACGGGGTGCACGCGCAGGGAACGTGGCAGAGTTAAACGATAGGCGACCGGATTGATGACGGCCTCGACGGGGAACGGTCCAAGGTATCGGTGGTCCAGCTTCCTCGCCGGCCGAGTGGATGGTAGGTTCCTGGTGGACAGCCAGACCCGATCCCCCACCGATAGTGGAGGCGTGTCCCTTCTCGACCGATCGGCGAACCTCTTGTAGTCGGCCTTGGCCTTCTCCAGCTGCCGTCGCACCAACCGATGGATCGCCTGTAACTCCGCCATGAATTCGTTCGCTGCCGGCTCCGGTGAGTCCACGGGAGAAAGGGGGAAAAACCGGGGGTGATAACCCACATTGGCCAAGAACGGTGTCATCTGCGTGGAGGTGTGCTGCGAGTTGTTAAAGGCAAACTCGGCTATGGCCAAATAGTCCACCCAATTGTCCTGCTGCAGGTTAACGTAGCAGCGCAGATACTGCTCTAAGATGCCGATGACCTTCTCGGTACCCCCGTCGGTCTGAGGATGATGCGCGGATGAGAGGCAAACCTTAATGTCCAACGCCCGCATCAACTCCTGCCAGAAGCGGGCTGTAAACTGGGCCCCCCTATCGGAGACGACTCTATCGGGAAGGCCGTGCAGCCGGAACACCTGTTGGATGAACATGCAACTAGTGGCGCGAGCTGACGGTAAGCCGCGACGGGATGAAGTGCGCCATCTTGGTCAACATGTCCACCACCACAAACACTGTCGTGAAGCCGGAGGATGGGGGTAGATCCATCAGAAAGTCCATGGACACAGCCCCCCAGGGTCTCTTGGGCGTTGGCAAAGGCTGCAGTAAACCAGGCGGGGCCCCTGTCGCTGACTTGGCCTGCCTGCATGGGACGCAGGAGGTGACATAAGACTGGACATCGTGTCGGACTCGGGGCCACCAGAATGTACGGGAGACCAGGTTCAGAGTCTTGAACAGGCCAAAATGCCCCGCAGCCGGGTTATCATGACATTGGCTGAGGACGAGTCCCCTGAGTGGCCCTCCTGGAACATAGAGCCGGTCACGATAATACAGGAGTCCATCCGTGACCGACCAAGGCGAATCTGGCCCCACCTCTTCCTTCCGCTGAGCCACCCACGCCTCCTGCTGCTGCGCCTCCCGGATCCGAGCCCGTATATCCACCGGCTCCCGCACCGCAGCAAAAGACTCGACGGGGATCACGGTCCTGGGCGGAAGCTTGTCTTCCACTCGGGTGTACTCGGGCTTCCTGAACAGAGCATCCGCTCTCTGGTTGTGCCCGCTTGGTATGTACCGCACCTGGAAGTCAAACCTCGCAAAGAAGAGGGACCACCGGATCTGGCGTTGGTTCAAGTTCCGAGCGGTCTGCAGGCTTTCCAGATTCTTGTGGTCCGTCCGGACCTCGATTTGATGCCGCGCCCCCTCCAGATGATGCCTCCAAGCCTCGAACGCCGCCTTGATGGCCAACAGCTCCTTCTCCCAGATGGTATAGTTGCGCTCCGAGGGGTTCAATTTCCGTGAGTGATACGCGCAAGGGAAAAGGGTACCGTTGGGCGTCGCTGCCTGGAGTAACACGGCCCCAATGGCAATGTCGGAGGCGTCCGCCTCCACGACAAACGGCCGTTGCGGGTCAGGATGCTTCAAGATGGGCTCCTTCATGAAGGCGACCTTCAAAGCTTGGAACGCCTGTTGTTCGGGGGCGTTCCACTGGAACCGAGTCTTCTTCTGCAGGAGCCGGGTGAGGGGGGCTGTCAAGGCAGCAAAGCCAGGGATGAATGTCCGATAGTAGTTGGCAAATCCAAGAAGTCGCTGAATATCCTTCACGCGACGCGGGGGTTGCCAACTCTGCAACGACTCAACTTTACTCGGTTCCATGGCGATGCCCTCAGGAGAAATGCGGTGACCCAAGAAATCAATGGTCACCTGGTAGAACTGGCACTTCTCCAACTTGGCAAACAGCCGATGTTTCCGGAGGCGCTGCAGGACCTGACGGAGATGCTGATGATGCGCTTCACGCGACGGGGAGTAATCAGGATGTCGTCCAGGTAAATCACAACAAACTGGTCCAACAGATCCCGAAAGATGTCATTCATAAAATGCTGAAACACAGCGGGGGCGTTGGTCAGGCCAAACGGCATCACCGTGTACTCGAAATGTCCATAGCGAGTACCAAACGCCGTCTTCCACTCATCACCCGGCCGAACCCTGACGAGGTTGTAAGCTCCACGCAGGTCCAGTTTCGTGAAGATCTTAGCCTCCCGGAGTCGGTCCAAGAGCTCGGGGATGAGGGGCAGCGGGTAGCGGTTACGCACCGTGATAGCGTTGAGTTTCCGGTAGTCACAGCAAAGCCGTAACTCGCCCGACTTCTTTTTGACGAAGAGCACGGGCGCAGACACTGGCGAGGACGAGGGCCGGATGAAACCACGAGCCAAGTTCTTCGTCAGGAAGTCCCGCAATGCAGCCAACTCGGGCTCCGACATGGAGTACAAACGCCCCACTGGGAGAGGCGCATCAGGGACTAGGTTAATGGAGCAGTCGTAGGGCCTGTGCGGGGGTAACTGGTCCGCCTCTGACTCGCTGAACACGTCAGCAAAGTCGGACAGTTCGGGAGGCAAGGAAACCCCTGGGGAACCCTCCACCTGGCCGGCACAGATATGGCGGGTGTGGTCCACGCACTGCAAACTTGGGAAGGTGACCAAGTTCTGAGACCAATAGATCTGTGGATCATGCGCCCGGAGCCACGCCAGTCCCAAGACCACGGGGAAGTGCAGATCCGAAGTGACGTAGAACTGAATGGCCTCCACATGGGTACTGATGGCCATACACACGGGTTGCGTGGCGGCCGTGATAGGCCCGGACAGGAGCACTCGACCATCGATGGTCTCCACAAGCATGGGCGGATCCACTGGACACTGGGGAACAGCCCATTTGGCCACAAAGGCCGAATCCATAAAGTTAGTGGTAGCCCCAGAGTCAATTAAGGCATGGACCGGAATCCCCTCTGGCTTGCCAGGAAGGATCAGTCGTGCCTCCAAAATCAAATGCCGTGGAGGTTCACAGGCACCATCGGAACGGCGTCGCTCGGTGTGGTTGTTGTGGGTCGCCCGATCTTTCACACCGTCTAGATCGGGCTCGGGCCGTTTCCCGATAGCAAAGCGGGGGACTTTCTCGGGGCAGGCTTGGTCACTGACGCCCGCTGACGCTTCTTCGGGCAAGAAGCAGCCAAATGTCCAGGGTCCCCACAGTAAAAACACAACCCCTCCGATCGTCGTCTGTCCATTTCCGTCACCGATAGACGGGACCTGGCGGCACCCAGCTCCATTGGCTCCTCCCTCTGGACTGGGGGCTCACGCACAACAGGGGCAGCAGGGGTCTGTGGGGTGGCACGGCGACTCTTACGCTGCTGCAGCCGGGCATCGATCCGCAGACAAAGATGGATCAGCCCATTCAGGTCTGAGGGAATGTCCACGCGGGCCAGCTCATCCAACATCTCCTCTGACAAGCCATCCTGAAAGGCATCCACGAGCGCAGCCTCATTCCAGGCGGAATCCTGGCTAAGCAGCCGGAAATCGCTGATATAGGCCTGTAGAGGGCGCTGACCCTGCCTCAAAGCTTTCAGGCGTCGGGTGGCAGTCTGCGCCTTAATCGGGTCCTCGTACATGAGGCGCATATGGTCACAAAAACCCCCAAAGTTATCCAACAAAGGGCTAGGCTGTGCCAACAGAGGCGTGCCCCAACGAGCTGCATCTCCCGACAGAAGGCTCAACACGAATCCCACCTTATCTCGGTCAGTGGGGAAATCAGCTGCTCTCATGCTGATATAAAGCTGGCATTGTCCCAGGAAGGCAGGAAACAGTTCTGGATTACCAGCAAATTTATCCGGCATAGCTATCTGACATTTCCTCCTGGGTGGGGGGGCAGCATGTACCTGAGCCTGCAGTTGTGCCACCTGAGTGGCCAGCAAGGTGAGTTGCTGGTTGAGCTGGGCATTTTCGGCAAGAAGCTGCTCCATCGTAGTAATAAGGGGTGGGTGGCTGAAAGCAAACTGTTCTGAACCAGCCCTCTTCTCTCAACCCCTATTTCAAAAGAAGAGACTGGAAAGCGTCCAAGGCTAAAAGGCTTCTGCCAAGATTTAATAGTAAACACACAAGAGCTTATCTCTCAAGCAAAAGAGTTGCTTTCAGCAACCAGCCCCTCCCCAAACACTCCTTTTATAGAGAGCTCAGGGCGTGGTCTCCCTGTGCCTCCTCCCGAGGAGTCCCATAGCCTTTCTTTGTTTGTCCCTGCTCGACTGCCTCCTGCGTCGGGCGTCCTTGAACAGGGCCAGCTGTGGGTCATCATCCTCCGCACTCTCGGGCTCACACAGCTGAGCAGAGGTTCCCGGCTGAGGACTTTGCAAAGTCTCCAAATCATCATCAGCCGGTTCGTTTCCCTCCTCCCCCACATCTGAGTCCTCCGATACATCGGAGCCGGCTGTCGGACCCACAGGCTGGCCCTGAGTCACAACAGACTGGGGGCTGGGGACCCCTGTTCTAAATCACCATAAATGAGAACACAATTTTCAAAAGGAATCTACCATTCTTCAAGCACAATGCAGATGACCATATGTGAATATGGCCTGCTACTCCCTTCAAAAATCTTCAAAAAGATAGGCTCATTTGGGTAAAGTTGTCTCTGTGTGTGTCTCTCTGTGTGTGAGAGAGGAAAAGACAGAAACACACACACAGAAAGGAACTGTAAAAGTTTGATATTATAAACACACTTTTATTTTGAAAAGTATATATTAAGCAGAATTGCATTTTAAAAAGTCTACGGTGAGGAAAAAATGCATACCAAATTCTATATATGATGGAATGAGTCTAAGCTGAATATATTTAGAAATTATGACAGATCAGGAATACAGAGAATAGCCAGAAAGATAGATTTTCTTGCCATTTTTTAAAATAATAAATTTAGATGGATGGGGTGGACAATACATTAACAGGGGCCAGATTTACCACCCTACTATTTTCTAATTAGATTTGATTTTTTTTTAAAAAATTTTTTTTCCTGATTTAACCCAAGTTCAAACAACTAATCATGCAAGGAACTCTGTAACACTGTGCTAAGGACTGATTTTGCTAACTAAAGTGAAACCCATTCTGTCTACGGAATATATCTGAACTGACAGTTCAGTTTGACTTCAATCTTGATGATAATCCATTGTACTAAGGAGAGGCAGACTAGCCTAAGGGTAGTGACAGGGGCGGAAAGAATAGGTACCTCAATCTTTCAATTAAAGGACATAGCCAGGAGCTGTTGCCACAGATTTTATTCTGCACTGACAAGCTTCTTCTGTCCAAAGCAATCACACTTCTTTGCCTCATAATAGGACCAGCCCCGTGTACCTAAATTAATACTTTCCTGTTTGGAGTGATAAATCTTGGTGTTTTGATTTTAAATCCATGCTTTTCCCCATTTGCTTCTTGGATTATTGATATGTTGGTAGCAGAACTCCATGCCTTGAGCAATAACAATGGACACTTAAGTCAAGGGGTTTTTAATTGTTAAAACTTTGGAGCGTTGACTGTGCTATAAAATAATTGACTCAACTGTTGTCCCTTAACTAATAGCATGTAGTATATAAATTGTATAACTATAATAGTCAGCATTAGATAGGGATTTGTGGGGTTACATCCGTACCTCAGGAATCATTATGAGTTCCAGAACAGGTAGTCCTCGACTTACACCAGCTCATTTAGTGACCATTCAAAGTTACAACGGCAGTGACTTATGACCATTTTTCACAACTTTTGCAGCATCCCCATGTTCATGTGATCAAAATTCGGATGCCTGGCAACTGACTTATATTTATGACCCTTGCGGTTTCCCAAAGTCACGTGATCACCTTTTGCGACCTTCTGACAAGCAAAGTCTATGGGGAAGCCAAATTCAATTAACAACCGGGTTACTAACTTATCGACTTCAGTAATTCGCTTAACAACTGAGGCAAGAAAAGTCATAAAATGGGGCAAAACCTACGTAACAAATGTCTCACTGAACAACAGTTCTATTGTGGTTATAAGTTGAGGACTACCTGTATTCACTTATATTAACTACCTTGCAGAATACCACTGAACCAATAATTGGTAATATCTTTTTTTTCCAGTAACATTTCGAAATAGGACTAGAGGGTCAGAGACTAATATTCAGATACTTTTAATCAGTCAGGACCAAGCCAGATTTTATAGTATTAATTTAATTCTCACAACATAATCAGTTCACAACATAATACACAGAATAAAATACATTACACATAAATGGAGTAAGTAAAACATAGAGAACAGAATGGTAACTCATAAAATGTACAGACACATACCGTAAGGGACTCCAGCCATTGTACCCCAGAGTCTGGGATAACAGCTTGATTTTTAAAGTAGTTTGGAATCCTTTTAGTATCAGAGTTACTTGATTCTCAGTATCAGATTTACTTCTTTCCTAAGGTAGGTGTTGTGACAGAGAAGGCACACTTCCTGGGTCTCCAAAGATGACACCGTTTCATTGAAGGAAGTTGGAGTGTGCCAACCTGTCATCTCATATTAAACAGGCAGAAATCAAAGAACATGAATAATCCCTCAAATAACCAGGCCCTATTCTATATAAGACTTTATAGGTAAGAGAATCTGAACAAGATTTTTTATAGATGGCACCTTCCCCCTACAAGGTTAGCAAAAATAGACAAAAAAAAACTCACCGACGTGCTGGAAATGCAGAAGGCTTCCAGGGACTTACTAACACATGTGGTGGAAATGTTCAAAAGCGCAAAATTTTTGGCAGCAGATAAAAAATTGGTTGAAAGAAATATTACTACAAAAAATTGATTTAAAACCAGAAACCTTCTTATTAGGGATTATTAATGATAAACTCAGAAAAGCATCTTTCTACTTATTACTGCATATTTTAACCGCAGCAAGATTGGCCTATGCCCAAAAATGGAAAAGAAAGGAAACACCCACTGAAGAAGAAATAATAGATAAAATTTTATCCTGCGCTGAAATGGACAGGTTAACCCTAGAGATGAAAAATAAGACTGAAACAGAATATTATGAAATTTGGCAAAATTTGTACGATTGGTTAGAGATAAGGAGGATCTCTGAGATGACTATTGTTTGATTAGTTGATGATGTAAGGATTTCTTATTAGCACCTATATCAGGACACAACTGAAAGATATGTAAATATTACGCTGATGACTGAAAGACAGTTTACCAAAAAAATTACAGATGTTAAATGGACAGTTTGTTATACTCTGTCCTGTCATAGAATGTATTTTAAGTTTTTGTTATTTCTTTCTGTAACATAAGGTAATACTAATAGTAGTGTTGTAGCCAGGGAAGTTGAATCATGTCCACTTTTGTTTTTAAATGTACATTTAATAAAATTTTCTTAAAAAAAAAGACTTTATAGATCGTCACCAGGTCATACGTACTTGACAGAAGCATTCATTGCCCTTCACAAAATCACTGCCAGTCATTTGCAAAAGACAGCTGTACTGGGAACAGCTTACATCCTTTAATGATATCTTTAATACTCTTAAACACTAACAACAGCTGCTATTCCATGTCTTTGGGAAGAGCGTGATCGGTGGACATAAATGCCATATCTAGTCTAAACGTCAGTCTATGTAACCATAATAATTTATTACATTTACATGCCAGCCCAATTCCCAGTGAGACTGGTTGATTTACAGTTGTTAAAAACATTTATGGGATATCATCAACATGAGAGCCAGGTTGGTGTGGTGATTAAGGCACCAGGCTAGAAACCAGGAGGCCATGAGTTCTAGTTCTACCCTGGACACAAAACCAGCTGGGTGACTTTGGACCAGCCACTTTCTCTCAGCTCTAGGAAGCAGGCAATGCCAAACTACTACTAATATTTTGTCAAGAAAACTTCATCCAGGTAGTGTTTGAGAATTAGACATAATTGAATGGAAGAAACTAAAAATCATTAGTATGTATCAGCAAACTGATGGATTACCTTCTATATATAAAGAGATGAGTATATTTAATATATTTAGCCTTATTTAGAGACTGGAGAGCTAAAAACACATTGAGAGTTGGGATAGTATAGACCAGGGGCAGGCAACCTCGGCTCTTTGATGACTCATGGACTTCAACTCCCAAAAGTTGAAGTCTATGAGTCATCAAAGAGCTGAGGTTGCCTACCCCTGGTATAGATCTATTCAAAAAAGCAGTGAAATTTAATAGATTTGTCACTGGAAATATGCCAGATATCTCACCCCCAGTTTTTGCCCTCTTCTCTAAACCAGTAACTCTAAAACGTGAGGCTATGTTTGAAATATATATGAATAGCCTTCTAAAAGTGATATTGATTATCCTTTTGGATCTGTTCGCTGTTCCACTTGGCAGTATTGAACCAATGTAATAAATGACTGTTTAGTTTAGCACGCATTTGTGACCAATGCAACAGCTCTAACTTTTCATTTAGAGATGTATATTTGTATGACTTAATTTTCTTTGAGAGATACATTATGCCTGGCAAGAGTTGTTTGTTGGAGAACACGTGCAAATCAGCAGCTTGTGTTCAGATGACTCTTGAAAGAAAATGTAAGGAAGGGTTTTGTGTGTGTGTGTGTGTGTGTGTGTGTGTGTGTGTGTGTGTGTGTGAGAGAGAGAGAGAGAGAGAGAGAGAGAGAGAGAGAGAGAGAGAGAGAGAGAGAGAGAGAGAGAGAGAGAGAGAGAGAGAGAGAGAGAGAGAGAGAGAGAGAGAGAGAGTCGGAGAGTAATTGAAGTTCACCAGAGGCATTTTGGTTGGTTACAAAATCAGCCAGATGTTCAGACTGGATTTGGCATTTTTGTCCACCTATGGAGCCCTTTCCAAGGACTTGGGATAGGCAAATGTTGATATTAATGGTGTTAAAGGTAGTGTCACAGAATGCAAGCTGTTCCAAGTAAATCTGCCTTTTGCAATTGACTAATGAGGATTTTGCCAATGTATCTTATCCACTCAGCCAAAATGGCAGTTTATCAACAATTGCTATGGTTGGCAATGATATGCAGAAATACCAGCACAGGACAGAAAGTTCACACATAACTTAAAATGTGATTTCCAAGTAATTCGCAAGACAGTTTCAGAAATCCAGAAATCCATGGATTCATGGCATTCTTGAACTGCAAACTCAGTTTGCCATATCTTGGCTGATCTTGGTGACCAAGAGATGGCAGTGAAGAGATACAGAGATTCATTGCTACCTTTAGCAATGGTGTGCTTTTGCAAGGCAGACCTGACAGCCTTATTGCAAATACAGCTGCAATATTTTCTGCTGGACTTTTTTTGTTTTTTGCCCCTCTTTTCGGTGTATCTTCAGCCTTTCTGGATGCTTCACTTCCTACTGTGAAAAGCCCTATGGGTGGAATTTTCTCACCATGAGTGCCGTTGACATTAAAATTAAAGGTGAGAATCCAGGGAGGCTGAAGACAAAAGCCTCAGAGAAAGAGGAACACAGATTCCTTGACCACTTGTTTTTGATAAAGTAGTCCTATCTTAGCAATCATAATTGGAACAGGCATCTCTGAACAGAATAACAACAGAATAACAGAATTGGAAGAAACCTTGGAAGTTTTCTAATCCAACCTTCTACTCAAGGATAATAATAATAATAATAATAATAATAATAATAATAATAATAATAATAATAATAATAATAATAATAATAATAATAATAAACCTTTATTGTCAAAGTACAACATGTGTACATTGAGATTAGCTGAGCCTCCCCCCGTGCTCTCTCCCCCCAACACACAGTGACAACAAACCCTCCATCCTACCACACCATGTGAACCAACTACACCACACACCGGCCTCCCAAGTCAATTCTGCATAAGATTATGTCTCATTTAAAAGCCTAACAGCCCACGGATAAAAGCTATTTTTCAGCCTGTTGGTACGGCTGGCTGTATTCCTGTATTCCTATATCTCCTACCGGATGGAAGATCCTATACCAGTGGTATAGGAGACCACTGTGGAGACCGAGTGCCCAAACTGCAACCCAAAACCCACTTATGTATCGTCAGGTGCCGGGTGGGTGTGGCCTATTGGGTGGGTGTGGCCTATTGGGTGGGTTTGGCTCATTGGGTAAGTGTGGCTGCGGTGGTAACAGCCAACTGAGTGGGACTAAAAAGTTCAATCAATCAATTCCAACTTAGTGAGATCTTTTTTTTTCCCACGAGAAGTTGAAATTGATTGATTGATTGAACTTTTTTTTTGGACACAGCAGCGAAGGCCTAAAGCGAAAAGGTTTCATAAAACCCAGCTGAAGGCCTAGGACTGGGGTGACGGCACGCATGCCCACAGAGAGGGCTCTGCGTGCCACCTGTGGCACACCTGCCATAGGTTCTCCACCACGGTCCTATACTATTCTGGACAAATGGTTGTGTAATCTCTTCTTATAACCTCCAGCGATGGAGTTCCCACAACATCTGGCAGCAATCCTTTTCACTAATTACTTGTTCTCACTGTAATTTTGTTGCTAAGTACAATGGTCATTAAGCAGAAAATCATGTGACCATAATGGGCTTATGAAGTCACTTCCCATTTAATCATTCAAGAATCGATTAACCTGCAATTTTATTTCCATGGTCTACATTAAGCCTGCTTGTTTGGAAGCTGGTTGTAAAAGGTGCAAATGGTAAGCATGTCACCAGTTATAAATGTGAGGAATGATAATAACATTGGGCTGTTTTGCACAATTCTAACTCAGAATGGTGGCTCAAATTGGTAAATGAGGACTACTGTAAGTACAAAATCAGTAGTTCCTTTCCTTAAGCTTTTCACTGAGACATTTTGTCCTCCTTTAAAAAGGGTAGGCTTTGCTTTTCCTTCAGACAAAATGAGTAGGGTAAAATAAATAGATTTTGGCAGAGTCCGGAGGCTTTCTAGTCCCTGGCAATCACAGGGACTGATGTGGCACATGTCGTTTTCTTTGAATCTTGTAGGAAAATTCCTGTGGGAAATTTCCCGTTTTCTGTGTACCCAACACACAACCTGTCAGTCCCCATTCCAGTTCAGAGCACGTGCACACGCCAATCATTTCAGCTATCAGAAAAATATAACTGGAGGTTCATCTACTAAATATCAGCAACCATCATCAAAACAGATCCCTGCCCCCCCTCCCAAAATGGATAAAAGGCAGGAAAAAGTAAGGAAAGAGAGAGATGAACCACAAGCAAGAATTTATATCATCTGTATCTATAACAGTTAAAAAGGGCAGACCTTTCCAAAGCCACCAGAAAAAAGTTGTGAATAATTATCATGGTTGGTCTCAAAGTAGGTACCTGTTGTTTATTCTAATTTAATCTATTTATGTAGATTTACAACAGTCAAGTGGCGTGATGGCCTAGTGGCGAAGATGCTTGCCTCCCATTTGGAAGGTTGAGAGTTCAATCCTAGGTATTTTTCTGCTAAAGTGTAAAGAAAAAAAAATGCTGTGAACTCCACATGGCATGAGGAAGGGCATCCGGCTAGTAAATGCTCAGCTACATCTAGTCACCCCAACTTTATCCTGAATTAAGGGATTACAGGGTCATAAAAAGGAGGAGTATGTACCTGCAAGCAGCAAAATAGCAATGGAAAGTAGAACACCAGGTGATCCATCCTCTATTCTGCAGCATGAAGAAACAATCTGATGAATGGGATAATGTAGTCAACAAATCTAATATCAATATTAGATTTGAGAGATGGCTGGGCATGGGTAGGGGCCTCCGATATAAATCAACTAAGAGGCCCCTGGTTAATTTTTTGGCTAAATTTTTTAGGAGGTTAGGGAGGGGGGTGGGATCTTCTTTTGGTTGTTCAGATATGGGGGGTAGTCCAACAACCGTTGTTCAGGCCAGGTCCGGGATTGATCGCGGGGGGGAGGGGTGGGGGTCGGTTGCCTCCGGGGCTCCAGGGCAAGTCGTGGGATTACCTATTCCCACGACGTTAGGGAATGGCAGCAGGTGTAGGAACAGAGGGCCGTATCAATCTCAGGGAAGGCCTCTCCGCTGCTTGCAAGTGGTGAGGCACTCCGACCCTCTTGTTCCGCCCCGAGGTCCCGGGAGTGAGGATGTGCAGCCTCCTGAGCTCCGGCTGGTGTATCTGAATGCCAGGTCTGTCGCTAACAAAGCTCCTCTCGTCCGTGATTTGGTTGAGTGTGAGCAGGCAGACCTGGCTTGCATCACGGAGACTTGGTTGGGCCCAGAGGGCGATATTCCTCTGGTTGATCTTTGCCCACCAGGTTTCCGGGTGCTACACTGGCCTCGGGCTCAGGGTAGGGGTGGGGGAGTGGCTGTTGTTATGAGGGAGACCTTGTGCCCGCGGGAGGCCACCGTTCCTCAGATAGTCGGGTGTGAGTCTCTCTTTTTGAGATGCGGCCCTGGTGCACAGTTGGGCTTGCTGCTGGTGTACCTTTCGCCTAGTCATGCAGCAGCAGCCCTGCCTGAGCTTCTCGATGTCCTCTCTGGGTTGGTGATTGAGTTCCAGAAACTTATAGTTTTGGGGGACTTCAATCTACCATCTCTGGGAGGATCATCTGAGTTGGCTCGGGAGTTCATGGCTTCCATGACGGCCATGGACCTGACGCAAGTAATTTCAGGACCGACTCATGAGGGAGGCCACACCCTTGACCTAGTTTTCTTATCTGGACGGTGGTTAGATGATCTTGGTGGGGGCTCTCCAATTATTATGCCCCTGTCATGGACCGATCATCATCTCCTGCGGCTGGTCTTCCATTTTGCTACCCCCCGCCGTGGGTGTGTGGAACCAGTTAGATGGTACCGCCCCAGACGCTTAATGGATCCCGAGAGGTTCCAGGCAGTGCTGGGGTCCCCACCTGCCTCCTCAGCTCACAGCTCGGCAGATGCCTTAGTGGAAGCCTGGGAAAGGGCGGCCACTGAGGCTCTTGACCGAGTTGTACCCTTGCGGCCCCTGACCTGATGCAGATCCCGTCGAGCTCCATGGTTTTCCGTGGAGCTCCAGGAGATGAAGCGTCGGAGACGGGGCCTAGAGAGCGGTTGGAGGTCCAGCCGATCCAAATCTGACCGATTGCGACTAAGAACCTACATTAGGTCTTATCTCGCTGCGATAAGGGTGGCGAGGTCTAATCACTTCGCTACCCTTATCGCGTCCGCAGATAATCGCCCGGCCGCTCTGTTTAGGGTGACTCGCTCCCTCCTTAATCAGGAGGTGAGGGAGGAACCCTTGCAGGGTTGTGCCGAGGAGTTTAACAATTATCTGTCGGACAAAATCGCTCGGATTCGGACCGGTCTGGACTCCGACTGGGCAGAGTCTGGCGATCAGGACACGGGTGGTCTTATCGATATCACCTGGGAGGAGTTTGATTCTGTGACTCCGGAGGAAGTGGACAGGATCATGGGGAGACTGAGCTCCACCACATGTTTATTGGACCCGTGCCCTTCCTGGCTGGTTTATGCAGCCCGGGAGAGGACACGCAGCTGGTTCCAAGCAGTTATATCAGCTTCTTTGAGTGAGGGTAGCTTCCCCGCCATCTTGAAAGAGGCGGTGGTGAGGCCTCTCCTCAAGAAGCTTGCCTTGGACCCAGCTGTATTGAACAACTTTCGTCCTGTCTCCAACCTTCGCTTTCTTGCAAAGGTTGTTGAGAGTGTGGTGGTGCATCAGCTCCCTTTGGTCCTGGATGAAGCGGATTATCTAGACCCGTACCAATCGGGTTTCAGGCCCGGGCACAGCACGGAGACGGCATTGGTCGCACTGGTGAATGATCTCTGGAGGGCTCGGGACAGGGGTCATTCCTCTGTTCTAGTCCTATTAGACCTCTCAGCGGCTTTCGATACCATAGACCATGGTATCCTGCTGCGGCGTCTCAGGGGATTGGGAGTGGGAGGCACGGTCTTACAGTGGTTCTCCTCCTATCTCCAGGGACGCTCGCAGTCGGTGTTGACAGGAGGGCAGAGGTCGACCGCGAGGTCTCTCGTTTGTGGAGTTCCTCAGGGGTCGGTCCTCTCGCCTCTCCTGTTCAACATCTACATGAAACCGCTGGGTGAGATCATTCGTGGCTTTGGAGTTGGGTATCATCAGTATGCAGATTATACCCAGCTTTTTCTTTCGACCCCAAACCACCCAAGTGATGCCCTCAACGTGATGTCCCGTTGCCTGGAGGCGGTTCGGGTCTGGATGGGGAGGAACAGACTTCAACTCAACCCCGACAAGACCGAGTGGCTTTGCATACCTTCATCCCGGGTCTATTCAGATATTCCATCTAATTCTATGGGGGGTGAATTATTACCCCCCGTAGATAGGGCTCGCAACTTGGGAGTCCTCCTAGATTCACGGCTCACCTTGGAGGATCACATGGTGGCTGTGACTAGGGGGGCTTTCGCCCAGGTTCGCCTGGTGCGCCAGTTGCAGCCCTATCTAAGCCGGGATGATTTATGCACGGTCACTCATGCGCTCGTGACCTCTCGTCTGGACTACTGCAACGCTCTCTACATGGGGCTTCCCTTGAGGACCACCCGGAGGCTCCAGCTGGTACAGAATGCAGCCGCGAGAGTTGTGTTGGGAGTCTCCCGATACTCCCACGTTACACCTCTGCTGTATTGCAAGATTGGAAGATTGGAAGATGTATTGCAAGATTGGAAAGACTCTTTGCCACTTGAAATATTGTTGCTCTGACCTTTTCTGACCCTCACAGGAATGAAAAAAGTAATTCAGTGGCTTAAATCTTTCATCTTTAGATTTTGGTTGGGAACTCTCTTATGTTCCGTAACAAAAGAAGACTGCAGAACTATAAATTTGGGTAGCAAAAGCTGAGGCTGAATATGAATTATGGTGATCAGGAATGGGGCGAGGAGAACTCATGGAAATTACTTCCTAGTTTACTCAAAGCAATCTTTCTGTTGGCTTTTTCACCCCAGAGGCTAAAATGCAAACTATTCAAATATATAACTAGCAATGCATGAGTCACATTTTTAGGGGAAGAGAGTGTTGAAGTCCAAATTCCAGATCAGCAACTATGCCATCAGCAACTTCCCTCCTTAATTTTGTGTTTTTCCTTCCATTGGTCATCCAGTCTTTCTTGTCTAAGGAATATGCTCAGTCTTTCTTAAGTCAAATGTAATACAATAATGAGTGGCAATACAATAATGCAATACAATAATGATTTATGTTTTAACGGGATCTTATTTTAAAGCTTTTTTGAGGTAGCATGTAGAAGGGAAAATACATGGTTCCTGGAAAATACTCCTTTCCCAATTTTAAGGGAATCTTCAAGATGGGACTTTAAAAGACAACGCAGCAATGTTTCTGGCAGCAGGGAGGAATGGAAGAAAGAAAAAAAAGACATTGAGGTTAATCTGGAGAACTGGCAACCTGCAGTGCCAGAGCAGCAGTGGTAAAGACAGATGTGCAGCAGAAGCTCAGAGATAATAAAGGAGGACTTGCAAAGACCAGCATGGTGGCAGCAGTTCAAACTGACCTCAGGAGAATGATATGAGCAAGGAAGTGGTGGAGCAAAGCCTAGTGTAATAAGATGCGTGGACTTCAGCTTCCAGAATTCCCTAGCCAGCATGACTGGTTGGAAATTTCTGGGAATTGAAGTCTCTCTCTCTCTCTCTCTCTCTCTGTCTCCCCCCTCCCCCATCTTCAAGTTGCCAAGAGTTGCTTAATGGAACTGGATAACCTGATGGTAATAAACTCCATTGGGCATAGCTAGTCCACACCATCCCTGTAACTATTCAGCAGTGGCCAAAATTTCTGTCATTTAGAGGTTGCCTGGATGCTGGTAGCTTTTCTACAGCTGAGAGTGCTGGAAAGCTCCTTTATCCAAATGCTGATGGGTGAATATGAGTGTCAACAACTTTCCAATCACCACAGACAAGATGCAACAAGTATGTGGCAACAAGACCCATCACCACATTCCATCAGTTCAAGAGGAGGTCCTGCCATGTCTTCTGCCTTAGATCAGATCAGAGCATGCAGAGGGCCATCCAGCAACAGTGTGTTAAAAGCCTGTGGTATACAAGAGATAAGGACACCATGTGTATAGAAGAAGTAAGATGTAAAGCAGGGATCTTCAAACTTGGCCCCTTTATGGTTACTGGACTTCAATTCCCAGAATTCCTCAGCCACCCTGCTTGGCTGAGGAATTCTGGGAGTTGAAGTCCACAAGTCATAAAAGGGCCAAGTTTGAAGACCCCTGATGTAAAATAAGAACATAGAAAGAAATTATAGGCTGGGAATAAAGGATTAAGAATTACAAGATATGAAATGCAAGCAGTGTTCCAATATCTACAATAAGGGGCTTTGTCAGAATCCATTTATATCTCATTTCATAATTGTATAGGTAGAACAACGTGCTATTACTGGGGATTCTGCCATCTCTCCGAGGGGGGGGAGAGGATGGTTACTAAAGCGATTTTCAAACAACAGGGGATGTTTTAACGGGGGAAGGGAGGGGGACAGACAGGTCTGGTTTGTATCTTCATTTACAACTGAAAAAGGAAAGCAATAACCATAAAACCAAGGAGAGTTCCCTTTCCTATGGAAGGACCTGACACCTAGCAACTGACGACAGCCTGACCAAATGGATGAGGGGAGGGGCTGAAATGAGAATGGTTTATATAGGATTGAAAAGTAACCTTTGTCAGATTCCGTCTTGTATTCCCACAATTGATTCCTTCCTAGTAAACATTTTCCTTTTGGACTAAACTTGCATCCAAGAGTTCTTATTTCCTAAGATGTGGATTGAGGTGGGTCCTGATAGTAGACGGAATCTGCTTTAAGAGTCAACCTGGAAGGGACTTTGCAACAAATAAAATGTCTGGCGACGAAGCAAGAGAGGAGGGAAGCCCCATGGAGGGGGAGTCTTCCCCCCAAATGGAATCCCAGAGACAATGGGAAGCTGAAGCAGCATATTCCCCCGGGGAAGAAGCGGTGGAGCAGTACGACCGAAAACCCCGGTGGTCGATGGGCGTTGGAAGGAAAAGTGAGTGGGAAAAGGTTTCGGGAGAAAAGACCCTGAGGCGTAGTAACCACCAACCGGAATGGAGGCAAGAGATGGAGAGTTCCCTGCACGCCAGCGAGGAGGAGCGGATCCTGGAAAAGGCCATTGATCTGATGAAAGCAACCCTGAGTTCACTGAGGGAGGAGAGAGCTGAAAATCGCAACCGAGGCAGCGCCTGGGGATGCAACTGGAAAGGTAACGGAGGGGATCCAACACCTGAAACCCCGGGGCCATCCAATGGAACAGGAATTGCTGCCTCAGCAGTACCCCCCCCAGAACCACAGATGGGGACCAGGATGAGGAGCGATACCGGCCACGGCGCATACAACGCTCCAGCCAAAGACTCCCGCCCCTGGAAGTCAAATTCAAGGGGGAGCCATCACGACTGGGATTTTTCCTAACCCAAGTCCTCAGCTACATGGAAGAGTACGGACGGGACATCCCCAGTGACAAAACACGCATCCGAATTGTGCAATCTGCCCTGGACGGGACGGCTGCAGACTGGGTGGTGAACTTGCATGACTCCAACGCCCCAGAACTCAATGACTTCAACCAATTCATGTCATCTTTGAGGCGACGGTTCGAGGATCCTTTGGCTGACCGTAAGGCTTGGGAGAGAATCAAAATGGTGAGGCAGGGCAGGCGAGCAGTGGCTGATTATACCCAAGAATTCCGAGCCATTGCCAGCAAGCTGAACTGGCCAGAAGACATCCTCCTTAGCCACTTCAAAGACGGTCTGAACTACGACCTGTATGATGCTTGCCTGCCTCGAGGAGACCCACCCCACCTTGACGACTGGTACATCCTGGCGGAGGAAGTGGAAATAGACCTACTGAAGAGACACCGCAGAGGAAAACCATGGGGCCGCCTGCCACCCGAGCAAACACGCGAGGGGGAAAAACCACCAGCCACAGCCAAAAAATCAACAAGTTGTTTCAACTGCGGGAGAGAGGGCCACCGTGCTGCAGAATGTCGTTCAAAAGCCCCCCCACGAAAACCAGAGGCATCATCCTCCAAGAAGCCAGGGAAGCCCCAAGGCAACACAAAAGAATCTTCCATTAAGGGGACAGAGGCTGTAGAGTCCACAATTCCTGCCAGGAACTGGGACTGGACTCCGGCCTGCACCGCAGGGACGGTGGACAACTCGGAAGACAGCTCAGAGGGAGAACCATTGGTAAGTGGACCCCTTCCACCCATACTTAAGACAGTGACTATATTAGCTTCCCCTATGCCTGAAGCAGCCAAAATAAAAGCTCTGATAGACTCTGGGTGCATCCACTGCCTTATCAGCCCAACGCTGGTGGAGAGATTGAGCATCCCAGTGAGGAGGCTAAAACAACCAATCTCTTTTAGTCAATTAGATGGGACAATAGCAGGGGGAAGACCAGCCACCCTAGCCACTTTACCAATACACCTATCACTGGGGCCCCATGAAGAGGACATAACGTTTATAGTGGCCCCAGGCATGGAATGCCCAATGATCCTAGGACTGGAATGGCTGAAGAAATGGAACCCCGGGATAAACTGGAGGACAGCAGAACTCAATTTCCCAAAGGGGGGGCAGAAGAACTTAGACTCCAAAAGCACCCCCCCAACCCAGAGGGAGGAGACAGCAGCAGTGGGGAAAGAGAAGGGATTACCAGAGATACCGGAGGAATACAGGGACCTGGCTGAGGTTTTCAGTGAGGAAAGAGCAGATGAGCTTCCCCCCCACCGCCCCACAGACTGCACCATAGAATTCAAACCTGGGGCAAAACTCCCAAAACCCAGGATGTATGCCATGAGCCCAAGGGAAATGGCAGAATTGGAGAGATTCATAAAGAAAAACTTAGAAAGAGGATTTATTGAGCCTGCCAAACCCAAAGTGGCCGCCCCGGTTCTGTTCAGGGAGAAGAAGGATGGGTCCTTTCGTTTGGTTGTGGACTATAGAAATTTGAACACAATTAGTGAATGTAATCTGTACCCCCTTCCCCTAATGAAGGATATGTTATCCCACCTATCGAAAGGAAAGATTTTTACCAAACTAGACCTGAGGGAAGCATACTACCGTATTAGGATTAAGGAAGGAGACGAATGGAAGACTGCATTCAACTGCCCAATGGGGTGCTATCAATTCAAAGTATTGCCATTCGGACTGCAAGGGGCCCCTGCAGTCTTTATGCAATTAATTAATGACGTGCTGAGAGAGCACCTATATAGGGGGGTCCTGGTTTACCTCGATGACATCCTTATCTTCACAGAAACCAAAGAGGAACATATCAAACTAGTCAGAGCAGTCCTGAAGAAGTTGCGAGCTGCCCACTTATATGCTAAATTATCGAAGTGTGAATTCCATCAGGAAAAAATTGACTACCTGGGATATCGCATATCTCCAGAGGGCATCGAAATGGACCCTGAGAAGGTCAGGGCAGTACTAGAGTGGGCACCCCCCCGCACACGGAAGCAATTGCAAAGTTTCCTGGGGTTTGCAAACTTCTACCGCCAATTCATCCCCGCATTTGGCCAAATAGCCATGCCCCTCACTAATTTGTTGAAAACGAAGGGGGGGTCACCCGTGAAACCCAGCCAGCCTCTGAAATGGTCAATGGAATGTCAAGCAGCATTTGAGAGGCTAAAGAGACTTTTTTCTGCTGAACCTGTCCTAAAACACCCAGATCCCGACAAACCTTTTGTAATACAGGCAGATGCGAGTGATGTAGCGGTAGGAGCCGTACTATTACAAGAAAATGATGGGGGGACATTGCAACCATGCGCATACACATCCAGAAAACTCACAGAAACAGAACAACGCTGGCCAATATGGGAAAAAGAGGCATTCTCGTTGAGGTGGGCATTACTAACATGGCGCCAATTTTTAGAAGGAAATAAAATACCTTTCCAGGTCTGGACAGACCACAAAAATTTGGAAGCACTAAAAACGCCCAGGAAGCTCACTCCTAAGCAAGCCCGCTGGTCCCAACATTTTCACCGATTCAATTTCACTCTCAAACACTTACCAGGGGGAAAGAACTTCCTGGCAGATGCATTATCCCGCATGCCCCAATATAACAGCACAAGAGTTACTGACTTTAAACCACTTGTACTGGAACAACAACTGGCAGCACCAGTCACCACCAGGGCACAAGAAAAAATGAAACCGAAGGTAGATAGCCAAACTGGAATAGAATTCAGGAAATCTTTGGAAAGTGATGAATGGTTCCAGAAAAATAAACATGTGTGCACAATTAAAGATGGACTACAATATACCTGCCACACAGAGAATCAATTTCATGCAACTGTGCCATGATTCAAAATCAGCAGGACACTTTGGCTTTGTAAAAACCTTACACTTAACTAAAAGGCAATTTTGGTGGCCATCTATGAAAAAGGACATAGAAAGCTATGTGGGTAGCTGTCAAATTTGCACGATGGCCAAAAGACTGCAACGGAAACCGCCAGGTCTGTTACAACCGGTGGCAAACCCCTCAGCCCCATGGAAAGAAATAGCCATGGATTTTATCGTAGAACTGCCAGAAAGTAATGGAAACACCGTAGTCTGGACTGTCACAGATCTGTTCTCTAAGCAAGTACACTTCATACCTTGCCAAAAAATCCCGACTGCAAAAACATTAGCAAAACTTTTTGTACAGCATATTTACAGATTGCACAGGATACCACAACGCATCATATCTGACAGAGGGGTGCAATTTACGTCGGCATTTTGGAAAGAATTTTTATCCCTCTTAGGAACCACCCAAGGACTGTCATCTAGTCACCATCCTCAGACAGACGGAGCTTCTGAATGACTTAATAATATACTTGAACAATATCTGAGATGCTATATTAATTTTCAGCAGTCCGACTGGACGGACCGACTGCCTTTTGCAGAAGTAGCATATAATAATGCAGTCCACTCAAGCACAGGTTACACCCCTTTTCAAGTAGCTACAGGCCAGAGTTTCAACCCAATACCAGAACTAACCCCAAAAGAACCGGTTATCCCTGATCTGAAGGAATGGATTGCTCAATTACAAAATACATGGCCAATCGTTAGGAAAGCGTTGAAAGATGCCAGAAAAGCATACAAGACACAGGCAGACAAAAAAAGAACCGATCCCACACCATTTAGGGTAGGAGAGATGGTATATTTATCCACAAAATACCTGAAATCACTCCAACCCTGTAAAAAACTAGGACCAAAATATACTGTATTGGACCCTTTTCAATTAAAAGAATCACAAACCCAGTAATAGTTGAATTAGAACTACCCAAAAATCTTAGACGAATACACCCAACCTTCCACTGCAGTCTATTAAAGAGAGAACAACAATCACCACTACGAGAAAAAATCCCACCACCACCACCCCCCATCATGGTGGAAGGAGAACAACATTTTGAAGTGAAAGAAATCTTAGATTCCAGAAAACACCATGGAACGATACAATATTTAGTGGCATGGAAACACCTCCCCTCCTCAGAAAATGAGTGGGTTAACAAACTCCATGT
>NC_139514.1:13714245-14031745 GCF_947247035.1 Vipera ursinii
CAGCTGGGTCTGTGTCTCTTTAAGAGCTTTTGTATAAAAGGAAGGCTCTGTTGCTGTGTACTCTCTCTTCTGTTTTCCTGCTGTAACTGTGGTGTGTTGGATCCTGCTGTATTAGCATGTGTATGTATATTGTTCATGGTGTATGATATTGTAGATAGTGTGAGATAAACCACCATTTAATATAGACCACTGTTTACTATGTTCACTCCTGGGTTACCTCACGTAATAAGACTGTGCACGCTCTGACATAGCCAATTACCCTGAAAGTGAAGAGATCTCAATCTCAGTCTCAATCTCAGTCTCAATCTCAATTTCAATCTATTTTTCATTACACCGAATCAGTGAAATTTTGGACAGGAAGCAACATACATATCCATTCCATTAAAAGTTAAGAACATATAGGCAGGAGAAGCAGTATAAGGTATAAAAATATAAACTCACAGGGCTGAAAATAATCTCACAAGTGATATAATCCATCCTGGCCAATACAGGATCTCTTACAGCATGTTGGATAGATAGCTCTCCATTCTCTGTTTGAAGACCTCGAGTGAAAAGAAACATACCACTTCATTTTTAATTCTTTTTATGACATATTTTTTATTATTGTATTTGTATTTGTATTTTATTAAATTTGTATACCGCCCTTCTCCCGAAGGACTCAGGGCAGTGAACAGGGCATATATAAATAGAAAATACAAAAATTAAAAGAGAATTAAACAATTGCCCAAATAAAAACAGTAACAGTATAAAAACCCATTAAAAATCCTAACGTCCCCCCTCAGGCCAGGCCAGCTTGTTCAAATAAATGGGTCTTCAGACCGCGCCGGAAGGAGCGAAGGTCCGGTGCCATCCGGAGCTCAACCAGCAGTTGGTTCCATAAAGCCGGAGCGCCCACAGAGAAGGCCCTCCCCCTGGGGGCCACCAGCCGACATTCTCTGACCGGAGGCACCCTGAGGAGGCCCTCTCTGTGGGAACGCACAGGGCGGAGGGAAGTTGACACCGGCAGCAGGTATAGTTTATGTTGTACCAAGGACCATCCATCCAAGTGTATTTTGCAATATACAAATGTAGTCAATCAATCCCATTGCTTGACAGTTCTTGGCAGGAAATTCTTCCTAATATCAAATCTGAATCATCTTTCCTGTAATTTTTAACTCATTGGTTTCTGGTCCTGCCATTTTGTATAACAAAGAAATCAACTCTATCCTCTGTAAAGTAGGCTTTTAATTTCCAAGATTGTCATCATGGTCTTCACCCTTTACTCTTCTCTTCTACGGGCTAAACAAATGCCATCTTTTAATTATTCTTTTCATATTGGGTTTCCAGTCCATTCAACATTTTGAAAAATTTCTTCTGCATTTGTTCAATTTTTTTTTTAGAGTACAACACCCAAAGACGAGAGGCAATCTGATGTAGCGGTTGAGGCATCAGACTAGAAATTGGGAGTTCTACGTCTGCCTTATGCAAAAAGTCTTTTAGATGACTTTGGGCAGGCACTTTCTCTGAGCCCTAACAAGGAAGAAATGGCAAGCCTGAAAAACCTTGCCAAGAAAATGATAATTAGGCACAATTGAATAGAACAAGTCTTCGGAGAAGGGCGGGATATAAATGTAATAAAAATAAATAAATAAAATAAATAGACACACTACTCCAAACATACTGTAGATTAGATTGGAACAATTACATCTTATTAACTGGATTCAATAGTCTCACTATTGTGCTCCATCACTGGAGGTTTTTAAGAAGAGACTGGACAGTCATTTGTCTGAGATGGCATAGGTTCTGCTGCTTAAGTGGGGGGCTGGAGTAGAAGACCTCCAAGATCCCTTCCAGCTCTATTCTAGTCTATACTATTACATTCCCCAAATAGCATCTGCCTTTTTACCAACTGCATCAGACTATTGGCTTAATTCAACTTGTGTTCTTGTACAACATTCACATCCTTTTACATATATTATTATCTTGCCATGGTCATTTTATACTTTAATATTTTTTCCTCCCCATGGGCTAGATTTCACATTTTTCCTGATAAATAAAATGTCATAATGGCTCATTGTTCCAAGCCTGTGTAGATCTATCGGCATCTTCTGCTTCTCTTCTAGAGGGTTAGCTCCTAGATTTATGTCATCTGTTATTCTGCTAATTAGCCTCTCAACCCCTTCTTTCATAAAAACACAGCATAGGCCCAACTCCTGTGGCACTCCACTCTAGGTGACTCTCCAAGCTGATACTTTGCCATTAAAAAGGACTCTCTCAATTCAGTAGTTCAACAGTGATGAATCCATTCAACAGTTCTACCATCTAAAGTAAAGGTAAGGGTTTCCTCTGTCCAATCGTGTCTGATTCTAGGGCATGGTGCTCATCTCTGTTTCTTGCTCAAAGGGAGTCTCAATTGTCTGAAGACATTTCAGTGGTCATGTGGCCAGTATAGCTATATGCCAAAGAGACTCAGAATGCTGTTACCTTCTCACCAAAGTGGTACTTATTTATCTACTCGCATTTGCATGCTTTCAAACTGCTAGGTGGGAAGGAGCTGGAGTGAGGAACAGAAGCTTACTCTGTTGCTCAATACTCAGGTCTCAAACCCGGGCTGTCAGCTCTCAAACTGATAAACTCAATGTCTTTAACCCGAACTTGTCAGCTACAACCTTTATTCTTACTTAATGAGAATATCATTTGTTGAGGTCAATGTCCACTGTGTCCTTTATTTATGCAGTTTGGTAAAATAGGAACGTTATCAAATAAAACAGATTCAGTTACTTGGCTTGATTTATTTCTGATAAATTCTGGCTTTTGTTAATTGCTTCATTTCTATGGGAGTGCTCGTGAATTTGCAGTTTAATAATCTGATTCAGGGCTATGCTCAGTATAGATAACAACATGATAGCTACCTCATTTTACCAGTTCTTCTTCTTTCATTTTTTTAAGGTAAATATATTTGTTAATCTTCAGTTTTCTGAGATCATGGCAATCTTCAGATAAAATTCAACTCCTGGTGGTTGGATGGACAAACCATTCAATTTTCTTGGAACAATATGGAAATTGTTTCCTGTTGCCTTTTTCTGAGTAATTTTTTTTTAAAAAAAACTTTTCAGATTAGACTTCAGCAAACAATCTCCTGATGGTCTTTCATCCAGATACCAAGCAGAGCCAACTTTGCTTAGCTTCTTAGCCATGAAGAATAAGCAAGAAAGTGACAGCTTTGGCTGTCAGATCATGTTGTGTAATTGTAAGGGGACATGATTGAGGAGGAAGCCACATATCACAACTCAGGAGAGATTTTCAACATGGTATGCCAGCTGGGGTTAGGTTTAATCATGCCTTCATTTAAGGATGACCCATCTAGCAGGTTTCATTTTAGCTCAAGAGACTACCATAATTCCATCTGAGCAGCAAAATCTAATGAAAGTTTTATACTGTACTTAGTTGCTTCTTGCATACATTCTCCCCCACTTTCTTCTGGTTTTAAAGAGCTTTTTTAAGTAAGAATCTTCTCCTCCTTTTATTATTGGGGGTTGGGGGAGAGAGAAAGGAAAATACACTCCAGATCAAGCCGATATATTTCAAGGAAGAAAACAAAAAGGTGCAACAGTGAAAACATTGGGAAGATCAAAGGCATTGCAAAAGCCCCAAAGTAATGAGAAGACTATGTAAATACAAATGAAAAAGAATTGCAAATTAGTTTATTATTTATTAATCAAAGATTCAGCATGAGGTGCTGAGTACAAGTTGGAAGGATCTGTCAATTGCTGTCAGGGACAAAAGGAAGATATGGAAAAATCTGCCAGGGACTTTTGAGCAAGGCGTTTAAGAAATCACAGATAAGAAGAGAAAGAACAACCATCAATAATAAAACCTGCCAAGAACTCACTTTAAACGGATGTTGCTAGTGGTTCTGAGATTTATCAAAGCTAATAAAACAAGGTGTGTGACTTCTTCAGGTGACAAAACAAGCTTCAGATGACTAAAGAATTGTCGCTCAACACCTGAATGCACGGGCAAACGTGACACACAAAATTGGGATAGCGGTTTTTGTTGTTGTTGGAAAAATAGAAGCCAGCTGGTAGAATTCAGCTCCACTTGTAGACAATAACCTGTTTCTTGACCACATAAGTAGATTATATATGAAACTACCAAAAAGAGCGCCAATGCATCAGGTTAAAAGCCTATCTAATATAATCTTATGTGCCACACAATGGGCAATCAGCTGACAGAGATTTGAAAACAATGACAGGGGTGACTGCAGGTGGGGTTGGAGCTCAAGAAGATCAAGATAACAGCAGTGACCATGTGATGGAAACCCCACTTCCTTTTTACATAGGCTGCTTGGACGTACTCATGAAGTCCCCAGGAACTGAACTCAATTCCAGGGAGCTTCTTATGATATAGTGGTCAAGATGTTAAACAAGAAACATGGCAGCTGATGTCCAAGCCAATGTTCAAGTGAAGTTTACTGGGTGGTTTTGGGCCCATCACCCCAACCTATTTAGTGCCTGATTTTATACTAGACGTAGCAATAAATCTTGCTTGCTAAGGAACTCATCACTGCTTTCACAGCTATTTAATAGCTCAAACGTGACAGCTTCAATATGACTTTAATAGAATGGGAATGAAGTCCTCTATATGCAGAAAACCGAGACCAGTATGTGTGATTGTGAGAACCTTATATTCTGAACCTTTCCCCCTTGCCCTTTTTAATCAGCAAGATTTTGGCCAATCTTTTCCCGACCTTGAGGATCAGAGGCAGCTCTTTCATGTTTACCTTACAATACTTGCTGACTGTTACAGTTTGGTTTCCTATCTTGTCAGTTTTAGCTATGTACCCTTACAGGAATTGGAGGATGGGAACACTATGAATTATTTGTTTTGAATCTAATTTAATTTATTTTATTTTAATTCCATTTATATCCCGCCCTTCTCCGAAGACTCAGGGCGGCTTACAAGCTTAGCAGTAGCCTTCATTCTATGTATATGCCTGCTTATTAGGGCTTTCACACACACACCCCAAGCGGCATTATTACAAAGTCAGCTTATTGCCCCCAACAATCTGGGTCCTCATTTTACCTACCTCGGAAGGATGGAAGGCTGAGTCAACCTCGAGCCTGGTGGGACTCGAACCTGCACTAATTGCAGGCAGCTGGTGTTACTTAAGGAGGTATTAGCCCACTGCTCCACCAAGACACCAAGGCACAATAAAAGAAGTATTTCCTTTTGTCAATACCCAATTGCAAAAGATAAGATGAGTGTCAGAACATTGAAAATCTAATTCCATTCCTTACCTTCCTTCTTCAAAATGATTGTTTGTTTGTTTGCTTGCTGGGATTTGAGGTAACTGGGATATAGCCAGAGTTAAGGAAGTTAACACTACTTTATTCTAAGACCAAGCCTTAAGAGATTTAAAGGTAAATATATTAAAAGAATGATGGATCATCTGCTCCTTGTTCTTTTAACTGCCTTCTTCCTACATTACTTAATGTCCAACACAGCAACTAGCTGAGTGTTAATTAGTTGTAGTTATAATTAACATACTCTGACCCATGGATTACAAGGAAATCTACTCAGCATGTGGGCATATTAAAGGGCAAAGTCAGAAATGGGAGAACTGCTCTGTAGAATGATAGAAGGAGGGAGAGAGTATTAGGAGGTGACTGCATTTCAGAGTTAATGTGTCTCCTCTTTGCTTCTTGCATATAAAATTATTTAAGTTTCAGCAGAATGTATTTGTGTACGAAAAGCTGGGGAATTTGTAATTACATAAGCTCATGATCTTTGATCATGTTTGTAGCTAATGTACAAAGCTGTTACGGCATAATGGAGGTGGGGAGAATGACAACAAACCGCCTGTCTAATTCTGAAATGAATTCCATTTAGTCTTGTCTAATTACTTATTTAACTTTCAGATATGGCATGCATCTGGAAAGGGAATTGATGTTGTGTCATGACCGCCTTCCTAACCTGAACTCAAGCTGCTTGCCCACTAGGAAAAGTCCTAAGTACTTGAATTGCTTCCAGAGATCTAGATTTGTTTGCAAAAATGATCAGCCTTGGTGGTGCAGTGGTTAGAATGCAGTACTGCAGGCTACTTCTGCTGACTCCTGGCTGTCAGCAGTTTGGCAGTTTGAGTCTCACCGGCTCAAGGTTGACTCAGCCTTCCATCCTTCCGAGGCAGGTAAATTGAGGATCCAGATTGTTGGGGGCAATAGGCTGACTCTGTAAACTGCTTAGGTAAAGGTAAAGGTTCCCCTGCACATGCGTGCTAGTCGATTCCAACTCAAGGGGCCGGTGCTCATCTCCATTTCAAAGCCGAAGAGCCAGCGCTTGTCCAAGGACATCTCCGTGGTCATGTGGCCAGCATGACTAGACACCAAAGGTGCACAGAACGCTGTTACCTTCCCACCGCAGTGGTCCCTATTTTTCTACTTGCATTTTTACATGCTTTCAAACTGCTAGGTTGGCAGAAGCTGGGACGAGTAACAGGCACTCACTCTGTTACGCGGCACTCAGGATTCGACCCGCCAAACTGCCGACCTTCTGATCGACAAGCTCAGCGTCCTAACCCACTGAGCCACTGCATCCCTGTAAACTGCTTAGAGAGGGCTGTAAAGCAGGGCTTTTCAACTTTTTCACCCATTGTACCACTTTTAGGATATGGCAACATCCGAGTACCACCACGCCTAGCAAGGTGTCAAAAACTTGATGATCAAAAAAAAAAAAAAGGAAAAAAGTGATGAAGTACAGGTAGTCCTCGACTTACAACAGTTCACTTAGTGACTGTTCAAAGTTACAATGGCACTGAAAAAAGTGCCCCCCAAGCCACAGCCGAGCAAGACACCTGCCTGCCTGCCCGGCGGCACTCTTCCTCCTGTCGGAGGTTTTCATTGTTGTGAGCATTTCTGTTGAGGATTGGCAGTGGGGGTGGGGGTGGGGGGTGTTTAGTTTTTATTCCCCCTGTCTGATGGGTGGTTGCAGCAGGTTTTGGTCACTTCACATGACCCTGGGACACTGTGACCATCATAAATATGAATCAGTTGCCAAGCATCTGAATGTAAATCACAAGACCCTGGAGATGCTGCAACATTCCAGCTGATTGGCGCTTCTTCTGGGCTCAGGAGAAGTGCCAGGACCAGCGCCAATCTTCAGCTGGAGACTGGCGCTGATCCTGGCGCTTCTGCTGAGCCCTGACAGCCCTGCAGCTCCAGCCATCTCTCACTCAGGCTTGTGCGGTGCTGCCACCGGTTCAGCTCATTCCCCTCCCTCGCTACCACTTTTCTAGGATGGTCGCGTACCACCTGCCAGAAGCCAATGTACCACAGGTGGTGGCTGTACCACTGGTTGAAAAGCCCTGCTGTAAAGCACTGTGAAATGGTATATAAGTACTATTGCTGTTGCTCTCAGCACCGTGAAAGCTTTCTGATAGTTGTTCAGCTGAACAACTCATTTTAGCTCAGAGCTAAAATGGACCATCTTTCTTCACACAGCAGTGTGTGAAGAGAAAGTTGCATATCTTATGCTGTTATTCATATACTTGCCCAGGAAAAATACATGTACTCTACGCATCAAGTCGACCCTGTAATAAAATTTAGCTAATTTTATGAATGGCAATCACTAATCCCAATTAGCTCTCAGTCGGATGAATATCAAATAAATGTTAAACTTCTGTAATGCCATATTGGAAGCGAACTTATCTCTGTCAATGTAGAGATAAATAAGAGTCAATGGGGATGAGAGAGAGGGGTGAGAGGGTGGGGGAGAAAGAAAACAGAAATCAAAATTCCTGAACTATTTTGTCCTCAGATATGTTTTTCTCGAAAAACCCAATTTCATATTAGCAGAACTGGGCTGCAGAATCCACTAGTAAAATCAGCTTTGTGAGCAAGATAAAAATATGGTTTTTTAAATTATACTTAATTTCTGCATTACGTTACTGGGAACATGATATCACAAAATGTTTAGAAACCAGAGATACAAAAGGCTCCAAACATTTCACTGTCAGGATAACTTTTCCAAATAACTTTGTTTGTTTGTTCATAACCTGCCTTTATTATTTTTACATATAACTCAAGGTGGCGAACATATCCAACACACCTTCCTCCTCCTATTTTCTGCACAACAACAACCCTGTGGGGTGGGCTGGGCTGAGAAAGCGTGAATGGCTCAAGGTCAGGGGTAGGCAACCTCGGCTCTTTTATGACTCATGGACTTCAATTCCCAGAATTCCTGAGCCAGCTTGGCTGGCTCAGGAATTCTGGGAGTTGAAGTCCATGAGTCATAAAAGAGCCGAGGTTGCCTACCCCTGCTCAAGGTCATCCAGCTGGCTTTCAAGGGGCCTAGGTGGGACTAAAACTCAGAGTCTCCCATTTTCTAGCCACTAAACCAAACTGACTCTTTAGAATAATTTGTCTTTTAAGTAAGGTGTCCACTATTATTTGATTCACTTAGTACATTATTCCCTTGAAAGTACCAAATAAAATACTGATTTTGCATCGAACAACTTCCTGAGATGTTTACTGAACTACAAAACTCTGTGCATATCAATGAATTCTCAACCCTTTTTTGACTATTAACCTCTCCATAAATGGCTTTAATCAACATTAAAATAGTGTGGAACATCTGTTCAGCTTTGCTCTTTTTTGTGTGGAAATAGTTCAGAGTGAGCATATTGTCTCATTTATCAAAACATCCTTGGATTGAAAACAATATTTCACAAGTTGCTTCTTGTTGACCTGAGGTTGAAGCCAATGGAGGCTATAACCTCAAAATATCTTTGTGGTCAAAATGGAAATCCTATCATTCAACCCTAAAATAATGATTTTGACCTCTAAGAATGACTGCCAATATTTGCTAAAAGCTGATGGGATTCAGAATCACAGCTCCACATGGCTGTGAATCTCCACTAAATAGCTGGGCTGCATACTTTGTGTTAAGTCATAAAGCAGTTTGATGGTTAAGTTGAGGATCATGAACTCAGCTACTGTGGTTAGTATATTGTGGTTTATGCCTTGTGTATAACTTCAGTTTCATGATTGAAACAAACCCGTGTCAAGCCACATGTCTGAAGGTAGCAAATGTCTTCTGGGAAATCAGGTAAGATGAAGCATCAAGCCACAAAAAAGACAAAAACCTGCTCAAAGTGATTCCTCACCTGCTTTAGAATTGTTAAGGTGGTTTCCTTAGACAAATTTCAAAATTATCTTTGAAGGTTTAGTTTCAATACATTAGTCGATCCTCAAATATGCCATAAGCAATTTTATTTCTAAGTTTATAAATGATTGCATAGTTTAGTATTGGATTAACAAAATATTGTAAGTCAAAATAAAAAAGTTAATATGTTATTTGTTATGTATTGGGCTTAATTGTAACACCATGTGGTAAGCTGGAGCTAGCTAACTGCTTCCAGCAACTCAGACACCCTATCTCCAGTGCTGCTATTGGCTGCCCCTAGGTGGCAATGGGTTGCTTTAAACCTATTGGCTGCCGCCTAGGGGCCAGGCTATAAATTGCTGCAGGCTGCAGCTCAGTTCCTCAGTTCAGATCCTGCAAGCAAATAAACATGACCATTGCTGAACTCACTTGCCTCATCTTCATTCCTGCGCAACCAACTCACTACACAACACTGGCAATGAAGGTGGGATCCTGCTTCTCCAAACGAGCTGAAAGTCACTAGGAGAGAGGCAGCACATGCCTGGAGGGAAAGGCATTTCCCCCCCTATGGTCGGCTAGCCAGACACGCTAGTGACCACGCGCTCAGTGGATCAGTCCCTGGGCATCGGAGAAGCAGGATCAGAAGGCACAGGAACCAGCCGCGAAGACCAGAAGAATGCCCAAGGTCAGCAGGCTGCAAAGGTTTGACGTCAAGCGACCAGAAGGATGGCCATCGTACCTGTCCCAGGTTGAAAACTACCTCTGGGTGAACCAGGTTGCAGTAGACGGACTGAAGGCCGCCACGCTGCTCTGTGTGTGCGGCCAAGCAACATTCGATCTGGCTGAAAACCTGTTCGCGCCAACGCTGCTAGAATCAGTCTCCTACGCTGATCTAAAGAAGAAGCTCAGAGAACATTTCCAACCGAAGATGTCAGTGATTACCTGGCGCTACGCCTTCGAACAACAAATACAGCAGCCCGGTGAGACCGTGTCAGAGTACATCGCGGCCTTGAGGCAGGCCACACGCCTGTGTAAATTTTCTGACATTGAAGAGTGACTTCGAGACTGGCTTGTCTGCGGCCTTCAAAATCGAGAGCTGCAGCAAAAACTTTTTGCTAGAGCTAACCTGTTGTTCACTGAAGCCCAGGATAAAGTCATGGCAGATGAAGCTGCTGGGGGAACCGCCCGAACAATCCAGCCCACCAAAACAATGCAGCGCAAAGAAACCATCCACCACGAGGACACAGAACGCACTGAAGAATCAGATGAAGAAGATGCCGAAGTCAACTAGATGCACAAGCAACCTGACACTCAGCACCGCAGCAGCAAGCAACAAGAGACTCCTTACAAGGCAGATCTCTTAACTGGATGTCCAGGTTGTGGCAGCCGCCACCAACATGCAGACTGCAGATTCCGGTCAGCCACATGCTGGGCCTGCAGCAAAACCAGCCACATTGCAGCAGTATGCAGAGCTCGCCAGAGGGACCAGCCATTGAAGCGCTAGTCGAAAGATCCCACCAGGAGAGGTACCGGGGCCCAGGGGCCATTTAGTGTGGGGTTTTGTGCAAGCTGCAGAAGTGTATGCTGCACCGGGGCCCAACACCCCCTCAGACCCAAATTTAAACTTCAGGTAGAGCTACAAGGCATCCCCTGTAAAATGGAGTTGGACACAGGCTCAGCTGTTTCCATCATTTCTCTGGACACATTTAATTTCGTGTGCAGTCACAGTAGAAAATGGGCCAAGTGAAGGCCCTCCCACATAATTTTAACAGATTTTCAAAATGTTAAAGTCACAGTCAAGGGGGAAGCTACCTTGGCTGTTAAATTTAAGGGATTTTTTGGGCACCTGGATGTCGTAGTAGTAGGAGGGCAGAGAACTAGTTTAATTAGACTCGACTGGTTTGATGCATTAGGCATCCAAGTAACTGGTATCAACCGGACACAAGCTGTGAATCTAACATCAGTTTGCGAGGACTTTGCAGACGTATTTGATTCAACCCTAGGAACATACACAGGCCCGCCTATATCATTCAAGCTAGACCCCAACGTGGTCCCCATTAGGATTAAGCCTCGAAGGGTTCCCTTTGCCCTCAAACATAAAATTGATACAGAAATAGACAACCTTGTAGAACAGGGCGTTTTGCAACCAGTTGATGGTGGGGAGTGAGAAACTCCTATAGTAACACCACTTAAGGCCAACGGAGAAATTATAACATGTGCAGACTACAAATGAACAATTAACAAAGCCCTTAAGCAACATGCACACCCTGTCCCAGTGAATCACATCTTGGCATCTTTGCAAGGGGTCACCATTTTTGCAAAGTTAGATTTGGCACAGGCCTATCAGCAACTGCTGGTTGATGAGGCCACAGCCACTGCTCAGACGATCGTGACTCACAGGGGGGCTTTTAAAGTGAACCATTTACAATTTGGGGTTAGTGTTGCACCAGGCATTTTTTCAGGGAATCATGGAACGCACGCTTAAAGGCATTCAGGGTGTTTGCCCTTATTTTGATGATGTGCTTATTGCAGGGGAATCCACAGAGGTATTAGCTAGCAGGTTCAGAGCCATCCTACAAAGGCTGCGTGAAGCAGGCCTCAAATTAAAAAAGAGTAAATGTAGTATTGGGGTTTCTTCAACCAAATTTTTGGGATTCCGCATTGATGCTAACGTCATTCACCCAGCTGAGTCCAAAGTGAAGGCCATTCAAATGGCACCTAGCCCTAAATCAAAAGGAGAGGTACAAGCATTCTTGGGCCTCCTCAACTTCTACTATGCATTTCTGCCTAACAAGGCCACATTGGCAGAGCCAGCACTTACGAGAAAAGCTTCCAAGACCTAAAGGCACTTTTGTTAGTTAAATCTACTGTCACTCATTTTAGGGAGTCTAAACCAGTCTGTTTAACATGTGATGCATCCCCTTATGGGGTGGGGGCAGTCTTGAGTCATTTAGAGAAGAATGGAACTCAAGTTCCTATTGTGTTTTATTCAAGGACACTGTCCTCTGCTGAGCATAACTATGCTCAAATTGACAAAGAGGTCTTAGCCATTGTAGCAGGAATTAAAAAAATCCATGACTATTTATATGGCAGGGACTTCATGGTATGCACAGACCACAAACCACTACTGGGACTCTTTACAACAGACAAACAAACACCTCACATACTTTCCCCAAGAATTTTGAGATGGTCTATTTTTCTATCAGCCTACATGTTTAAGCTGGTTCACAAACCCGGCAAGGAAATGGGCCATGCTGATGGCCTGAGCAGACTTCCACTGCCACTAATTGAACCAGATCCAGCCCCAGCAGCCAGAATCCTGTCCATTCAGGATTTTCCAGAATTTCCCCTCCATGCAGGGGACATAGCTGCAGAAACAGCTACTGATAAAACACTTAGTAGAGTGCTTTCATGGGCGCACACAGGGTGGTTAGATAAAAGCCCAGGCTCTGAATTCCAGAGTTACTTTGTGAGAGAGAAGACATGAGCTATTAGCTCACAAGGGTTGTATCCTATGGGGGAACAGGGTCATAGTTCCCACTTCACTGAGAGATAGAGTTTTACAGTCACTGCATGAAGGCCATCCAGGTATTGTCCGTATGAAAGCTTTAGCAAGAAGCTACCCATGGTGGCCAGGTTTAGACAAGACCATCAAGGCACAGGTGCATGGATGTTATTCATGCAAGCAATCAAGGCCTGAAATGCCACATGCTCCAGTTCACAGGTAGGAGGAAATGCACACTCCCTGGTCTAGAATTCACATAGACTTTGCTGGGCCCTTTCAGGGACAGCTCTTCCTCATAGTGGTAGACAGCCATTTTAAATGGCTTGAAGTAATCCCGGTTGCAAACATGACTACTGCTAGGACCATCCAGGTGCTGAGAAAACTCTTTGCCACACATGGGCTGCCAGATGTCTTAGTTTCAGACAATGGGGCTCAATTCACTGCTACTGAATTTCAGGCTTTCCTAAGGGCAAACCTCATTAGACACGCAACGTCTGCCCCCTTTCATCTGTCCAGTAATGGTCAAGCTGACCATATGGTAAGGACCACAAAAGACTCACTTAAATGCATAGTAACTGGAGACTGGCATCACAGCCTGGCAGATTTTTTACTTTGCTAGCATTCCACGCCCTGCACTGCCACTGGGAAGAGCCCTGCAGAACTACAATGGGGGAGGTGCTTGATCACAAAACTGGACAGGCTGCATCCAGATAGAGTGGCAGCAGAAGCCTCTTGACCAAAACCCCCGAGGGGGCTGCAAGTGGGTGATGGGGTGTGGGCTAGAAACTATGGGCATGGGAATCTGTGGGTTCCTGGAACAATCACCAAATCATCTGGTCCCCTCTCTTACGAAGTGGGGCTGGAGGGAAGGTGAGTTGTCAGACGCCACATTGACCAACTCAGAAAGCGGTTTTCAGAACGGCCACTAAGCGAGGACTGCATCATAAGTCCCTCCCAAGGTCCCCAAACTGGCAACCAAGTCAACCCATGCATAGATACTGAAGACTCTCACAGCACAAGCAATGAGGAGTTGGCCATAGAGGAGGGGAGTCCGGAAGTGCATCATGGATCCCCTGATGGAGCAAGCCAACCTGACTTTCACAACCGCTGTGCCAACTCTGCTGGACAGTCTGACTCTAGGGTGGGCCAACCTGGAAAGGCCAGCCAGAGAGCACTAAATCCTTCTGGCTCAAGTGCATCAAAGGACACTGGTCTGCCCAGCCCAGTGGGTAAGCTGGTAGACCAGAAAGTGACTGAACCCCTGAGGCATTCCACAAGGGCATGCAATCCTCCTGCTTATTTAGCAGATTATATAGTAAAATAAAGGAACTATAATGTTGTATGTACTTGTGATAATTGTTGACCATGAGACTGTACTAAAACAATGATGGAGCTATAATGTCGTTAACTGTCTTATTGTATTGTTAATGGAAACCTATTCATACTTTTGTTAAATCTTGTAATTTGTTATTTTCACACTTATTGCTCCTATGATGTTTGTTCATTCTAAGAGGGGAGGGGTGTTATGTATTGGGCTTAATTGTAACACCACGTGGTAAGCTGGAGCTAGCTAACGGCTCCCAGCAACTCAGACTCCCCGTCTCCAGTGCTGCTATTGGCTTCCCCTAGGTGGCAATGGGTTGCTTTAAACCTATTGGCTGCTGCCTAGGGGCCAGGCTATAAATTGCTGCAGGCTGCAGCTCAGTTCCTCAGTTTAGATCCTGCAAGCAAATAAAATGACCATTGCTGAACTCACTCGCCTCGTCTTCATTCCTGCGCAATGAACTCACTACACAACTTTATTAATGCTTAATTACATAATTAGAAGCTTGGGAATTTTCCACATGCCTTCTGTATTATACATGTATACAAAAACAAGGAGTTCTTTGACAACACTTATGGTTCCTTCTAGTTTTCCTGAATTTGTGCATATTTTTGACATTAAATGCTATCAGGTCATAGTTTTGCAGATAGTCCTCAACTTTCAGCTGCAGTTGGGACCAGAATTCCCATTGTAAACTGTTGTGATCATGAGTCGAATTGGAACTGATTTTATTGGTGGTCATTAATTGAATCACATGGTTGTTAAACAAATCCAGCTTCTCCAATGGGTGTCTTTTGTAGGAATAAACAGCAGAATTGAAGAGAAAGGACTGGAGAAAGTCTAGAACAGGGATCTCCAAACTTGGCCCTTTTATGACTTGTGGACTTTAACTCCCAGAATTCCTCAGCCAGGATGCCTGGCTGAGGAATTCTGGGAGTTGAAGTCCACAAGTCATAAAAGGGCCAAGTTTGAAGACCCCTAGTCTAGAACAACTGTGGCAATAGTTCTAAGTACAAATGGTAATTAGTCCCTTAGGTACAATCCCAAAACAATTGGCATACCACTTGAAGTTACAAATTGCAATCATGTGACTGCAGGATGTTGCAACTGGTTGTAAGTGCAAGCCTGTTGCCCAGTGCCCAAATTGCTATATGACCACAGGGATGGTGTGAAGGTCAGAAACGCAAGTACAATTTGTAAGTTGTATTTTCTGATGCCATTGTAATTTTGAATCATTGTTAACTGAATGGTCATAAATCAAGGACTACATGTATATAAAGAGGTACCAATTCACCGAATTTCAGTGCTTGTTCCATAATTAACACTTAACCAGTGGAACAGCTTGCCACCAGAAATTGTAGTTGCTTTATTAATGGTGGTTTTTAAGAAAAGACTGGACAGCCACCTGTCTGAAATGGTATAGGATCTCCGGCTTGAGCCAGGGGTGGACTAGAAGATCTCCAAAGTCCCTTACAGCTCTATTCTGATTGAGCAGAGTCACCTTGAATGTTGGATGTTATTAGGACACCATCAGTCCCCACGCGATAACCGCCTCCTGTGCTCACACAGGAGAGGCAAGGTGAGACAGATGCTGGAGCGGGGGTGGCACCGCACCATGGCCACTGTGCAGTTAGCCACTGCCGCCCAACCTCGTCCTCCAGCGCAGAGGTCCCCAAGCTTTTGGATACCAGGAACCGGTTCCATGGAGAGAGGTTTTTCTGTGGACTGGAGGGTGCATGGTTTTGTGTGCTGCTTGCATCCCACAGATGGGGCTTTGCTTGTTTGCATGGACTGGTTTCTGGCATGCCATGGCCCAGTACCAGTCCATGGACTGGGGATTGGGGACCCCTGCTCCAGTGAGTGTCCTGGGAGCTCAAGAGCCAGGCCTGGCACCCACTGCCCAGGGCCTCAGGTAGCTTGCACTGCATGGCCTGAGAGGGTCGGCAAGACTCCTCTGGTGGATCAGGGTCCGTGCTCTGGTCCTAATCCCCATCATCCCTGGATCCTCCCCAGTCCCCCCCACCCCTCCCAGGTGCCCCTCGACATGAGCAACATCAAGCTGGCCACGTCCACTCCAGCCATGCCCACCCAGTGGGCCATGTCCACCCAGCCACCCCCCCCGCTCCAAGGGCAACCAAAATGCTGATGCGGCCCTCAATGAAATTGAGTTTGACACTCCTGATTTAGACCCACTGATTTCTTTTGATTCGGTCAAATTAAAATGGAACATTCCAGTGTAGCAGAATGTCTGACTCTGATCCAATTTGTTAGATATAGCAGTATGTGAGTTTCTCTCTCTCTCTCATTTAACAAGAATCCTGGGATTGGCAAATGGCATTTTGAAAGTTAGCTCTCACTGACTTGAGAATGAAACGCAGCATGTTCAAAACGGAAGTCTTGTGGAGTTCTTCCAAGTCACTTGTGGGCAAGAACATGGAGGTTAAATCCCAAAGAATTCTATGTAGCTAAATATAAAGTTTAAGAGAGGAGAAGAACCGAGACTGAGCCAGCTCTAAAGTTCCTATGTAATAACATAATAATTCAAAAACATTGAATTCTATTGCAAGTTTATCTGCAGTAGAATTATTTGTAACATTTCATGTCTTCTAATGCCTCCCTGAAGGAACTTTGCAATTTTTAAAAGCTAGAGAAAGGAGAGGGAAAAAAAAAACTATGCAAAATATAATAGAATTTCCCAGGCCAATTATAAAGACTTGGTGATCTGAGTAGCTTTCACATAGTTTTAATTATTCCCAGGAAAGGGATATGAGTATAAAAAGATTTGTCTCAATGGGTAGTGCTATTAAACTATCAGAAAGTATAATTTTTTATAAAATTATTGTTTTCTTCCCTTATAATCCAATTTCTCTAATTTTTCCCCTCATAATTCTCTTGTGAGGTACGTCGTGTTGGGAAGTAATTATTGGCCCGAAGTTGGCCATTAAGCAACACCTTCACCATTAAATCACACTATAAAAAGGTGTAGTTCTCTGATGCATCTCCCATAGGTCCTTTGAAAAAGTAGGAAGCTGCCTTGCATGAAATCAGATTTGTGTCTATTTAGCCCAGGGTGAGCAGAAAAAAAAGGGAAGTAAAAAAATGACCCAAGCCTAATGGATTAAGGAGTTATAAGTGGAGAGTTTTGGAGCCTAATAGCTGCAGAATTTAGTCTGCCTGGGCACAGCTGGTACCTCATTCATGGTGTAGCTAAGCCTATCAAATCTTCTGTGATCCTAATAAAGGAGAATATTTGTAGCTCAGGCTTGACATTAGGGATCCTTGGTGCTCTCTGAGCTTGCTTGTTTTCTTGCAGACATTTAATTACCCCAAGTAGGTAACATCATCAGGGCTAGTCAACCTCGCTCAGAGAACACCAAGGACCCCTTCTGTGATCCCTCCTCAGATTCTTGAGTATTAGTATGAAGGAGACTCCTAGCGTGAGTCAGTGTATGGAGACTTCAGGGTAGAAACAGTGGGAACAATTGTTGGTTTAGCATCACTGTTGAGGACTGGAAACATTGTCACACAGAAGCTCATAGAAAAGCTATTACTAACATCTCCTGTGTTATTCATTCTTCTTCAGGATATTTAGAACCAGAGAAGGTGTACAACTGTGCCTTATCTGACTTGGATGCATTATTCCAGGTGTGATCTTATCAAGGATATATATATATATATATATATATATATATATATATATATATATATATATATATATATATATATGTGTGTGTGTGTGTGTGTGTGTGTGTGTGTGTGTGTGTGTGTGTGTGTGTGTGTGTGTGTATGAAAAAAGGGAACACTTAACACAATGTACTGTATTTAATAGTAGGATGTCTTATCTTGTGTTCCCTTTATTTTTTTGAGCTATATATATATATGTGTGTGTGTGTGTGTGTGTGTATGTATATATATGTAGATCTTTGGTCATTCGGGTTTTTTCCCATGTAGAATTGGAGGTATCAGGGCAACGTTTCAACAAAATCTCATCCGTCATCCTCAGGCTGGTGACTTCAGCTTCCTTCTTCTGGGAGAAGTGTGTGATAGTGGCTGTTTTTTCTTTTTTAAACTGCCAGAGGGGGTGTGTTCTGTGGGTGGAGGCTTGGCTGTGTTCTGATGGGGTGGAGGTGTGTTCTGATTGGGTGGGGGCTTAGCTGTGTTCTGATTGGGTAGGAGTGTGTTTTGAATGGGGGCTGTGTTCTGATTGGGTGGGGATGTGTTTTGAGTGGATGGGCTGGTCTCAGCTGCCAGCCTTAGACCTGAACTGGTGAGTTGTGCTGCTTTTGTTAAGCTCCGTGTTTGTGGTGGTGCCATGTTTTTATAGTGGGTGTCAGTTTGCTTATTGTGTGGTTTGGAGGGGTTTAAAGTGGCTAATGTTGCAGCTGTAGTTAGATTTCTGTTTTGTGGTTGTGTGTCGTTATCGTTGTGGGTTCGGATTTGCTTTTTGGATGGTCGTGTGGTGGTGATGTCATGTGATGTTATCACAAGTGATATGTGTGTGTGTGTGTGTGTGTGTAAGTTTTTACTAGTCAGACTGGTTTTTAATCAATGCACCTTGGGTTTATGTTTAATTATTTTTAATTGTTTTATGTCTTATGATGAATGCCGCTCAGAGTCACTTGTTGAAATGGGTGGCTTACTATAGAAAATAAACAAACATTATTTCTATAAAGTTGTATCAGGCTTGGAAGAGGGTAGAAATAAACACATTATTTCATTTGAATTTTGTAGCACAGAGTTTTAGGTCTACTTTCTTTCAAGGATCTACTTTTTAGCCTTAAATGACAGGAAAAAGGCAAATCAAATGTTATATATACAGACCAGATGAGAATTTGCTAATTGGTATAGTTATAGTTTCTTTGTTTCAAGAAATGCACTTCAAAAAATCAGTGAGCTGCAACTTCATTAATTAAAATATATGTACTTAACCTTCTCTATTGGTGACAAGGTTGTGTAACTACTACCCATACAGAGATTACTTTAGTAATTATCTTTGGTGGAGGACACTTTTCTTACATATAGAAGGACTACAAAAATACTCACCTAGGAAATTAAAAGTCTTTCTTCATCTTTTGGAAGCATTGGGAAGGACTTAGAAAGACACCTAAGGAAGTTGGAAGGCCTTGAAATCCATCAAGCTCCAAGTACATAAAAGTCCTCTGTTTGCAACTGGTATAAATTTGAAGACCACCTACTGTAGGTGAACTTCAGAACTTGCCATTGCAAATTGTCCCTTAGTTCAGAGAGTTTCATCTGGGAATTAGGCAACTAGTCCCAATGCCAACTATCCATGGCTGAGAAGTTTTGAGGTCCAGAGGTCCAAGGGTGCAGCCAAAAGGGTGAATAAAAACAGCATTGTGACTTCTTTCCTCAGGACCTTCCCCAAGGTTTCTATCAAGTGTCCCCAAATATGTCTCAGCCTTAAGATGGTCTCCTGAAAAAAGTTACCTGCATGCATCCACACAAGCAAACATGAGTCACTGGATCACAGGAGGTAGATCTAGTGATATTGTCTATGGAGATTCTCAGTCATCCAGGTCATAATTGTCCCAAAGATGATTTTTCACAAGGCAACTGGACTTTCTTGTTTTTCTTTGAAGACGTTCCGGTTGTCATCCAAGAATGTGATATCATTTTAAAAATGTCTTTCAGAAAGGTTGGGCTGGGTTAAGGGAGAAAACTATTACTGAGTGCGTATTGTTATTCAGAGCACTAACACAGCCATTTTTATTTTTGTGCAAGAAGGCAAAATAATTTTCTGCTGCCAAAGGAATAATCGCCACTGTAGTTTGACCAGTGGAGGGATTAAAGCCGGTTCGCACCACTTTGGCAGAACCAGTAGCTAATTTTTTGTTCCCCAGACCCAGAAAGGACTTCTGGAGGCGGCATCCACATAGAGAACCGGTTGTTCACCTATTTGAATCCCACCACTGAGTTTGACGGTTCCTTCTGAGAGTGACTCTGGGCCACAAGATGAGAGCTTGGGGCCTGTCTGAAGACTATAAGGTGCCCACTTCTGCTATAATAAAGTCTCACTCTCTGTCACATAAACTCTATTGCTGTTGGTCCTTTGAACTAGTCCAGACAAGAATTCCAACTCTAACTCTTTATTGCAAGGTTATATTAACAGAATCTTGCAAGACCAAATTTATTTCTTCCTTCTTTTCTTTTTAGTCTAGAGAAAACTGGGAAGGATCCCTTCTGAAACACTTCAGATACCCTGAGATATATTTTACATGTCAGTCATCCAATCTACAGTTCTTCCTCTTGTCTTCCATACCATTATACCAGCATTTACAGCTTCACTAACAATGTCTATGGAGAGTCTTAGTCTTCCAGGTCATAGTGGTACTACAGGTGCTTTGTTCAAAAGGCAGCTGAAGACATTTTGCTTCTCATGCAAGAAACCTTTGTGAAAATGCTTTTGCTGACTTCACTGACAATGCAACTTAACTGAGTACCAAGGGATCCCCTTAATAAAGCTAATCTGGTGGTATCAAGGACTCAGAGGAATCTCTCTGTCTCACACACATTCACGATGGAGAGGAGAAGGTCAGGTTGTAAGGCATCTCCAGAATAACTAAATAGAATTTGGTTCCAGCCTAGAAACCAGGAGACGGTGAGTTCTAGTACTGCTTTAGGCATGAAAAACTGGTGGATGACTTTGGGACAATCACTCTGTCTCAGCCCAATTCACTTCACAGGTTTGCTGTGGAGGGAGGGAGAATTAAGCTTGTTCACTGGCTTGAAATATTTATAAAAAATAATAAAGGTGGGATTAAAAAGATATTTTTTAAAAAATCACCCCAGTGTGTCATTTATTAAGCTAAAAGTGACCCTGATTACACATTTCCCAATAATACTTGCGGTGCACAGAAACTGGTCTAAGATTGCATTGTGTGCAGCTGAAATGAAATTGCTCATTGTGTAATTTTTTTTTTGATGCAGACTTTAAAGAAATAAAAAGTGAAACACTTTCTTAGTGTTCTTAATAAAATCTTCCCAGTAGCACATCACAGCGTGCCATATTCTTAGCACTGCTTCCTTTGCTACAATGATCAGACCTTGTTATTATCCAAGGGCAAAAAGTGTTAAAGAACTGCAGCCACGTTCAGCATCGATCTCCAAGCCGGGCTTCAAAAAAGAAATTTGTGAAATCAGAAAAGTGATCTGACCACCAGTGGAACAAAGCACACAAAAATGAGTTATAAACCTTCTGCATACAGCTTTTGAAGGCATAGTCCTTCAAGTCCACATCTACGAATAATAATAATAAAAAATAACAGTAAACAAAATCCTGCAGGTTTTTTTTTTGAATCATGTCATGCAGTTAAATTAGGTGTGGCAGTTAAATTAGGTGTGTCTATTGAAAGTGTTAGAGAGCCAGCTTGGTGCAGTGGTTAAGGCATCAAGCTAGAAACTGGGAGAGTGTGAGTTCTAGTCCAGCCTTAGGCGCAAAGCCAACTGGGTGACCTTAGGCCAGATACACTTTCTCAGGCTTATAAAGAAGCTGGCAATGGTAAACCACTTCTGGAATCTGGCCAAGGAAACTGCAGGGACTTGTCCAGGTCATTATCAGAAGTCAGGTCAAAACAGAAGTGTCAAGCAAATTGAATTTAAGATTCAAATGTACCAATATTTGATTTGGATCCATTTGGAATGTGAGATCTGCTTTGGTATAATGTCATGTCTGGGCAAGCGGGGGTGGGGGAAAGTGTGGGCTAATGACAGAAAAGCACAATGCAAAAGGAGAAGGAAAAGTGAGATGGATAGAGCCTGAAGAATTACGGTAGTCCACAAATTGGAGACAGAGTTAGACCATCCAAATGGGTACAGCCTGTCTCCCTTGGAATGTTTGAAGAGGCCAGGGGCTGAGGACGATGCTATCCCAGGCCCCTCAGGCATTGGGGGAGGTGGTCAACTAGATGGAGAGCTGCCTGCCTTCACAGTCATAGGGAAGGATTGGCTGCTGACAGGCAGTGGTGCTGATAGGCAGTAGATCCCTTCCGATGAGGAACGGCTGCCTCCCCCACTTGATCCAAGGGCATGGAGAGTAGACCAGACAGAAACTCAGCAAAGGGCTGCGAGGCTACTCAGGAGAAGATTGCCCCACCCCTCCTCACAAGGAATACCTGGAGTAGATTGACTTAAGGAGAAGCCATGGGAAGTTAATCTTTGCCAGGAACAATTGTTTGTTTTGGCTTACACTCCCCCTGCTTTGATTCCTGCCTTTTGCCTTGCCTTGAGGACTGCCTTTTGAGGACTGTCTTTCGTCTTGTGTCTTGACTTTGCCTTGTGGAGTTGGCCTCATGGACTCGCTTAGCCAAGTGGACTGGACTTGGGAGTTTGGACCTTGCCCTGTGAGCATGCTCCTACTCTGTGGACTTTCTTTGTTATATATGGGCTGTTGTTTGGGGGACTGAGGGTGGATGCTTTCAGGGTAGAATGGGGTCGAGCCTTACTGGTTGCTGGAGGGACATTTGTTGGAACATTTACTCAGAGCAATAAAGGACTTTCTAGAGGCCTGCCTTGCCTAGATATAACAATTATCAAGAGAGGTGTTTACAATTTTCATCATCCTATGTCGGAGGTAGAATGATGTGAGATGACATATGGTCTTTGAAATAAGCTCTGTGCTGGATCTCTTCATCATGCTTATGGAGATTCTCAGTCAAGTAGGTCATGGTTATCCCCCCCCCCAAGGTACTTTTTCAAAAAGCAGCCACACTTGCTTTATTTTTTTGCCTTGAAGACGTTTTGCTTTTCATTCAAGAAGCTTCTTCAGTTTTGAACTGCAGTTGCTATTACCCAGATTGTTTTAAGGCTTAGATGTTTTCTTTTCACCAGAAAATTTATTAATTGTAAGCCGCCCTGAGTCTTCGGAGAAGGGCGGGATATAAATGGAATTAAAAATAAAAATAAAAATAAAAATAATCCCTAGAAATGTTAATTATTTCCAAGCTCTATTAGGTCAGGTATGCAGAATATATGTCCGTGGGATCCTTGGTGCTGTCTGAGTTTGGTTATTTATTGATCGCTCAACTAGGCAACATCTTAACTACAGCACTGATGATGTAACCTAGTTAGGTAATGAAACATCTTCAAGCAAACAATGAAGCTGAGAGAGGACCAAGGACTCTGTAGCGCTCTCTCTCTCTCTCTCTCTCTCTCTCTCTCTCTCTCTCTCTCTCTCTCTCTCTCTCTCTCTCTCTCTCTCTCTCTCTCTCTGAAGGAGAGTTTAGTAATGCTTCATATTTTATTACTTAATATTATTTTGTTTTGTTCCTTTTAAAATTTCCAGACAATATGACTTTTGTACTGAAGTAAGAATGATTTCTGTATGATTTCCAACTGTGATTGCTAATTAAATTTTCATCTAAGTACGATGGTTATAGTATTTGCAGTCTCTGGAGAGTGTTTTTCTACTATTGCTCAAATTTACTTCACTAATTCCAACATCTGAGATTTTGATGAAAGCCAATTTTTGTTTCTTGCCAGAAATGAAGAAAAAAAGCATTGGAAAAAGCCTGGAACCTTTTTTTTTGACAAACCTATGGTGAGATCTATTGAAATTTAGTCACTTAGGTTTATTTTTTAAATGTGTATGGATTTGTATACAGTATAACTACTGGATTTTGATCCAACAAAGTACATTCAGAATAACTTGGGCTATGTTTGAATGGTTAAAATCTTTATAAATTCATTCATTCATTCATTCAAATCCTCCTGAACAGCTCATGACGGGAAGAATGAAGTAAAAAAGTCATGTCAGTATGCAATTTCCTGTTTCACTTATGGAGATGATGATTAACAATATTTTCTCTTAAAACAAAGTGGAATAAACCAAAAAACAGATACATTGGCTCCAACACTTATTGAATTGCTCTTCATAGACATGTATGAATGGGGAAATGAAACAATATTTTTTAATGAATACATCTTGGAATAAATCAAGTGCAGATGAACATGCTGATCTCATGGGAATCCAGACAGCAATGTGGACTTGTGGAAGAAAGTAAGGCTCCTAGTACACTGTTAGAAGCACCCAGTGTATAGTAAAGGTAAAGGTTCCCCCGCACATGCGTGCTAGTCGTTTCTGACTCTAGGGGCTGGTGCTCATCTCCGTTTCAAAGCTGAAGAGCCAGCGCTTGTCCGAGGACGTCTCCGTGGTTATGTGGCCAGCATGACTAGATGCCAAAGGCACACGGAACACTGTTACCTTCCCACCGTAGTGGTCCCTATTTTTCTACTTGCATTTTTACATGCTTTCGAACTGCTAGGTTGGCAGAAGCTGGGACGAGTAACAGGCGCTCACTCGGGATCCGACCCGCCAAACTGCCGACCTTCTGATCGACAAGCTCAGCATCCTAACCCACTGAGCCACTGCGTCCCATTACCCAGTGTATACCCAGAGTTAAATTTAGCTCATTTTTAATAAAAGGTCTCAGAAATGGCTCTGAAGAGTGCCCACTCTGCAAGCTGTAACACTGTTACATTATTTCTTCCTGTAGGAGCAAAACAGTGCTTTGTAATTTTCTTTTTGTACCCAAGACTGCTCTTCATTCTAAACCCAATTTAGAGAAAAATGGGATGGAGAAGGGAGAGCGGAGAGAGGGGTGAATGAGAAAGTCCACCTTTCTAGTCTTTTTCAATTGACCCCAGTGACATAAAGGTATCAAGTCTGCTTAAACCTATTCATTCCTGTCAGTTTCAATTAGAAAGGGCAGGGAGGCATCTTGCAAAACCAATGTTTCTCGATTCACATAAGCACCTCAAAGAGATGGCCTGCAGACCTGCTTTAATTAAGAGAGTAACATGTCCGCATGCACTACATTATATGGAATGAAAGCAGAGCTTTGTCCCTGGGTCTCCCAAGGATGTGGTCAGCCAGAAGAGCACATAAAGTTCCTCTGGCAAATATCCTATTTCTTGCTGATGTCAGGAGGGAAAAATTGAGAGAGGCAGAGGCAGAGGCAGAGGCAGAGGCAGAGGCAGAGAGAGAGAGAGAGAGAGAGAGAGAGAGAGAGAGAGAGAGAAGGAAAGAAGGAACAAGAAAGAGTTACTTTTCATTCTTTTGCACATAAATCTATTTGACTTGGACTGTTCTGGAAGCCATTTCCTTCCTGAAGAATCTGAAGAACTGCATTATCAGAATGTTTCTTTCTTTTACTAAAGCAGTGGATTAGATTAGACTGGAGGTAAGGAACTGTTGCTGGAATTGGGTATGTCTAGACTAATGAAGAGAAGGACGAGGAGTGACATGATAGCAGTGTTCCAGTATCTCAGGGGTTGCCACAAAGAAGAGGGAGTCAAGCTATTCTCCAAAGCACCTGAAGGCAGGACAAGAAGCAACAGATGGAAACTAACCAGAGAGAGAAGCAATCTAGAACTAAGGAGAAACTTCCTGACAGTTAGAACAATTAACCAGTGGAACAACCTGCCTCCAGAAGCTGTGAATGCTCCAAAACTGGAAGTTTTTAAGAAGAGACTGGACAGCCATTTGTCTGAAATGGTGTAGGGTTTCTTGCCTGAGCAGGGGGTTGGTTTAGATGACCTCCAAGGTCCCTTCCAAGTTTATTATTATCAGCATTGTTTCCAGGACAAAAGAGATACAGTGTACTTGACATTAATTGGCTCTAGGAAGCACGATGGGTACTAAAATCTAAGAGTGCCAAACAAAACAGGTGACTTACCACATGACCCCTTTGTTTTGGCTGGAAAAAAACTTTCTGTCTTTTTTCCTATGTCAATGACCTTCCCAGGATGGCTGACTTCCTAACTATCTCTCCAGCTGACCCTCTCTTCCTTTTGCAGTGCATCAAATACCAAAGAAACTATGAGTACCAGGACAACATTTTGGCATCAAAATACACTGAGTACCAAATTCAACAAGTTTTGAAGTAGTTAAATACCAAGGTACCTCTGTATGTCAAAATGTAATGTGTCTCAAAAACGTAGGGAAAAATAAATAGGCCAGTAGTAGAAGTAATGAGTTATTTTATTGACTACAAGTTTTGGGCCAGTTCTTTCACTGGCTGGTGCTCTTGGAGCACCATGGAGAGATAACCATATTTGAACATTGTCTCTTCCCATAAAAGAAAGCTAGTGCAACCTTGTCCGATAAGATTCTTTTGAAATTAGTATTTCAGCCTCAGTTTAAACACTTTTTCATACAGGTAGTCCTTGCTTAATGATCACAGTTGGGACTGGCAGTGCTGTCATTAAGCAATGCAGTCATTAAGCTATATATCACAGGACTGTGCCACACTTATGATGTCATTTTTTCCCAGCAGTCCTTAAAATATCCTTTTCCTAATTTTAGCACTTGTTAATCTGGCTTGGCTATTTTTCCAGGATTTCTTTTTAACAAAAAAAATCACATGATGTTGCCTATGTTTATACTTTCCTCTCTTGTTAAACTTGCTTCTCTGTTTGCTCTCTAGATTCCTAGTTCTTTCTACCCTATCACCAACCTTCATTTATATTTTCAATTTTGAACGTAGCATAGTTTTAAGCTTTCTTTTTTTCTTTGCAGCCTTAAGGTGTTGGGGCTGATTCTCTGAACCCAGTCAAGTTACTGAATTCTTCCAAACAAAAGGAAACTTTCTCTTTCTCTTATGCATCTTTTTGCTGCTGTTTCTGATTTGACCTTTGGTTTGACTTATGTTAACAGTTATGTTTTTGCTTTACAGGTTTATTACATCCAACAACCAGCTTTAGCAGCCTTACTCTATGCACCTTTGATTTTTAGGAAACTTTCTTGATGCCTTGAACAAAGTGTGGCTTCAGTTCTACCAAATTTGAGCCTAGCTCACCTTCAGAGACTTACAGACTCTACCAGTAGCACCCTATTTCAGTGGAAGCTTTTCAACCTCACTCCATCTGTAAAATGAAACTAGAAACAAACTAATTATGATGTCTAGTGGAATCAATATCATCTCTCACTTCTGCTGATCATCTGGTATGTCTTAGTCTTGGTTTGGAAATGAACCAAGTGGAAAAAGGAAGTTTAATTCTTCTCACAGTCCCAACTTCTGAAGGCAAATGATTCCAGTGATTAATTATCCACACTGTTGGGAAATGTCTTCTTAGTTCTAGGTTGCTTTTCTCCTTGATTAGTTTCCATCCATTGTTTCTTGCCTTTACTTCTGGTGGTTTGGAAAATAGGTTGACCCCCTCCTTCTTTGTGGCAGCCCCTCAAATATTGGAACACTATTATGTCACCCCTCTCCTTCTTTTCACTAGACTAAAAGGTAAAGGTAAAGGTTCCCCCGCACATGCATGCTAGTCGTTTCCAACTCTAGGGGCCCGTGCTCATCTCTGTTTCAAAGCTGAAGAGACAGCGCTTGTCTGAGGATGTCTCCGTGGTATTGTGGCCGGCATGACTAGCACGGAACGCTGTTACCTTCCCACCGTAGTGGTCCCTATGTTTCTACTTGCATTTTTTACGTGCTTTTGAACTGCTAGGTTGGCAGAAGCTGGGGCTAGTAACAGGCGCTCACTCTGCTACGTGGCACTTGGGATTCCATCCGCCAAACTGCCGACCATTTGATCGACAAGCTCAGCGTCCTAACCCACTGAGCCACCGTGTCCCTTTTTCACTAGACTAGACAAACCCAATTCCTGCAACTGTTCTTCATATCTTTTAGCCTCCGCCCCTCCAATAATTTTTGTTGCTGTTTTCTGCACTATTTCCAGAGTCTCAACATCTTTTTTTATAATATGGTGGCCCAAACTGGATGCAGTGTGGTCTTACTAAGGTTTCATGCGATCTTGATTCCATCCCTATGTTAATGCAATCCAGAACTGAGTTGGCTTATTTGGCTGCTGTCACACACTGCTGACTCATATTTAAATGATTGTCCAAGATCCCTCTCACAATTACTGCTATTGAACCAGGTTATATTAGATAATGTATTACTGAACTTGCTCCCTATTATTCCTTCTTCAAATTTATATTACAGAGGGAAATCAGGCCTCTTTATTTGAAAAGTCTAGCACTTATTGTGCCCGTTTCACTGGCCTAAGTAGTTCATCTGATTTGTTCATCAGCATGAAATATTTTTCAGTTTGATTTGTAAGCATTTCCTTTACATAATGAATCACTCCACATAATTAAGCTCTGCAGGAGGTATTGCTTAACAGGCTGAAAACCCTTTTTCTTAATTCAGCTTCAGACACTGACACAAGTCAATTATCTATCTTTAATTCCCCTTGTAACATTAATTTGATCATTATAGCTTTCATAGGCGTCAGCCCATTTAAATATGAACTAAAAGATCATTGTTGAAAAAGCAGTGTTTTTGGAGTCATTTTTACATCCTGAAATACATACACACCCAAACAATTTGCTTTATAGGAGAATGTTTTTTCCCCCTTATCAGTTAATTATCACTGGAAGAGTCATCCATCTTACTTTCACTGATAAATATAGAGCATAAATAAAGAAATAAGAATAAGGTTAAAATGGTGTGGTGGTAAAAAGTACCCTGCTCATAGACGTGTAAGCTGTATTCACTACCAAATCACTGAGATATCATCCCACCACCCCACCCCCATATATATGAACTGCTTAAAGTGCCACTGTAGAAAAACATTCACAGCAGTTAGGAACTTGTGGCCCAGTAAACCAAATTGTTTTTATTCACTGGCCAAATCTCAGAGATAGCCTGGCTAGCATGTTGACCTAATAGGAAAGAATAAATAATAATCAGGCCACACAAATGGGTTTATCTAAAATAGTCCAACATCACACTGTGATTTCCACTGTGTCTGACATTTTCTTTACTCTGTCTTTGCAGTGCAGTGGGACTGCTTCTGCTTTTGTTCATGGGTGATTGGCAAAGTGTTAAAGCTTTGCTGGAGGCCCAGTATATACTGCCTTATTGCTTGTGTGCATGCAAATAAACTGATGTTGTATCGTCAAAGAGATTTGGGTCTGGCTACAACAATGGTGACAGACATCACTGCAGCAAGATAAGGATAATTTTGAAGGTTTGTCTGAAGTTTAGTTATCTGTCTGATGAATTTATCTTTTTTGTAATGCCTATACACCTCTCTTCTCCTTTCCTGTCCTTTCCCCTCCCCTCCCCTCCTGTCCCATTCCCTTCCCTGTGCAGCTATTTCTTCTCTGTTCTTCTCCATCCTAACTTCCTTCTTTTGTCTGTTTTGGGGAGGGGATAGATACCTGTGTATTTGTGTATAAGTATGCATGGTTTGTGCATGAGAGTTGGAATGGCTGGTACATACAGGCCAGGAGCAACTAATAAATAGCAAAACTTACTATAGAAGCACCACATTCTAAATTGTTCCTATTTCAATTAATATTGAAATATTGGCCTACCAGGAGGCCTTTAAAACATGGTTTTGCCATTGGGGTCCCATGTGAGTGTGGAGCTCATTAAATAGTTGCATAGTGTTTACATTTAGCATGTACTCTCCATTATTTTTGCTATTATAGTTTTTAGCTGTTTTTTCTACTGTAGTTTAATGGTTTTATTTAATTATGTTGTTTGTTTAGCTTTGCATTTTAATAGTGTGAGACACCCAGAGTCTCATGTGTGAGATGGGTGGCTATATAAATAAGATAAAATGAATTGGAATGAAACAGACTGGAACAAAACAGAACAGAACAGAACTATCCTTTTGTTTTGGCCCTTTTTGAGTGGTATTGGGGGTAGCCGATTTATACATAGAGGTAAGGTAAAGGTTCCCCCGCACATACGTGCTAGTCGTTTCTGACTCTAGGGGCCGGTGCTCATCTCCGTTTCAAAGCTGAAGAGCCAGCGCTTGTCTGAGGACATCTTCATGGTCATGTGGCCGGCATGACTACACGCCAAAGGTGCATGGAATGCTGTTACCTTCCCACCGTAGTGGTCCCTATTTTTCTACTTGCATTTTTACGTGCTTTCGAACTGCTAGGTTGGCAGAAGCTGGGATGAGTAACAGGTGCTCACTCTGTTACGCGGCACTCGGGATTCGACCCGCCAAACTGCCGACCATCTGATCAACAAGCTCAGTGTCCTAACCCACTGAGCCACCGCGTCCCCCATACATAGAGGTAGTCCTTGCTTAATGATATTAATTGGGACTGTAAACATTATTGTTAAACAATGTGATCATAAGTCAAGAAACCACAGGACAGAACCACTTAGTGATGGCAGTTGTGGCAGTCCCATTTGCCTATCAAGTGGATTGTTAAACAAGAACCTCATGTGAACACAACTTGCTGATTTCCCAATTTCTTTTGCTTGCCAGAAGGTGGAAGGGAAGGTTACAAATTGTGAGCACATGACTGCAGGAGCACTGCAACAGTCAACACAAATATGAGAACTGGTCATAACTACCACTTATTCATCAACCTCATAGGTTTAAACAGTCACTGAACAAGTGGTTGTTAAATGAGGATCAGTTGTACAGTTGGTCACAAGCAAGTATTTAATCATTGTGGATAAGAATGGATTACTTATAGATTATAATCTATTACTCTGTAGTTCACTCTATATGGAAATCCCTTGAAGATCACCCAAAGCACTTGAGCTAATACAAAAGTTTGTCTATTTATGGGACAACTTTATTTCTACCATTTATCACCTGTGCTGTAGGAACTGCATTGCTACCAGCTTGTTTTCAGGTTTCAATTTGAGGTGCTGATTATTTTTTTAAAAAATATGTTTTATTTAATTGTTTAACATAATCACCTTAAGATTCGGTAAACAGTGTGTTGTCTGGGTTTACATTTAAGAAACATTCACTAACAGTTGATTTCTATAATCTGTAATCCACATAATAACTTTACTTATTTCCTCTTTTCCCCATAATGTTCTCTTTTACCAACCTAAAGTTAATACAATTCTTGTTATTTTAGTGAATGATGATTGAGTATAAAAGTTTTCTAATATTTCTACAGATAATAATCACATCAATATAATATTCCTTTTCTATCCAGTCATTCTGGTTGTCTCATCATAGATCCCATTTACAGTTCTTGTTTACACTTGTTTTTCCCACAATGTTCAAAACATTCTTACTGATTAAGATTTTCTCCAAGTTAATTACATTTAAATATTTAAGTCTATTTTTTCTCATGTAAGCCAACCCAATACTTTTACCTTTCTTAAGGAATAAATAAGACTAAAAAAAGAAAAAAAGAAAAAGAATAAAAAATAAAATAAAAAGATAGTATTAGCTTATTTCCTATAAGTTGATACATATTTATTTCCAAAAAAAGTTCATTCTTTTTTAGTATAGTTAAAATATATTTAATCTTTAAATATTCTATTTAATAAATCTAATCCTCTAGTCTTTTAACTCTTATTCAAAACACTTTTTTAATCCATTGTAATTTTCTTAAAGGGATGCAGTGGGTCAGTGGGTTAGGATGCTGAGCCTGTTGATCAGAAGGTCGGCAGTTTGGCGGGTCAAATCCCGAGTGCCGTGTAACAGAGTGAGCGCCTGTTACTCATCCCAGCTTCTGCCAACCTAGCAGTTCGAAAGCATGTAAAAATACAAGTAGAAAAATAGGGACCACTACGGTGGGAAGGTAACAGCGTTCTGTGCGCCTTTGGCGTCTAGTCATGCCAGCCACATGACCATGGAAACGTCCTTGGACCAGCGTTGGCTCTTTGGCTTTGAAACGGAGATGAGCACCGGCCCCTAGAGTCGGAAACGACTAGCACGCATGTGCGGGGGAACCTTTACCTTTATCTAATTTTCTTAGTCATTCACCTTTAAATATATAAAGCATTTCCTTTATATAAGCCATTCCAACTCTTTTATATTACTCATATCAAGAAATAAAATAAAAAGAAAGAAGGAAAAGAAAGTACTATGTTACTTGAGGGGCTCTTCCCTCTTAAAATAAATTCATATCCAAAATTTTTCTATTTCTTTAACCATATTCGAACAGGTGTTTCTTTCTTAAATACTCTCTCTGATAGGCCCCATCATCTATTTTCTTAATTTTCACTTTAGCCTTTTTCTTTTGCCCAGTATCTTTCTTAATATGTTCTGCTGAATCAAAGAATCTTTCCATATTCTTGTATGTGTTACTGTAGATATAAAAGGTAAGTCAAGTACAATATTTTTGTGAGAGGCATTTGCCCATTCATTTTTGCTGAAAATCTTTTTTCTTCTTTCTCTCTCTGCTTCTCTTATCATTTTTGTGTCTCCAGTTCTAGTGTTTTTCTTAGCATCTCTGCAGTCCATTTTGTCCAATCTTTTTTCTTACCCTCAAATTTGTTTTGTGGTGTTAAAGTATAAGTTGTCTTTTCCAAGTCCAGTATTTCTTGTAATTTTTTTCCACTTGGGTTAAAGCATACTTCTTTGTTTTGTTAGGTTCCATCTTTAAGTCTCTATCCTCAAATCTGTATTCAGTTGTCTGTTTTATCTGTTCCTTCTCTGTTGTTGTTGCCTGTGATATTTTTGTTGTAAAGTTAAATTGGAGATGAATTGGTTTATATTTTCAAAGTTATTTTGCATTTCTTTCTGGTTTGAAATCATTGTTATTTGAATTAGTTGCAACAAATCATATGTCTCCTCTTGAAAAGTATTTATTTTTTCTTGATAGGTTCTTTCTATAAATCTCTGATTTTCCCTTATGACAAAGAATCCAAATTTTCTTTTCTCTGCAAAAACCTTTGGGGTCAGATTTAAATAGATACTTGTAATCCACAAAGTTCAAAAAAAATTTTTTTGTTCCCTGAAGTTTGTAACTCTCACTATGTCTGCAGCCCAGATTGTTTTCGTTTTTGTCACAGCTGTTCTATATTGTTATAGCTCTGAAGGTCACAAGTAGAGAGTAGTTTTTTCCACATTTTCCCAAGTCCTTCATGAAAGCCATAGCTTCATTCACCACTAGATGTCAGCACTGGTTTATTTTTCAAATTATCAAAATGAACAAATTGCCTTTAAAATGAGAATCTTAACCATTCAGTAACTTCAAACTTATCCAAATTTAGGTTTTATGGTCATTTCATTTCATTTCATTTCATTTTGGTCCTCCAAAAAAGGTTTAATTTGCTGCTTCCATTACTAAAAGGGTGGGGCAAAAATCCCCCTCCTTCACTTTTGGAGGTTTTTTGTTTCTTGGGATTATTTTTTTCTTCAGGAAAGTTGATTAGTAGGATAGAGAAAATTTATGTTCTTACCCAGATTCAAACATGCTGTTTACAATCAGCTTAAAATAGCACTTTTGACTTTGGTTGCTTGCAGCTTGAGCTAGATTCTGAAGTTAGGCTAGCCTTTCTCCTGTTGGTTTCTGGAAGGCTTCTCCTGGACTGATTAGGTTGACCACCATCTCTCTGAGGTCCCTGGGACTTCCTTCCTTCTTTGCCACCTCTTTGGGGTGGCTTCTGGCCCATTTAGGGTCCCCTAACACAGGGCTTTTCAACTTTTTCACCCATTGTACCACTTTTAGGATATGGCAACATCCAAGTACCACCAGTCACCTAGCAAGGTGTCAAAAACATGATGACCAAAAAAAAACAAAGGAAAAAAGTGATGAAGTACAGGAAGTCCTCAAGTTACAACAGTTCGCTTAGTGACTGTTCAAAGTTACAATGGCACTGTGCCCCCTAAGCCACAGCCGATCAAGACACCTGCCTGCCCACCCAGCAATGCTCTTCCTCCTGTCTAAGGTTTTCATTGTTGTGAGCATTTCTGTTGAAAATTGGCAGTGGGGGTGGGATGAGGGGTGTTTGGTTTTTATTCCCCCCTCTCTGCTGGGTGGTTGTAGCAGGTTTTGGTCACTTCACATGACCCTGGGACACTGTGACCATCATAAATATGAATAAGTTGCCAAGGATCTGAATGTAAATCAAAAGACCCTGGAGATGCTGCAACATTCCAGCTGATTGGCGCTTCTTCTGGGCTCAGTAGAAGCAGCAGGATCAGTGCCAAGTTCCAGCTGGAGCCTGGTGCTGATCCTGGCGCTTCTGCTGAGCCCTGACAGCCCTGTAGCTCCAGCCGTCTCTCACTCAGGCTTGTGTGGTGCTACCACCGGTTCATCTCATTCTCCTCCCCTGCTACCACTTTTCTAGGATGGTAACATACCACCTGCTAGGTTCCAATGTACCACAGGTGGTACCCATACCACTGGTTGAAAAGCCCTACCCTAACAGGAAGAAACTCAGCCGAAGGGCACGGAGTCCTGAACTCCTCGACTGCTGCGCTGCTGCGCTGCTGCGCTGCTGCGCTGCTGCGCTGCTGCGCTGCTGCGCTGCTGCGCAGGACCGGAAGTCCTGAGGTGCTGATTATTGTCTACAATATGTTATATGGCTCAGGACATGGGTACCTATAGGATCTGACAGACACCTATATGACTGCCTATGTCATGCATGAAGAATCAGGACCACACATAGAATTCTAATTAATTTAGATTATTTATTGCTCATGCCTATGCATAAAAATTTAGTCAACTAACAGTCAGCACTAAATTAGTGCTAGATAAGAGTCAACAAAATACAAGAAAAGTTGGATTTAGGCCATTTGTGGGAATGTAATGACTCTAGACTGATTACTTGACTTAACGCCCAGGCTGTACCTGCTCATTTCCTATAGTCTATCCCAGAGACACTTAACCTGCTCAGTGATTTATTGCAAAATAAGATGGTATGGAATCCCAAAAAGAATATTATCTCTGGTAGTTTACCTTCTCTAGAATAGTTGCCCACAAAAAAAAACTCTTATGTTCATCCAGATGCTTGTAAAAAAAAACCAAAAATTTGCTCTTCTGGAAAGTTTTGGAATCTGACCAATAGGGAGTCACCACAGCCAGACATGTAAAGAAGTGCAGATATGTAATTGTCAATCATGATCATAAAGTGGGATTCATTGGATTTTTCTATGTGATTTGCGCTGCTTGTTACTGTTGCCTTTTCACTCCATCTAGGATTTTGGAAAGACTGAGATGGTTTAAACTTTTTTATAAATAAATAAATCTCAGGTTGAGGTCTTAGACTGACTGATAAGGTGAGCACTGCAAATTACTTTTAAATTTATTTCTTTTTTCTACTTTTTTCCCCTCTGGGTCAGGATGGGGTTAATATCTGCACAGAATGTTTTGTATCTAGTCCAAATTCTTTCTGCCTTGACTTGCAATTTATATGCTTTTTGACCCAGGTCTTTAAAGCCAGGCCTCATCGTGCCAACAAATCTGTTCAGTTTTCTCCACTGTCAATTGTCAGTCATTCTCTCTCTCTCTCCTTTTAACTTTTGTAAATCTCTTCCAAGAGAAGCAGCAAAAATAGAATGATGAATATTCATACAACAATACAACTTCCAGGTTCTTAAATAGAATTGTCTGTTGAGTAACATTTGCATTCTAATTTTAATTCCTCACCACTTTTCAAGCTATATCTATTCCAGAATGATTTTCTTCTAAAGTCTCAAAAATCAAAAGCAGTGGACTACCCAAAGTCCTTGTTATTTTGTTAGATTATTTCCTCTTTCAAACACACTGTTTGAAGGAATATTTTATACATTTACACATACATCAAATCTATTAAATCAATACAATTTAAGCTTCATAAGTCAAACTGCAAAAACAATGAGAATTATTATTAAGGGTGTGCCTACTTCTTTTTCATGTTTATCTCAAAGATTCCAGATATGGCAAGACCATTTTTTTCCTTTTTTTTTTAAAAAAAAAAAGAAGGAATATATTAACTAAATGATCCATTTCAATTCAGTTTACATTGTAAATGAGAGCACAACAGCAGATCTGATATATACAGTATTGTTAGGTGGTCTCAGAAGGCTGAATAATTATGGATTTGTTCTGAGTTTCTATCATTTGGAAAAGGAACTGATATTTCACAGAAACTGTTAAATGCAGGTTGAAAACAGTTTCCTCCTTTAAAAATGATATTAGATCTATCCAAGCAATTTTGTACAAGTGTTTCCTCTCATATCTGAATGAACTATTCACAATCATATTATTCAAAGAAGGAAGGAAGGAAGGAAGGAAGGAAGGAAGGAAGGAAGGAAGGAAGGAAGGAAGGAAGGAAGGAAGGAAACCTCTGATTAATTTTTGAAAGATGAGGGAAAGGAGACACCACAATCAGCTGACAGGATTAAACCAATGTACAGTTCGTATATCAAACTAAGACTGAGTTAATCAATATTCTCAGAGTCTAAGCTGATCAGGAGACAGAGTTAATCTCCTAAAATGTTCCCTGACCTTGTTCCTTCTTGTTAATTCCTGCCAATGGTTGAGATTGACTGACTGACAGTTGAGTTGCTTTAGTGAACATCTGAGACAGAGATCTTCAGAATTAACTATATCTGGAATCAGAGAGAACGCTCCTTTTATAATACTTAAACCTGGACAGCCTTTCAATTGTCTTATGAACTGAAAGTTAACATTAATCTACACTTCCTTGCTGAGATCAAGGTTGAGATCCCAAGATCTCAGATTGCTTGTTGGACTTTGGTGTGACCATTCACTCCAATTATATGTACAGGTCTCCTATGCAAGCACTAATCAAAATAAGCAAAGATTATAAGCAAAATAAGCAAATACATTTCTATTTATTTTTAAAGCACGATTGAAGAATCTTGTCAGTTGAAGTTACTTATTACTCCTGGGGTCTATATTCCATTACTGCCATTAAACAACCATATAGTTGACTGTTTCCTCTTCTTGGATTTTATCTTTATCTTACAAGGCAGAAAGAGTTCCATGAAATAAATAAATCTCCTTCCAGGGTAAATGGAGAAGTAGATTGTGCTTATCCTTCAATATTATCAAATAAAATCATAAGAATACTATATAAGTGGAGCCTTGCTGTTTGAATTAATGGCCCATTTAATCCCCCAAATGAGATTCAGGGTCTTTGAATCCCATATATTATCAGAAGTTGCAACCCACCAATTTTATCTAATCTCTGTTTAACACCCAATACTGTAATTTCTGGGAAGACATTCTACAAGCTACATAATATTGCAGATAACATTCTCCTTTCCCACCTTTCTGTAGGTCGGTTTAAAATCTTTACTATACCAATCTTTGTAGGCCACCATTCCTTTTCTATCCATTTTTCCAATGGATTCTTGCTTTTGTTTTGTTTTTATAATCTGATTTGAATAAAAATAAAAGTTGGACTGTTTGGGGAAGAAAAAAAAGGCTTTTCATAGTAACTGGAAAAAAACTTTTCATTATTAATTTCCCTCCTCTCCACACCCACCAACAACATTTTGATTTGCAGCATATAATTAAATAATATAGCAAAAGTAAATAATGAAGATTTACTGGGATACAAATGCAACTGCTGCGTATGGCAGGATTATTGATAAAAATGAGTCACATATAAGTTTTCTGGACAGCCTACAGCCAAAAAGTTAAAGAAGGAGCATTTAACTTTAGCGTTTATAAATGAATATTTGAATTAAAATGTTGTTTATAAATTACAGTACTTCTCTGATTCTTTCTTTCTTTCTTTCTTTCTTTCTTTCTTTCTTTCTTTCTTTCTTTCTTTCTTTCTTTCTTTCTTTCTTCTCTTTTCCCCCCATGAAATATCATTATTTTATTATTTACTTTTTAAAATAAGACTTCCTCCTCCTAACCTTACTTTTCAGGACCTGCCTTTATATGTTATGCTTATTTATTCTTTACCAAGTTTGAAATCTTCAGTAGTCCTTATTTTAATCTTTATTTTGTTTAATTCATTTGTTTCCAAAAGGGTGTTTATATTTCCATTTCCATTCTCCTACCCCATCTCCGACCATTAAATTCAGATTATTATTTTTTAGAATATATGAGCCAGTACATTTTACTGTCTTAACAGATAAGGTTAGACACTCTTCAAAAGTAGCAACTTACCTGTAGGCTCGATTGTTAAGTTCTTATGAACTGCACTCCAACTATAGGCATTTTATGGCATGAAACTAGATGAAAGAGAAATTACTAAAGCAGATGCTGCCATTTCAGAATTCAGTAGGTTAGACCCATATAACATGCACAGCAGTTACTTTTAATTATTCTATGCTACTGACACAACTCCCACCTGCAGAAAATCAATTATTTTCTGCAGCAGTTCACCAAATTTTCTTTCTAAGAACTGGACAGATGTTGGCAAACATTTATAACATTTTCAAGTCTAGCACATGTTAATAACATTAGAATTTTAATAGAGGGATATAATCAAAATCACCTGAAGTATTAGTACCACCTTAAAATGCCTTGGTAAGACCACACTGGGAATATTCCATCCAGTTTTGGTCAGCACAATATAAAAAAGATGTGAGACTCTAGAAAGAGTGCAGAGGAGAGCAACAAAGATTGGGACTGGAGGCTAAAACATATGAAGAACAGTTGCTGGAATTGGGTATGTCTAGTTTAATGAAGAGAAGGACTGGGGGAGACATGGTAGTAGTCTTCCAATATGTAATGGGCTGCCACAAAGAAGAGGGGCGGGTCAACCTATCCTCCAAAGCACATAAAGGCAGGACAAGAAACAATGGATGGAAACTACTCAAAGTACCAACCTAGAACTAATTTTTTCCCCTAACAGTTAGAACAATTAATCAGTGGAATTAATTGCTTCCAGAAATTGTGGGTGCTCCATACTGGAGATTTTTAAGAAGATATTGGACAAATACTTGTCTGAAATGGTACAAGGTTTTCTGTTGGAACAGCAGATTGGACTAGAATATCTCCAAGATCCCTTCCAACTGTGTTATTCTGTTTTACCTTTTGGGGGGGGGGGGTAACAAGAAAGGGAGATCCCATTTTCCCTTATTTTAGGAATGATAGAGTTTTGCCTTAACCTGTTCCTCTCCCGTAAAGTTGATGTATATGCTACTTCACCATCTTCTTGTGCAGGAGATGACATACTGAATTTCACTGGAGGAAAGGAAAGAAGTGAAAAGAGTTTTTCTGTTAAGCTGGTATAGTTCTATGCTGGATCAAAGGATCTTCTTTGGGTAGATATATGCCACTGGTTGCATTTTAAGACAAAATAAACAAATCCAATATTCACCTATATATATATCCCACCTCTTCTAGTTATTCAAGACAGCTTACCATATAAAAAAACAAAACTCACCCATAAAATCACACACACAAAGACCAATCAACTGTAAATAAAATCATAAACACAACAAATAAAAAGGATTGTGAAGACTATCCTATTTCATCATTTTTCTGAAGGATGTAAGAATACAATAAGTAAGCATACGTTACTAAAATACCCTGGAAATCAATGGAACATAAAATACTGATGGGTTGGGTTGACCTAGGGAACTTCAGACTTGACAACCCATGTATACTTGCATAGTAAACCTCAGTTCAATCTTAGACTTGCACAGCTGGAGAAGGCTAACTTTTTCAATTTATGATTAAGAGGTGGACATGCATCCCATTATTTATGCTTACATTTCATAGGGATGAAGATTTCTAATAACATACAGCCAATTTATGTGTACCAAAACTGTTTACTGGTTTCTTATATCCAATTTTTAAAAAAAAGTAAAATATTGCCAAAGATAAAATCATGTACTTTTTATGCTGGAGAAAATAAATTCAGCTCTGCGAACCAATGTTCTGCAGACTAGACTGTATATTACTTACATAGAAAACAACACATCCTGGTTAGTGCAACAGAATTGTAAGAAGTATTTTCAGAAGTTTCATCAAGAGGGGGAGGGTTGTAGAGAATATAGTGTGTTTATGGATACTTTTATCTACCTAATGTAGGTTTCTTTTTCAGATTGCAGTTACAAATGTCCATGATTCTATAGATGTTTAAATAAGGGGAAGGAATGGCAGAACCTTGGGGGCAGAGTTAAAAGAAGGATCAGCCTAGAATCTCTATGTAGCCACAAGCGAGTCCAACCTTCACTGAATTCTGCTAACTTTATCTAATTCCTAGCAGGTGCTGACTATTAGTTGGAATTATTCCTGTGCACAGGCATGTGCAGCACTAAATCAGTTTAATTGGACCTTCACATCTGACCTGATGTAACCTCTGACATTAAGAAAGCTTTTCTAAAACATTATAAGGATGCTGTTGTTCCGAAGAGCCAAACAGGTCAAGTCAAATGATTTTGACTTTAATTCCCAAAAATCCTTTTCACTGATTACAATGTCTGGATCTGGAAAGAGTCCAACCCACCTGGATAATGATGCTTCTTGTATGTTAGTAAGGTTTAGTTTAAACCTTAACACACATTCCTGTATCATTTAATTCTATAAATAAAAAATAAACCAGAGTTAATTTTTCTCTACTCCAAAACTCCATGTGACTACTAAAATACATGTGACAACAAAAAGATAAATATCTACTCTTTTGTGCTGTATAATGATGATTTGGAGTTCTGAGGGCTGGATATTGTAGCGCGAACTATTACATATTTTATATCACTTTGCTTTATTCTCATTTTTTATGTGCATCCTCTTCTACCAGTAGATAATAGCAATCATAGTTTTCCTTCTGCCCCTATCTTCTGAACTTTATAATGACCTTTCTGTGGTTATTGTATCCCACAAATTCATCCTTTCATTCAACCATTTTCACTTCAATGTCCATAACTGATAACCTGAGCTGTTCATTTCACCCACTGAAAACACCACTTTGGTATTTAGCCATTTATTTACCCTAGAACTTAACTTGTTATGTAATGGAAGATGCTGGATTGCTTATTTCAGTTCTTCAGGTCATATATTCTATTTCTCAAGATAGCCATAAATCTTCATTGGATAATAATAATAATAATAATAATAATAATAATAATAATAATAATAATAATAATAATAATAATGAAAGCAAAGATACAAAAATCTACTGGCAATCCAAATTGCCGACTTTGCAACGACAAAGTTGAAACTGTTTCACATTTAATACGTGAGTGCAGCAAAATCACACAAACTGATTACAAAGCTAGACATGACCGAGTTGCTAAACTAATCCACTGGACATTGTGTAAAAACTATGACTTGCCTGTGTCCGAAAAGCCATGGGAACAAAGGGTGGAAAAAGTTGTTGAGAATGAGAGGGTGAAGATCTTGTGGGACTTCCGAATACAGACAGATCACCATTTGGAACACAACATGCCAGATATCACAGTTGTAGAGAACTGAAGCGTACAGCTGATTGATATTGCTGTACCAGGAGATGCCAGAGTCGAAGAAAAAGAACTGGAAAAAATTATGAAATACCACGACCTGGCCATCGAAACTGCACGATTATGGATGAAATGCGTAACAGTGATACCCATTGTCATTGGGGCACTGGGAACTATGTCCAAAAACTTTACAAAATACATCAAGAAATTGCAGCTTCCTGCAATAACTCCAGCAAAGCTACAAAAAACTGTGCTACTTGGAACATCTTACATTTTAAGTAGATACCTGGTTGATACCTAGGATGCTGGCAGCAGCCTGTGTCAACCATTAGTGCCAGTCAATTTGAATGTTCAGTTGACTGAGTTTCATGTTTTATGAATATAATAATAATAATAATAATAATAATAATAATAATAATAATAATAATAATAATAATAATAATAATAATAATAATAATAATAGATGAAGGAAGAAGGTACAAAAAATGGGCTTGATATTTTATCGGTTCAAGGTCAGTTTCAAGATGACTTCCGGCAATTCCATCCAGTTTTAAAGTGGAATTCTTGACAACAAGCATTAGATGTTGCTTGTTTTGTATTCTGAGCAAAGTTGTTCCCCACAGCTTTGAAAACAAGGTCATTCATCTCCATGACATCTTGTGACGGTGGCCTTAAACTACAATAAATAGAATTAATATCATATCATATAACATAAATTATATTTGTTAAAGGGGATAAATTGAGCACATGGGTGTAATGGAATCAATCAAACTGGATTCAGTTTGAAAGCATGCAGCTTCGGCCAAATCATCCTACCCCATATCAAACCCGCGGATACGAAGTCCTTAGATCCTGCCATATTGAGAGACAGTTGTTGTAATGGTGTTGTGTAGCTTCTTCCCTTCTGCATGCAGCTATATGTATGCCACCTATTCAACTGGAATTTCCTGACTGGTGGGGTTCTGCAGCATGCTTCCTCTGCTGGCATGCACAGGATGGACCAGTCCCATTGGGGTGAGATGGTTCCTCAAGTAACCTGGACCCATGCCATGTAGGGCTTTAAAGGTGATAATCAACATCTTGAATTGCGGCTAGAAGCAACTTGACAGCCAGTGCAGCTTGTGAAACAGCGGTCAACGCTGCTAACATCAGATGTTCTTGCTTTGACAACATATGGAGATGCAGCCATTTTCCTTAACTTGTGTATTAATTACTTCTTAGAGTTAGAATTAGATGATACTGGGGGGCAGGAGGAAGAATGCATATAGGAATTAGTTAGACATAACGATAACATAGTGTGTGATTCAAGGTTGTTTGAAATAAGAGATGATAAATGGTGGGTTGGAGAACTGGAGGGAAAGTCTGCATTTCAAACTAATTGGAGAATGTGATTTATGAATGTTAATTAGAGGAGGGAATTGTGCTTTGTTACTATGTGTTCAGGGGAGGGGAATTTAGATTTTGGCTTTGACCATGTACGTGCGGATGCTATGCTACTCAAATAAAGATTCTTTAAGGTAAACAATGCCTCAAAGTTCTTTGAAGAGTTTCATCTGTCAGAACGATGACAACAGCGTTGTAACATGGTCCATTCTAGGTGCCCGCAAAATTGTCTGCACTGCTGCACTCTGCACTAGTTATAGCTTCAAAATGTTCTTCATGGGTAGCCCCATGTAGAGTGCATTGCAGTAGTCCAGATGTAAGATGACTAGGGCTTGAACGATTGAGTGCAGGGACTCCTGATCCAGAATTAATCCATCTGCTTGCCCCAAAAGGAATAGAACAATGAAATATATAGTATATCACCCTATGTTCCCCCCCCCCTTTTTAATGTTATGATTTCAGGTTTTGACAGTTATAGAGGATGGAAATATGCCTCTGTAAGGCATATGTTTGAATTACCAACATAAGAAATTGTTCTGCTAAAATGTTTATTTATTTATTTGATTTGCATCCCACTTTTGATTCAGAGATTCATTCCAAATGTCACCCAGAAATCTTTCCCGGATAAAAGAGGACTAGAACCTTAGATTTCCCCGTCTCCCACTTAACCACAATATTATACTGGCTTTTATCATTTTGGTTCTTGATTGGTTTTTTGACTAATATTGGCATACTGCCTTTCAAAGTAAATAATTTCCAAGGCATTTTAAAAAAAAAACATGAAATAATAGAAATAGCTTATGCAGCTCGTGAAATCCAGAATATACTTTTGTTTTAACACAAGAATGAATTAAAAAGAAAAAGGAGTAAGCACCAACAATTAAACTGTAGGATAACTTATTGGAGTAAATAATGTTCTTTGGGAACTGGTGTCCCTTACTTGGTTTAAAGTGATTTGCTAAACTTACCCCGGGGACGTCTCTTAAAGTGAAAATATATGCAGTATGCAAAAAAAAAAAAAAAGGCAAGCGGCATTTTCACAACTATTAAGGAATTCATAGCATGATAGCATAAACAGGTTTGTAGTGGGGAAGTTTGATTTAATCATGTGTCTCTAATGTTTGCACATGACTAACCTCCAAATCTGTCTTAATCATGGGAGGGGAAAATCATCAGATTGATTTTCTTTAAATTATGACCTAGATCAGTGGTGCATAGACTGATTCTCCAGAATTGCACGAAAAGTTATAAAAGTTTTTTGTTGGCTTCCAAAACCTCTTTAAACACTCCCTGAGATTTTAATTTCTAAATTATTTTTTTTAATATTAGAAAAATCAATCAATCCATAAATACAGGTAGCCCTTGAATTACAACAGTTCATTTAATGACCGTTCAAAGTTACAACGGCATGGGAAAAAGTGACTTAGGGCCATTTTTCACAACCCTTGCAGCATCCCCATGGTCATGTGATCAAAATTCAGACGCTTGGCAACTGACTCATATTTATGACGGTTGCAGCATCTCAGGGTGATATGATCCCCCTTTGCGACCTTCTGACAAGCAAAGTCAATGGGGAAGCCAGATTCACTTAACAATCGTGCTACTAACTTAACAACTGCAGTGATTCACTGTGGCAAGAAAGGTTGTAAAATAGGGAAAAATTCATTCAACAAATATCTCATTTAGCAACAGAAATGTTGGGCTCAGTTGAGGTCGTAAGTTGAGAACTACCTGTAAATACATACATAAAATCAAGGAATAAATAAAAGCTAATATGGGAGTGGTGCAGCAGTGTTTCTCAATCTTGGGAACCTTAAGATGTGTGGACTTCAATTCACAGTATTCCATAGCCAGCAAGGCTGGGGAATTTAATTCTTTATTTAAATCAAATCAATTGCAACCATTAAGTTCATGCTTAAGTGTGGCACTCAGCCCATTGAAAGTTACACAATCCAGTTATAGGCTTTGTATTTAAAAGAAAGAATCTTGGCTCAACCTTTTTTTCAACATGAACATATATACATATAAATAAAAGAACCCTGGTGTTTAAAGTGCAATATTGCAAGCAAACTCTGCCCACAGCCTGGATTTCGATCCTGATGGGACTCAAAATTGACTCATCCTTCCATCCTTCTGAGGTCTAAGTGCTATTGCTATAAATAGGTGTAGTTTACGTTTCACTAACTAAGGGATGCGGTGGCTCAGTGGGTTAGGACGCTGAGCTTGTCGATCAGAAGGTCGGCAGTTTGGCGGGTCAAATCCCGAGTGCCGCGTAACAGAGTGAGCGTCTGTTACTCATCCCAGCTTCTGCCCACCTAGCAGTTCGAAAGCACATAAAAAGGCAAGTAGAAAAATAGGGACCACTACGGTGGGAAGGTAACAGCGTTCCGTGTGCCTTTGGCGTGTAGTCATGCCGGCCACATGACCATGAAGATGTCCTCGGACAAGCGCTGGCTCTTCAGCTTTTAAATGGAGATGAGAACCGTCCCTAGAGTCAGAAATGACTAGCACACATGTGCGGGGGAACCTTTACCTTTACCTTTAACTAAGCTATGTTAAAAATAATAATACTATCTTGGGCTATCAAACAATTCTAGTCATTTCACTTTATTCACAGCAGGAATTTTAAAGTTGTTAAATAATTGTACAAGTCAAGTAACTTGTTACGCATGGCATTACATGACAACAGAAGCATAGGAATAAGTCTGATTTGGCTTCGTTATGCCATGTGATGTACAGACTTTGGCCACATAACCTTTGAAGCCAAACCTGAGTGAGAGCAGTGCTTTCTAAAAGTTATTGATAGGCAGGAGAAAATGATAACTGGAATAATCATAATTATGTTTGTATCTGGAAGCCCATAGTTGAGCATAATTTACCCTTCTTTAGTCTTTCTTTCAAGCTAGAACAATTTGATGGAAATCTTTCAGTTCAGCTTTAATGCAAGCGTGCCAGAGATAAAATTTATCATCTTGGAAACAACTCTTGAATTACATGAATTATTCCTTTAAATTGTTGCCCAAGCAGTGTACAAAATACAATGAACTCAGCAAAGGATTAAAGGGTGCATTCATGCAGAAAGGCTGTCCATCATTTGAAGAAAACATTAAATCAAGGCCTTGTCTCCTTTGCAGGCACTATAGATAACATGACATGTCTAAAAGGAGAGCAATAATGATTTGATATACTCCAAAGATTCCAGAACTGCTGCCGATCAGTCATACAGGCTCATTTACAAGGACAGCTCTTAATGGTCAATCGTATGCATTCAGATTTGCTTAAGTATGCCATTCCCTAAACAATTTGTTCAGCAGAACCAGCATCTATAGAAACAGCTATAGAAACTAAATTATGTCATCAATTCTCTGACAACTTTTTTTGCTGCTAAGAATGCACTCAAACATTGAAAAACCCAGATACTACTCAATCACAGTTTCCAGTGACCAGCATGGATAATAATCACAGATGCTAAAGAGATCACGCAATAGTATCTGAAGGTCAAGAATTCCCAATATTGTTATCACCAGATGATTTCAAGGTTACAAAAGTTAAATTTATGTAGTTGTTTTTTTCTTGAAGCCCACTTATTCCTACCCCTTTTATTTTATATATATTTCATTATCTATTATCATATCTATTATATTTTATATCATCTAGCACTAAGCAAAAACCATCATCTTTATATTTGTGATTTAATACAAATCTATATTTAAATTAGCTGCTGATCTCATTATGATGTGGATGTTCCCACCCCTAGTTTATGTTCAAGGCAGCACCCAGTAACAACTGAAATGTATGTGGTTAGCACATGTGGGACCACTACGGTGGGAAGGTAACAGCCTTCCGTGCGCCTTTGGCATCTAGTCATGCCAGCCACATGACCACGGAGATGTCCTCAGACAAGCACTGGCTCTTCGGCTTTGAAACGGAGATGAGCACTGGCCCCTAGAGTCGGAAACGACTAACACGCATGTGCGGGGGAACCTTTACCTTTACCTTTATCAGGCTTGCCCAGGTCTTAGGCAAAGCCCCTCTAAGCCAAAGAACAGGGAAATATTACCCATCCCCATGCAAGCAGGAACAAATCACAATGGAATGAGATAAAACCACAAACATTCCATAGTTAAAGAAGGATGCACACTTAATCCCTTCAATGTTCTACCAACAGGCAGCAACAATGATTCTTCACAGTCTCATTAGTGCTTGGAGAAACTACAGTTTTCTCAAATAATAGAACATCTCTCATTAAACACAGATATACACTCATCTGCATGGAATAAGAATAGACCCCAAGCCATCAAAAGTAAAGTCAGAGCCTTGAAAATTCCCACCAGATGGTTCAAAATCCCTATAAAGGATGGTAGCTTTTTATTATGTCTTGTTTCCTTTGTTCTGTAAACTTTAATCCATTGGTAGTTGTCTTAATATGGGGGTGTGTGTGTGTGTGAACCTCTTCAGAATTGTGATCCCTCTTTCACATCCATGACAGACATATTATTTCAGAGATCGCCCTCAAGAAGCTATTTCTTTCTAGATGACTAGGCCTTTTTTGGGCCAGTTTCTAGAGTGATGGATAGAATGATAGACATAAAGTCATACATGTCTGAGGGAGATGGGCAGTTAAGAAATATGAAACGTAAATAAATAAATAATCATAAAGTTTTGAGCGGCACGGTGGCCTAGAGGTGAAGACCCGCCTCTCACACAGAAAGTTGAGAGTTCAATCCAAGGCAGTAACAGTTGTTTCTCTATCAGGGTGCAAAGAGAAAATATCTGCTGGAAACATCCTATAGGTGTCAGGAAGGGCATTCAGCCAGTAAATACTCAGCTCCACTCAGTTGCCCCAACCCTATGCCAAAGCAAGGGATTAACAGGGTTGTAAAAAGAAGAAAAAATAATAATCATAAGTTTGAAGAGCTGCTGAAGATCTTCTAGTCCAACTTCCTGTTCATTAATGGTTCTTCCAATAATTGCTTGAAAATCTGTGATGGAACATTTATGACAGTGGTGGAATTCAGCCAGTTCACACCACTTTGGCAGAATCGGTAGCTAATTTTTTGTTGCCCAGGCCCAGAATGGACTTCCAGAAGCAGCATCCACACAGAGAGCCGGTTGTTCACATATTTGAATCCCACCACTGGCCTATGACTTCACAAGGCAGATCACTTCACTGCTTAATAGCTCTTAATTTCTCCCTATAGTGAATTTGGATCTCCCTCTGCAAAGTTTCCACCCATTGGTGCTTACCATACTTCTAGAATCTATAAAAGAATAAATCCACACCCTATTCCAGGAGCTTGTAATACATCCAGGGTCTCAGAGCCCTTAAATCAAGTCTCTCAGAATTTCCTATTATATGAGGAGAGTAAACAAATTTCATAAGAATTGCCTCCGTGTTTAGTTGAGGTTTCACTCTTCTGGACTAGTGTTAGTGAAGGGTATGGTTTCTAAAATTATGGGAATTAGCCACTTCTTGTCTAAATTGTTCTTTTGGATCCATGTATTTTATTTCTTACTAGCAAAAAAATGATAAAACAGATATACTCATCCATGTGGATTGAGCAGTAGGTTGTACATTCCTGGTCCAAGTAAATTCCCAGTGAATTCCAAACAATTGCTTTAAAATAATAGCATTTCTAAGGTTTTTCAGGTTCAAAGTCCATTTTGGGGTCAGCAGTATAATATGCTAAATATTCTTGCATTAGGTAACGGTAAAGTTTCCCCACACATACGTGCTAGTCGTTTCTGACTCTAGGGGCCAGTGCTCATCTCCGTTTCAAAGCCGAAGAGCCAGCGCTTGTCCGAGGACGTCTCCGTGGTCATGTGGCCGGCATGACTAGACACCAAAGGCGCATGGAAGGCTGTTACCTTCCCACCGTAGTGGTCCCTATTTTTCTACTTGCATTTTTACGTGCTTTCTAACTGCTAGGTTGGCAGAAGCTGGGACGAGTAACAGGCGCTCACTCTGTTACGTGGCACTCGGGATTCGACCCGCCAAACTGCCGACCTTCTGATCGACAAGCTTACTGTCGTAACCCACTGAGCCACCGTGTCCCTTTAATTCTTACATTAAATTGTAATAAAAAAGAATCAAATTGAGAGAGAGGGAGGGAGTTTGATGGCCAATGGGGATGTGTAATAATTGCAACCATCAGTGGTATTCTGGCCACATATATTCTTCTCTCTCCTGAGCACTGTAAATTAGACTATAAACAAAAGCTTCTAGAGTCAGCAAGCAGCAAAGAAAAACTCACACACTGGTGGATGGCTGTTATACATAATATGATTAGACAGTAAAAGGCAGGGGGAGAAAAAAAAGGAAAAGGAAATTTTGCTTTGACACAGGACAACATTAATATTACCAACAGTATGAGGCGTCATGGTTGAAGTTTCCATTGGTTTGAGAGGAATTAGGGTTTGCTTCTCACTTGACATTTTTGAGATGGATTAAGGCAAGCTAAAAACAGGAAAAGGAAAAATCCTAGCAAAAGAGATCTTTCATGTTTGTGGTTTGATTGAAAAACCTCCAGAAATGTACCTTTTAGTTGATGCTCAGTGGTGAAATTCTGTTTTGTTTCGCTTCTCGTACCATGTGGTGATGCAAAAGGAATTATTTTAGAAATTTATTTCAGACAAAAGAATAGTGAATAACTCTGATGGGTGGAATGAGCGCAGAGATTTTCCACTTATTTAGTACAGGCAGTCTTTTGCTTAGTGTCAAAGTTATGACAGACTCCCTAAAAGCTACTTATGACCTGGTTCCAGAGTTCCAATGACTTTACATATTCCACATACTCACATGCTTAAGTGCCTTTCAGGTGCTTGGCACCCCACTCACTTTATGGCTAGTTGTAGCACTCCATGGTCATGTGACCACAATTTATAATGTTTTTTGACTATTTATGGCAAAAACACCCATAATATATGGGTTTGCTTAATGACTACCACATTCATTTAATGACCAGCACAAAAAAAAGTTATAATATTGAGTTTAGTCACATTTGTCTCAACTTACAACTATCATGACTTAGGACAGAAACTATGGATTCTATTACACCCCTAAGTTATATCTGTAATGAGTTGGCCAAGCCATTAGAGTGAAAATACTGATTTCTTTTTTTTCATGGCACTTTGCAGCTTCCAGTTGCCCTATGCTTCCAAGGGGAAGATCTCAGTAGGAAATTAATCCTTTGGGGCTTAATTTCACTAAATCATGAGTTTGCTTTTGAAAACCACTTGCGGAGTTTCTCTTTTCCCTGAAGAAATTCTGAAAAAAATTGTTTAAATGACAGAAAATTTCAAAAAGCTATTTGCAACCAGGTCTGCTCTCTGCTGTACTAACCTGATGTTGTACCATCAGGTTCATATTACTGAGAGGGTAACAACATTTCCAAGAGCCTTGATGGCATAGTGGTTAGAATGCAGTATTACAGGCTAACTCTGCTCACTTCCAGGAGTTCAGTCCTGATGGGGCTCAAGGTTGACTCAGCCTTCCCTAACTTCCCTAATATTTACTTTCATATTTTCATTGTCTGCTATATTTGTTGTTGTTGTTGTTAGTTGTGAAGTCGTGTCCGACCCATCGCGACCCCATGGACAATGTTCCTCCAGGACTTCCTGTCCTTTACCATCTTCTGGAGTCCATTTAAGCTCACGCCTACTGCTTCAGTGACTCCATCCAGTCACCTCTTTCTCTAATAAAAAAAATTTAAATACAAAAAAGTTGACTCAGCCTTCCATCCTTCCGAGGTCAGTAAAATGAGGACCCAGATTGTTGGGGTAATATGCAAAACATTGTAAACTGCACAGAGACTGAACTGAAATAGCAAGAGCAAGAGCATTTTAAACTCAGAGTACTGTAAAGCACTATGGGGTGGTATATAAGTCTAAAATGCTCTTGCTCTTGCTATTTCAGTAAAGAAAAGAGGGGAAAAATTGTAGCATCACTGTTTTAATGTAAACATTTTTTCTCCTTAAATCCCTTCTGCTAATCCATTGTTATAGTAGGCTTTTGTCTGCCTTCTGGGCCCATTTACTCTGAAATAGACTGTCCTCTATTAAGAGAATCTTTGTTATTTGCTTAGATAGCCTTGGGGGAAATGTAATTGTTCCCCATGTGCTATCACCATTTCTAAATGAATTTCAGCAGCTGTAGTAAATGAAAATGTAGGTTGCACACTCTATGGTGTCTTATTATTCATATGCACACTTTCTCTTCAGCATGAGAAGCAGCATGCATCTCCATACTATTTGTTGTGAAATATGAGAAATTATATTCTGCTTGTGGGCCTCTTTTATGCGTCTGATTGGCAACTCTGGGAAGAAAAAGTTGGATTAGATAACCTTTTGTCTTGATCCAGTATGGTTTTTGTTGTTGTTTTAAAATGATGCCCTCAAAAGCCACATATACAAAGACTGATTTTTTAAAACAAACAAACAAACACCCAAAGCCTTGTCTTTTTTTAGTTAGAAATGTTTGTAATATATCTGAAGTTTTATGGATTATAGAAACTTTACCCCCAATTTTTTCCCCACACTATCAATTAGAATAGAGTTGGAAGGGACCTTGGAGATCTTCTAGTCCAACCCCGCCTTCTCATCAGGAGACACTATATCATTTCAGACAAGTGGCTGTCTGTTCTCTTCTTAAAAACCTCCAGTGATGAAGTACTTACAACAGGGGTGTCAAACTCAATTTCATTCAGGGCCGCATCAGCATTACGGTTGCCCTCAGGGGGCCAGGTGGGTGTGGCCTGGGTGGGCGTGGCCTACTGGGTGGGCGTGGCTAGAGTGCATATGGCCTATTGGGTGGGCATGGCCAGCTCTACATCATTCGCATCAAGGGTGCCTATGGGGACCTGGGCAGGAGTGGGACAGATCTGAGGGTCTCTGGCAGAAGGAGGGTCTCTGGGCCAGGGCCAAGGCAGTGGGGGCCGTTCCCTCACTGCTTCCAGGATGGCTTCACGGGCCACATGAAACCACTTTGCGGGCCGGATCCGGCCCCCAGGCCTTGTGTTTGACATGTCTGACCTACAACTTCTGAAGGGAAGTTATTCCACTGATTAATGGTTCACTATTAGGAAGTTTCTCCTTAATTCCAGATTGCTTCTCTCCTTGATTAGTTTCCATCCTTTGTTTTTTTTTGTCTTGCCTTCTGGTGGTTTGGAAAATAAGTTGACCCCCTCTTCTTTATGGCAGCCCCTCAAATACTGGAATATTGCTATCATGTCCGCCCCTAGTCCTTCTTTTCTCTAAAGTAGCCATACCCAATTCTTACAACCATTGTTGATATGTTTTAGTCTCCAGGCCTTATTCATCTTAGTTGCTCTTCTTTGCACTTTTTCCAAAGTCTCAACATCTTTTTTTGTAATGTGGTGACCAAGCCTGGATGGAGTATTCCAGGTGTGGCCTTACTCAGGCTTTGTAAAGCTGTACTAATACCTCATGTGATTTTGATTCTATGCCTCTGTTTATACAACCAAGGATTATATGTCATAACATCTTTTTTGATTATGTCATAAGTCACTAATAATTATAATAATTATAAGTAATAAGTCACTAGTCATCTTTTTTCATTCCAGTTCTCGTTAATATTATGATGAAATCCATCCTCTCTTTTCATTTAATTATATTACTATAGACAAAGAGGAAGTTCAAGGGGATTTGCTTCTAAACCATATCCCAAGACTATGTTCAAACTACCATGGGAACTATTAACATCATACACAACGTTGCTGTGGATTAATAGATAATTTGATCTAAAGCAAATTCAAAGAATGAGGGGATTTCTTGGTGAAGTGAAACATCAAAAAATTTCCAAGAGGAGAAAAAGGAGGATTTTGAGTAAAAACAATGCAGCTTCTCAGGAAGTGCTGCTCATCTGTAGGAAAATAACTCCCTATAAATCGGAATTAGCACTTCTGAATTCTTCAAGGGCTCAAATGCCAGCATCCATAAAGCAAATAGCTCAGCTATTTACATTTAATCAAAGTTAGTCTGATGGGGCTTCAACCCAAGTCCACCAACTCAATTAATTTTTAGATCAAGATGTTCATTGCCTTGAACTTAATTTAAAATCATTTTTCTCCTTACCCTCCCCCTATTCTCATTTTATACCCAAAAGTGCTTAAAAAGAATTGAATGGAATGATTATTGCACAATTACCATATGATTGTCATTGATGCAACCAGCTGCATATTGTCCAGTTAGCCTTGGTTTTCCAAGGTTTTAGGCAGTTATCATCTCCAGTGATGGGTGCATGAATCTCAGTCAAATTCAGTCCCCTCTCCCCATTTTAATTTGAGATTATTTTATTTAAAGGGGGAAACATTTTGCAATTTTATGTCTGGTGATTGAATTGTCTCCATAAAACATTACCATCCCTATGAAATTAAGAAGGGATGCAAAGCCTCTGGTTTGGTTTGATGAAGAGATGTTTTGCTTTAAATTCAGTAATATTGTCGAAGCAGCTCACTTCAGCCAGATCTCCAAATACGGATTGAAATAAACCCTTCTTGTGGAAGGTTAGCCTTGATGGATATTTGCTAATATGAGCTATTCCATAAAAACACTCAAACACAGACACAGGTGCAGATAGATACAAACACAGCATAACAATGCAGACAAGGAATATTTCTATTTCTCTTGTATTTATCCTGGGTTTTAATAATTAGCTGTAATAATGGCGACTTTAAAACAAATCTGAATGTTCCACCACATAATAGATCAAGGGTGGGGAATCTGGACTTTTAAAAGGTAGTTGAACTTTATTTCTCACTGAGCCCCACAAGCCTGATCAATAATTAGGGATGGAAAGTCATATTGATGAGTATGAAAAAGAAACAGAACCCAGGATCAGAAAGGGTGATTCTATGCAGATTGATGCAGGCTATTTTATTAACAAATATCAGCAGCATGGATAAAGAAGATGCTGATTTTCTGATTTCATGTGCAATCAGATTCATCGAAGCATGATTTTTCCCCACTCCATTTCTATGTAGCTCCATTTTTATTTTTATTTTTTTATTTTAATTCCATTTATATCCCGCCCTTCTCCGAAGACTCAGGGCAGCTTACAAGCTTAGCAGTAGCCTTCATTCTATGTATATGCCTGCTTATTAGGGCTTTCACACACACCCCAAGCGGCATTATTACAAAGTCAGCTTATTGCCCCCAACAATCTGGGTCCTCATTTTACCTACCTCGGAAGGATGGAAGGCTGAGTCAACCTTGAGCCCGGTGGGATGCGAACCTGCACTAATTGCAGGCAGCTGGTGTTACTTAAGGAGGCATTAGCCCACTGCTCCACCAAGGCTCTTTAATGTACAAAATGCAGTTTTATAATCTTAGATATACAGTAGTGGCCAAAGTTGTGGAAACCTTTTTGGAAAAGTGTATTTTTGAGGTTTGATGGCTAATAACACCACTTTTTTTTCTTTTGGAGTAGTACCATAAAATTATATAGCAATAGAAAGATAATTTAATCAAGAATGTAATGCAACGTAGTGTGATCAATTATCTGTACTGTATTCTATGAAACATTATAGCCAAATAACCAGAAAAAGGAAGCACAACTTGCTTAGGTTGATATCAGGTAGCTTTCCTTCATCTGATTGTAGCCAATGAGCAGGAGTGTTTAGAGAGCCAATCAGGTGTCATCTTGTTTTGGCAATGAACCAATCGGATCACAGTAGGATTCAGTTATTGATGTCATGTATTGAAGCTGAGAGGAGGACATTTTTCAGTGTGTGTTATGTGATCGCTATCAAGTTGGTTGGGTTTTTTCCCTTTCATTTAGTGCAGACATGTCAAACTCGCGACATCACGTGACGTCATCCAATGTATCGGGACTGTTTTTCCATTGCTGGCAATGGAGTGGGCGTGGCTTCCCCATGACACGTCCAGCCCATGGGCCTGCAGTTTGACACCCCTATTTAGTGAGCTTGGAAAATGTAATAAAATTAAAGTAATGGTGCAAAGAGTTGACTGGTTGCCCGGAAAGTGATGTAAAATAGTATTATTAAGTGAACAAGTTATAAAGAAATTAGAAGAAAAAATTGGTGGAAACTTAACCAAAGGTGGCATTTCTACTGTACACTTTTACCAAAAGGTGTCCACAATTGTGACCATTACTGTATATACATAAAGGTAAAGGTTCCCCTGCACATGCGTGCTAGTCGTTTTCAACTCTAGGGGCCGGTGCTCATCTCCGTTTCAAAGCCAAAGAGCCTGCGTTTGTCCGAGGACGTCTCCATGGTCATGTGGCCAGCATGACTAGATACCAAAGGTGCACGGAATGCTGTTACCTTCCCACCGGAGTGGTCCCTATTTTTCTACTTGCGTTTTTCCGCGGTTTCGAACTGCTAGGTTGGCAGAAGCTGGGATGAGTAACAGGCGCTCACTCTGTTACGCGGCACTCAGGATTCGACCCGCCAAACTGCCGACCTCCTGATCAACAATCTCAGAGTCCTAATCCATTGAGCCACCACGTCCCTTGTTGTATATACATATGCAGAAGCTATTGCATTGCCTCTATGCTATTAGGTGGTCTTCTGTTCATCTCATATAAAATGGAATACAGTTCTGTAGAAAACTTTATCTGCTCTATTTTATTTTCCAAAATGGGAAGTTTAAAAAGATTTTCTTATTCCTTCTTTCCACAAAGCATTTAGAAAGTCCCTAATGCAGCACAACACAATTTGTATCTGGTAATGTACACATCTAGAAACTTTTCTTCAATACAACTAGCATATGACCTGGTGCAGAATAGTTTTAAAATCAGCCATATGTTTTCCTTGCCTTTTTTTTGTAACTACTGATTAACTTGCTTGATGAAGAGTTTACAATTATTTTGTAAGCTTTAGTTGCCCTAATAGAGTTACGGCCCCCACGGATATTGCTTTAAAATATGATTGGCATGTAATACAGTATATTGGCTTTTGTTGGGAAATCCTCTAGTGAAGAGACTGATTTGCTTTTTTAGTTGGAGAATTGAATTCCACAATTCAAAGAAGGAAAATTGCATTCCAGTTCATGATTAGCTAAAGAAATGTGAATCAAGTCAGTTCATATTGAAATGAAAACTAACATACTTCTTTCCATCTCTACTAAATTCAGCATCTGGAGTTCTGCATGGCTCCATGGGAGAACGGTAAACTTTGTACTTGTGAACAATCGCAATAGCACTTAAAGTTATATACCACTTGCTTTACAGCCCTCCCTAAGCAGTTTACAGAGTCAGCATATTGTTCCTAATAATCTGGGTCCTGGAAAGCTGAGTCAACCTTGGGCCGATGAGGCTTGAACTTCTGGCTGTTGGCAGAATTAGCCTGAAGTTGTTGTTGTTGTTGTTAGTTGCGAAGTCGTGTCCGACCCATCGCGACCCTATGGACAATGTTCCTCCAGGCTTTCCTGTCCTCTACCATCTTCTGGAGTCCATTTAAGCTCACGCCTACTGCTTCAGTGACTCCATCCAGCCACCTCATTCTCTGTCGTCCCCTTCTTCTATTGCCCTCAATCTTTCCCAGCATTAGGCTCTTCTCCAGTGAGTCCTTCCTCCTCATTAGGTGGCCAAAGTATTTGAGTTTTAGCTTCAGGATCTGGCCTTCTAAAGAGCAGTCAGGGTTGATCTCCTCTAGGACTGACCGGTTTGATCGCCTTGCAGTCCAAGGGACTCGCAGGAGTCTTCTCCAGCACCAGAGTTCAAAGGCCTCAATTCTTTTGCGCTCAGCCTTTCTTATGGTCCAACTTTCACTGCCATACATTGCAACTGGGAAGACCATAGCCTTGACTATACGCACTTTTGTTGACAGGGTGATGTCTCTGCTTTTTAGTGTGCTGTCTAGATTTGCCATGGCTTTCCTCCCGAGGAGCAAGCGTCTTTTAATTTCTTGACTACAGTCCCCATCTGCAGTGATCTTGGAGCCCAGGAAGATAAAGTCTGTCACTACCTCCACTTCTTCCCCATCTATTTGCCAGGAATTGAGAGGGCCGGATGCCATGATCTTGGTTTTCTTAATGTTTAGTTTCAACCCAACTTTTGCACTCTCCTTCTTCACTCGCAACAAGAGACTCTTCAGTTCCTCTTCACTTTCTGCCATTAGAGTGGTATCATCTGCATATCTTAGGTTGTTGATATTTCTTCCAGCAATCTTAATTCCAACTTTTGACTCCTCTAGCCCTGCCTTTCTCATGATATGCTCTGCATATAAGTTAAATAGGCAAGGCGACAGTATACAGCCTTGCCGGACACCTTTCCCAATTTGGAACCAATCAGTGGTTCCGTGTCCAGTTCTCACTGTTGCTTCTTGGCCCGCATATAGGTTTCTCAAGAGACAAATAAGATGTTCTGGTACTCCCATCTCTTTAAGAACTTGCCACAGTTTGTTATGATCCACACAATCAAAGGCTTTAGCATAGTCAATGAAGCAGAAGTAGATGTTTTTCTGGAACTCCCTAGCTTTCTCCATGATCCAGCGTATGTTGGCTATTTGATCTCTGGTTCCTCTGCCTCTTCGAAATCCTGCCTGTACTTCTGGTAGTTCTCGATCCACATACTGCTGGAGTCTAGCTTGTAGGATTTTAAGCATAACTTTACTAGCATGAGAAATGAGTGCAATGGTGCGATAGTTTGAACATTCTTTGGCACTGCCTTTCTTTGGAATTGGAATGTAAACTGATCTTTTCCAATCCTGTGGCCACTGTTGAGTTTTCCAAATTTGCTGGCAAATTGAGTGTAGCACTTTTACTGCATCGTCTTTTAAGATTTTGAATAGCTCAGCTGGAATACCGTCACCTCCACTAGCTTTGTTGTTGCTCAGCTTTTCTAAGGCCCACTTCACTTCACATTCTAGGATGTCTGGCTCTAGGTCAGTGACCACCTCAGTGTGATTATCAGGGACATTAAGCTCATTCCTGTATAGTTCTTCTGTGTAATTTTGCCATCTCTTCTTAATCTCTTCTGCCTCTGTTAGGTCCCTGCCATTTTGGTCCTTTATCATGCCCATTTTTGCATTGAACGTTCCCTTCATCTCTCCAATTTTCCTGAAAAGATCTCTGGTTCTCCCTATTCTATTGTTTTCTTCTATTTCTTTGCACTGTTCATTTAAGAAGGCATTCTTATCTCTTCTAGCTATTCTCTGGAATTCTGCATTCAATTGGGCGTATCTTTCTTTTTCTCCCTTGCCTTTCGCTTCCCTCCTTTCCTCAGCTATTTGCAAAGCTTCCTCAGACAGCCATTTTGCTTTCTTGCATTTCTTTTTCTTTGGGATGGTTTTGGTTGCTACCTCTTGTACAATGTTGCGAACCTCTGTCCATAGTTCTTCAGGCACCCTGTCTATCAGATCTAATTCCTTAAATCTATTTGTCACCTCTACTGTATATTCCATGGGGATATGATTTAATTCATACCTGACTGGCCTGGTGCTTTTCCCTACTTTCTTCAGTTTAAGCCTAAACTTTGCAAGGAGAAGCTCATGGTCTGAGCCACAGTCAGCTCCTGGTCTTGTTTTTACTGACTGTATAGAGCTTCTCCATCTTTGGCTGCAGAGCATATAGTCAATCTGATTTCTGTGTTGACCGTCTGGTGATGTCCATGTGTAGAGCCGTCTCTTGGGTTGTTGGAAAAGAGTGTTTGCTATGACCATCGTATTCTCTTGACAAAATTCTATCAGCCTGTGCCCTGCTTCATTTTGTACTCCAAGGCCAAACTTGCCTGTTATTCCAGTTATCTTTTGGCTTCCTACTTTAGCATTCCAATCCCCCATGATGATAAGAACATCATTTTTTGGTGTTAGTTCTATAAGGTGCTGTAGTGCTTCATAGAACCGGTCAATTTCATCCTCTTCAGCACTGGTGGTTGGGGCATAGACTTGGACTACTGTGATATTGAATGGTTTGCCTTGGATTCGAACTGAGATCATTCTGTCGTTTTGAGGATTGTATCCCAGTATTGCTTTTCCTACTCTTTTATTGACTATGAAGGCTACTCCATTTCTTCTGAGGGATTCTTGCCCGCAGTAGTATACCTGATGGTCATCTGAATTAAATTCACCCATTCCTGTCCATTTTAGTTCGCTGATACCTAAGATGTCGATGTTCAGTCTTGTCATCTCTTGTTTGACCACGTCCAGCTTGCCTTGATTCATGGATCTTACATTCCAGGTTCCTATGGAGAAAAAATCTTTACAGCATCGGACTTTCCTTTCACCACCAGACATATCCACAGCTGAGCGTCCTTTCGGCTTTGGCCCAGTCGCTTCATTCTTTCTGGCGCTACTAGTACTAGCCTTCTGCTCTTCCCCAGTAGCATATTGGACGCCTTCCGACCTGAGGGGCTCATCTTCCAGCGTCATATCGTTTTGCCTTTTGGTACTGTCCATAGGGTTTTCATGGCAAAGATACTGGAGTGGGTTGCCATTTCCTTCTCCAGTGGATCACGTTTTGTCAGAACTCTCTGCTATGACCTGTCCGTCTTGGGTGGCCCTGCACGGCATAGCCCATAGCTTCATTGAATTACGCAAGCCCCTTCGCCCCGACAAGGCAGTAATCCATGAAGGGGTAGCCTGAAGTACAGCATTCTAACTGCTGTGCCACCACGGCTCACAATGTGGCAGCATGGGGAAATCATTCTTCAAAATGTATCTTGGATTGATCATCAAGTGATGCTAAACATTCATTTGATTTACAGGAATCCTTGCAATAATAAACTCTTTTTTCATACCATACTCATGAAATGTATTTTAGAAAAAAGTTTTTAAAAAGTCTCCATTTCTTGGATGGTATAGAAAGGCAGATGTTATCTAACACAGCGGTCCCCAGCCTTTACAGCTCCACGGACTAGTAGTGGCCATGGTGTTGGTGTTGATGGTGGTGGGGAGAGGGGATAGTTTCGTGCGTGCACCTGCTGCTTGTGCAAATGGAGCTTTGTGTTCTCATGCTCTCTCTCATTGCTTGCACGGCCTGGTTCCAAACAGTCCACAGAGCAGGGGGCGGGGACCCCTGATGTAAGACATTGACTTTATCTGAGTTTTCCTCATCTTTCCTTTAAAGAGTTTATTGGTGGAACACTGTACAGTCCAGTTCAGAAAAGTTTAATGAATCTTGAAGCTCCTGTGTTTTTTTGATACAGGAGCGCTTGTGTGTGTATGTATGTGTGTGTGTGTCAAAATATGCATTATTTATTTATTAAACTTATATATGGCCCATCTAAGCTAGAAGCAACTTTAGCTGGCTTACAATCAATAAAGCACCAATAGAATGCATTGAGACATTAAAACAATAAATAGAAAGACAAAAATTGGTTTTAAGATTGACAAAAGTTGGGGAGGAAAGGAGCAGGATGCACATGGGGAGGAGATAGGATCTTAACTTAGTCCTTTAACCACCTCCAGCATGACCCCCCCCCCCAATTGGGGCTCTAGGACAATTGGTACAGCCAGGTCTTCACCTACGGAAGGTGGTAATATTTTAGGATTATCTTTCATAAGGGCATTTGTATTCAATCTAATCTAAAGCCACTTATCTGCAAGGGCATTTATTCTTGTTCACACGGGATTCAACTTGCCTGGCTACTAAATCTGATACACAGAAAAATAAGGGGAACACTGCTCAGTTCTTTTTCTTGATGACCTTCTGATTAGATTTGAAGATCATGCTTTTGAGACTCCAGAGTTAAAGGAGAATCTGTGATAGATGCCACTTCACCAAGAGAACAATACATTGGGTACAATCTAATCTTTTTCAGTTTCAAGAACAAGATTTGTGCGGAGATGCAATGGAAGTTTTCAGCATCTACCAATATGTCGGTGGTACTACTTAGCCTGTGTTAAGCGTGGGCCATCCAAGAAGCAGGAATAGAATGATTATCTTTCTGATGTGCAGGGCTTATGGATCTGCATTAGCTTTCTGCACAGATCTGTTCCCTGCCATTCATCTGCCTCAGCATCTTCTGCTCTACTAAATCACAACTCTAAATGTACCCTCCAGAGCTTCCAATTCTGGAACCAGGCAGAATTTAGATAAAAAGATGAGTAAAATTTATCACTGAAATAGTCTCGCCCAGGTGGGAACCTTTCAGGAAGTGTTAGCCAACCAAGACATTTAAGCTGATGTGTCCAGGGGAAAGGATTTTGTTGCCTTGCGTACACAGATGTTTGGCACTAAATGAGCCAATAAATACAATATTTACATCCTGTTGTAGCCAAAATGTTAGAGATAGAATATGCTGTTAAAGTGAAAGTTGAAGTTCCATTAGGTACTGTAAGTCTCAAAAACTTTGTGAAGGCATTAAGAAATGCAATAGGAAAATTGGGGGGGGAGGTTATGAAATGAAAACCATGGCACAGTTCTCAAGATGACTTGGACCATTTTTTTTAAAGCAAATGTGGATCCAAGAAGCATTATTATTGCTCTTATTTGAAACTAAAAGAAACACTACTGGGACGAACTACAAACCAATTAATATCAGTTTTATTATAGCTGATAACCTTGAAAACATTTTAAAATTTGGTCATTGAATAAAAAGAATTTGAAAAGAATACTGTAATTGAAATTAGGTAAAATTTAAAAACAGGACAGGGATATATATAAGTAAAAATATGTTGATAAATGTCTTAATTGAATGTGATATAAATAGAAATGTACCAGATTGAATGTCATATAGTAATTAAGGGAAATAGAGAATTTTTGATGATGCAACCTGAGACATGTACAAATATTTTGTTATTGGACTATTGGTTACCCAAGCACCACGCTGCTTTCTAAATAATTGGATGTAAAACTGGAAAATTAATAAAATTTGTTTTTTTAAAAAGAATTTGAAAAGAATCTTGTAAATCAGACATGTCAAACACAAGGCCCGGGGGCCAGATCCGGCCCGTGAAGTGGTTTCATGCGGCCCACGAAGCCATCCTGGAAACAGTGAGGGAATGGCCCCCACTGCCTTGGCCCTGGCCCAGAGACCCTCCTCCTGCCAGAGACCCTCAGATCTGTCCCACTCCTGCCCAGGCCCCCATAGGCACCCTTGATGCCAACAATGTAGAGCTGGCCATGCCCACCCAGTAGGCCATACACACTTTAGCCACGCCCACCCAGTAGGCCACACCCACCCAGTAGGCCACGCCCACCCGGCCCCTTGAGGGCAACCGCAATGCTGATGCGGCCCTCAATGAAATTGAGTTTTACACCCCTGGTAAATGAACAATTGATTTATACAGTTTTAATCAAATACTTGGGGATAGATGAATAATTGAGAAATTAAAATACCTAATGATTTCATCAGTTGTTTCATTTGCTTCTAGTCTTCTTTAGATATGACATTTGCCTTTGCTTTATTTCCAAAAAGAACTTTATTTGGTGTGGGACATTTTCATGATGGATTTTTGATGTTGTTGTTGTTGTTTGCATCTCAGCAAAATAATATCATAACGGAAAAGAGAATAGGGCATCAGCCAGGAAACCCTGGATTAAAGTTAACTTTTTCTCTATAGTTCTTAGTAATTTTTCTCCAGTGCTAAAAAAGGGGGGGGGAATGAAAATAACATATGCAGGGCTACTGAGAAGGTTCCTGCAATGTTTATGAAGCACTTAGAAAAACTGGTTTATATTGCTCCTGTATAAACTTTTGTCAAATTTATGATATAATAGAAAACCATAGGAATTCTCTTAAGGGGAAAAGCTAACACATTTATTCCTATGTCCTTTGAACAGCTACTTCTAATTTCACAGTATTGGAGGCACTCAGCATATGTATTCATAACGCCGCTGAATTTAACAGAAGCAGATTGAAGGTTAGAATTGTAAAGAACGGTTGCAAGATTTGGCTTTGGCTAGTCTGGAGAAAAGAAGGGCTAGTGGGGACATGATAGCAGTATTCCAATATTTGAGGGGCTGCCACAAAGAAGAGGGGGTCAACGTATTTTCCAAAGCACAAGAGGGCAGGGCAAGAAACATTGGATGGAAGCTCATCAAGGAGAGAAGCAACCTGGAATTAAGGAGAAACTTCCTAAGAGTGAGGACAATTAACCAGTGGAACAGCTTGCCATCAAAGGTTCTGGGTGCTTCATCACTGGAGGTTTTTAAGAAGAGACTGGACAGCCACTTGTCTGAAATGGTATAGGATCTCCTGGTTGAGCAGGGGGTTGGGTCCCTTCCAGCTCTATTCTTTGATTGATTGATTATTATTATTATAGTTTGTCACTCAGCCAGATGTTTAGACTAGATTTGACTATTATTGTTATAATTCATCAGACAGTCAGCCAGATGTTGAGACTATTTGGCATTTTTAGCAACTTCTTATTCCCCCCCTCCATAGGCTCCCTCTCAAATGATAGCCAGTAAAACATGGACTAGGTGGCTTTGAACTTGTCCGAAAAATGGTTTTGTTATGATAGGTTGCATTTCAATTGGTATTTTAATCTATTTTACAATTATTTGCTCTCATCATGGAAACCTTACATGCAGTTATGACTAGTAGAAATTGGTAGGATGGGCCTTTGGTAAATAGTTATAAAGACTAAGAAGCCATCCATGTGTTTGACTTTAAAGGTAAGGTTCAGTCAGCCACGGTTGGGGAATAAGGCTATCAATTGCCAGTAGACGAAGTGACCATGTAGTATGTACAGCATGAGTCTTATTACAGTCGAGTCATGCTGAATAGGCTTTTTATTAGTCTACCCTAACTCTGTCAGAAGATTTATGAGCCTGTTATGATTATTCTGGTTGCAGGAATTGCCATATCTGTTTGTAACCTTCAATTGGGTGACATGATGCATCATAGGGCAACAGTTTTTGAATCAAGGTGCCTCAAATAAGCAAACTTAAAGAATGCATTGCCATTGTCGGCAATGGGTTGGGTACAGCTTTCGGATGACGTGTCTGGTCCGTGGGCTGGCAGTTTGACACCCCTGTGCTAGTGGGTTAGTTCCCTTCCTCTCTGGAAAAGAAGAGTGGAGATACAGTTTTCCTCATGGTCCAAGACACCTTTTATTCCCCTTGTCCCCAGCAAAGTGGCAGGCAGTTCCACAGGTCAGCCAAGGAGGAAGAGGTTTTTGCTGAGTGTTATGAGGAGAGGCAAAATAGTGCCAGCCCTATATTATGTGCAGAAAGAAGGATGACCCAATGGGTCATAGTTTGTCTAGTTTCAATATATTTTGTTTTGTTGGTTGTTATTTGCTGCACTGGTTGTGTGAAAAAACAGTCATAACCTTGAATGGTCACGAAATGATTGATGCAAGTCAAGGATTACCTGTATCTGACATCAGTCACACTGTTCATCAAATAGCCCCTTTCAACCGATTTGACTGACAGATGTTTTCTCTTTCAGAATCCCGTTTCATCAGACTTTTACTTACTGTAACTACCTCCAGAGTAATTAGAAGCACAGTCTATCACTTCACAACGTCAAATCAAACCGATTTCATCATGGGTTTTTCGTAAAGTTTAGCCAAAATATAACTTCTTTGCAGTTTCCAACATTTTTATACATTTTCAGTCCCTGCATAGGACTGCTCGGTTGCTTTTCTGTCTTGCAAATGGAATTTCCTGCTGATTAAGGTCTATTCACATGTCAAGAGAGTGGTACGAACAGCTATAAAATAGAGTTGCTGAAAAATTAGTCCATTTTCACTTCTCCAAGCCTTGATTTTAGTCTTGTTAAAGGCTCTGTTTAAAGAAAAGAAATCTGTACTTAAGGTCATTTTCATTTGTTGGTAATTTATATATGCCACCTGTTGGAAATAAAACTTTCCAATATTAACCATAAAAAGTTGAATTAGGAAGAGACTGCAGTCTGCTAATGCCTCCAATTTAATATGCCTCCTTAATTGGATACCAATATGCTGGTGGATTTTTTTTATTTAAAAAACAACCCTATACTTAGAATTCCAATTAAGCCTGTCAAGTTTCCAATATCCTTTCGTACGTATCCTTTTCCAAGTTTTTCAATTTATGTTACAAATAAATTAGAAAGTAAACAGTATTTATGCAAAAAGCTTTTTTTTCCGGATGAAAAGTACATTTAATGAGCCCTCTTTTTTGTATTAAATCAATTATTGGAACAATCCACAGTTAGATAGGTAAAAGTAAAATCACTACGGAGTTTAGCTTAGCTCCTGGTGACTTTATGGATAGGTCAATTTGGTTTTGCAGGAGGAGGAGAAGGAGAAGGAGAAAGAGAAGGAGAAAGAGAAGAGCTGTATGTTGAATAATAATAATAATAATAATAATAATAATAATAATAATAATAATAATAATAATAATAATAAGAAGAAGAAGAAGAAGAAGAAGAAGAAGAAGAAGAAGAAGAAGAAGAAGAAGAAGAAGAAGAAGAAGAAGAAGAAGTTGGAAGGGACCTTGGAGGTCATCTAGTCCAACCCCCTGCTCAGGCAGGAAACCTTATACCATTTCAGACAAATGGCTGTCCAGTCTCTTCTTAAAAACCTCCAGTGTTGGAGCATTCACCACCGCTGGAGGCAGGTTGTTCCACTGGTTAATTGTTCTAACTGTCTGGAAGTTTCTTCTTAGTTCTAGGTTGCTTCTCTCCTTGATTAGTTTCCATCCGTCGCTTCTTGTCCTGCCTTCAAGCGCTTTGGAGAATAGCTTGACTCCCTCTTCTTTGTGGCAGCCCCTTAGATATTGGAACAATATAGTTTTGACTATCCCTCCATCTCATCTTCTAGTGCTCTCATCCCAGTCCTATCCCAGCTGGCCCTGCTTATCTTTCTAAGCCAGATATGTCAAACTTGTGACATCACATGATGTCACGCAACATATCAGGACGGTTTTGCCATTGCAGGCAATGGGGTGGGCCTGTCTTCCGGATGACATGTCCGGCCCATGGGCTGGCTGTTTGACACCCCTGTTCTAAGCTGTAACCCATTGTTGCTGCTGAAAATAGAAATGGATAATCTATCAGTTTATTTTTATTTATTTATTTTAATTCCATTTATATCCCGCCCTTCTCCGAAGACTCAGGACGGCTTACAAGCTTAGCAGTAGCCTTCATTCTATGTATATGCCTGCTTATTAGGACTTTCACACACACCCCAAGCGGCATTATTACAAAGTCAGTTTAATTGCCCCCAACAATCTGGGTCCTCATTTTACCTACCTTGGGAGGATGGAAGGCTGAGTCAACCTTGAGCCTGGTGGGATGCGAACCTGCAATAATTGCAGGCAGCTGGTGTTACTTAAGGAGGCATTAGCCCATTGCTCCACCAAGGCTCTTTAGCCCTTTTCTTACTAAAGATACCATCACAGTGAATGTTAATGTCCTGTTTACTGCTTTACCAGCTGGCAAGTCCAATTACCTAAAATATCCTTCTCTAATAACATTGAGTGAATTAGCTATGATAATTTTGGGTTGGGGGCAAGGTTAGCAACCAAGCCTAAATCATATCTGTCTGAAAGAATATTCTCATTAAGTAATTACTTAAATAGAATTTACTTAAATAGAATTATTTAAATTACTTAAATAGAACTTAATGGAATCTCTGTTAGGTAAATCCACATCTGATTTGATAGAAGGGTGTGCTAAAGAAAGGTCATACTAAAGAGTATTGAGTAGGCTGCTTCAAGTAGGCTTCTCCATGGTGCTGTTTGAGCTTGGTTGTTTTCTTCTTTTCTTGCAGTCATTTCATTACCCAAACTAGGTAACTTTATCAAGCACAGACAGCATCCTGAAAAATAGGACAGTGTGTGCGTGTGTGCAGTATATATGCACATATGTATGAATATGTATTTAGCAAAATAGGATGAAATTTCCCCAAAAGCTATACCTTTGTGAAAGGACGCAACATAAAACAATTTGACAGAAACTAATGTGGGGCTTTTGAACAACTACATTCTTTAAACACTCTGGTCTTAAGTGCTCTACTATTATGAGGGAAATTGTGCAGTTTATCTTAAATTATCTCACTGGGAAAAACCCTCCTTGACATTTCATGTAAATCCTAGACCTCCGTAGCTCATGTTCTACAGCAGAGCTCTCCAAACTTATGAACTCCAAGATCTGTGGCCTTCAACTCCCAGAATTCTGGGACTTAAAGTCCATAAGACTTAAAGTTGCCAAATTTAGAGACTCCTCTTCTGACTGGAGTTTTGGAGAAGCTCAGAATGGAACAGGTTCAGATCCACCCAAGTCTTATCAGGAATATGGAAATTGCTTTGAATCAGGAAAAGAAAAGAGGAGAAAATATATAGAATACTTAAAAGCATTCATGGATATATTCCAGATAGGTCACTGGATCTGTATGTTATATGAGAACCAATATTGACAAATGATTTTAGCCTTAAATATTAGTGGTTTTTATTGTGGTATACATTTTGGCAGGTGTATGAAGTAGTATAAAACAGAGGTCCCCAATGTTTTGGGCACCAGGGACTGGTTTCGTGGAGAGAGGTTTTTCCGCAGACCAGAGGGGGCATGGTTTTGTGTTCTGCCTGCATCTCACGACTGGGGCTTTGCTTGTTTGTGTGGACCAGTTGCTGGAATGCCACAGCCTGGTACTGGTCCACAGACCAGGGGTTGGGGACTTCTGGTATAAGACAAAGAGGGAAGAAAATACATTGCTACTCTATTAACAAAACAAGTCACAAATGTTAACTAATCAAAGCTAAGATTGTCATTTTCTCAATCCTGTTAGTACCTTCTGAAGGGGTGGATTAGACTTTATTAGGACCATCTGTATCAGGGAGTCAAATAGTCAAGATGATGGTGATGGTCATGTGTCTGAAACCCTAGCCCTATGTTTTAAACAACAAAGTAATAAGGATTGGGACTGAGTCATGACTGCCAGCCTGATTTTTCTGAACCCTCCTGCAAGCACTCCAACTCTATTGCTGAGTGTTGTAGCACTGATGCAATCTTCCTATATTTACTTTTCATAGCCATCTTCCTTGTTCAAGCACTATCCAGACCTGGGTTAACAAAGACAATTACTGCCTTTGGAGGATGCACTATGTCAAATAATTGAACCATATCCTGCTGAATATACAGACAGCTTTATAGAGCATGCTGAGCTAAGTTCCCACACCTCAGATCACAAATTTAAATTCAGCCCCACTTCGGTTTAGCCTTGTCTGTTGCATGATTGTAACCATGGAATCACAAAAATGGAGCATGTCTTTGGTCAATTTTTTTAAAAAAATCCAGAGCTAGTGTGTAGAACTAGTCTGTTTGTTGTTGACACCAAATGTCAACAGTCCAATACCTTTCTGATGAATGTTGTTTCAAAGGTTTTCTGGATCTTGAAAGTGAAGGTATCTTTTTAATATCTAGTGAGAGAATGTTCTAGGGGTTGGTCTTCAGGTATCGGGTCCAGGAAAACCAATAAATGCCTTCAAAAGAGTTTGGTTCTACTGTTTCTCTGCTTCTATTCCATTACCCTGCTGTTATTACAATTTCTCACCCTGTTTCTTAAAGACTGCACCCACCCTAACATGGAAATTATTACAACTAAAGAGGATATTTTATTTTATCATTTTTTATTTTATTTTAATTATTTTTATTTTATTTTATTATTTTATTTTACTTTATTATTTTATTTATCCTTCCTTTCTTACTAAATTCAAGACAGCAGACATATATAATATTCCTTCCTTCTCCTACTTTCTTGACAACAACAATCCTGTGAGGTGAGCTGGGCCAGCACCTTAACCACTATATATTCGTTTTTGCTGATGTTTAGTTTCAGGTTTGTTACTAGTCTTACTGGTAATTTGTTAGATGTCCAGAAAGTCAATAGCTTATGAGTCAGCCAACATAGTTTTCATAAGCAGAATCTAAGACCAAGCCAAGAAAAAAAATAGTGTGTAAACAGCAAATGAAGATCATCAAAGTGAAAAAAATAAATGATTCTTGATGTCTAGAATTAAAAGCATATTCAAGTAAACTTAGATGTATTCTATTCCAACTCCTGTTTTTGGAGATGTATGTTCTTGTGGGGTCCTTGGTGCTCTCTGAGCTTAATGGTTGTCTTGAAGACATTTCATTATCAAAATAGGTAACATCATCTGAGCTAGAGGGAAGTGGGGCTAGCTCTAAAAAAAAGCAAAACTTTGTAGCACTGGTGAGCTTACCTAGTTTGGTAATGTAATTTCTGCAAGATAAACCATCAATCTCAGAGAAACCAAGGACCCCACAGTTTAACCCTGAGTTACAACTACTTCCTTCTATAGGTATGTTTTTCAAATAAGTACTATATCTTTGAAGCTTAACCTGCTTTCTAAATTTCACGGCTATTATCTCCTCTACTTGACATTAAGCTTCTCTTTTACCTGAGGGAAATAAGGACTAAATCACTTTCCCCCTGAGAACAAGACTTCCAGAGACGGTATGATGTTGATTTGAAATGGATGAGAAATTTACATAATCACTATCAATAAACCTGTTTTTGATTTCCTGAATTCATGCATGTACCAAAATCTTAACTTTTTCAGAATTTGTTGACAAACTTGTACAAAATATGTGAAAGGAACTACGTATACCTGTAAACTGAACTTTCTTTTCCTTGATGAAGACTCACTGATGCAAGCAAAACATTACATTTTTATAATAGTCCCACCAACTACATATGCCTGAGGCAAACCATAAAAAAAAATAACTGGCTTCTCCTGTTCGAGGTGTAGTACTGTCAGCAAGCACATTTACAGCAGTTGTGTAGCAACTGGTGTGTTTCCTCAGGAAGCGGTCAATCTGCCAATACAATCTAACCTGTAATAACTCTGAGTCTTTCCAATTTTCATCTCTTGGATGAAACAACAAATATTGTAGAAGCTCAGTTTTACAGCAGCCGATTTTCACAACCTGCAATCCACCAGACTCAGTTAGCCTTGGCTTGTATCCTGGCTGAAGCTTGATAACATTTCTGCCTTTGCTCCTCATTTTCATAACTTTAGAAGGACAGCAAAACAAAAGCTCTTCATTTCATTTGTGGTGCTCTGTTGGTGCTCTACGGTCAGAATCAAGTTGTGAACACTTGCATTATAGAATGGGCAAGGATATACAAATCTAATCTCTCTTTTTCCAACAAGCTATTAGTGGTACAGTTAAAAAAAATCATAACCCAGTTTTGACAGATAGAAACAAAAGGTGCAACAAATATAAAACAACATAACTGATATGAGCCAGGTGGTCAAGGCAGGTGTCTAGAGAGTTCTTTATTTCTCTTAAGAAATGTTCCATCCAATGGCCCTCAAACCATCGGTAAGACTCTTCCTGCTACCTTGAAGGCCTTAATCTCCCAAACAACAGCTCCTGTAGTACAAGAAAGGCCCCAGGGCAGGAGCAAAGTCCAGGGTTCCAAGTCCAATCCACCAGGCAGGGTCCAGGCACAAGACCAAGGCAGTCCTCAGGACAAGAAACAGGTCCCAGAAAAGAAGCAGTTCCAAAGCCCCAATGAAGCAAAGGCCAAATGTAGCCACAAGAGAAGGGCAAGGTCCAAAACAAAATCCGAAAAGCAATCTTCCCAGCGAGGCAAGGCAAACAGTAACAGGCATGAGAAACAGCTGGGGGAGAGTAAGCCAAAGCAAACAATTGTTCCTGGCAAAGACTAACTCCTCAGGGCTTCTCATTAAGTTACTCCCCTCCAGGTGTTCCTTGTGAGGAGGGGTGGGGAGAACGCCTCCTGAGTAGCCTTGCAGCCCTTCTCTGGGCTTGCCTACGCTCTACTCTCCTTGCCCTTGGATCAGTGGAGGAGGCAGCTATTCCTCGTCAGAGGAGATTGGCTGCCTGTCACTACCACTGCCAGTCAGTAGCCGATTCTCCCCTGTGCTTGTGCAGGCAAGCAAGTCTCCATCTGGTCCACAACCTTCCCCAATGCCTGAGGTGCCCAGGACAGCATCATCTTCAGACCCTGGTGTGCGTTCCCTGTTGGATGGTCCCAGCTCCAACTCTTCCTCCTCCTCCTCCGAACTGGCCTCTGAGCAGGGCGTGATAGTAACAACAACAATACTTTTCAGAGGATTTTATTTGCTCATCAAATAATAGTCCTTGACTTACAACCATTCATTTAGTGACTGTTCTAAGTTACAATGGCACTGAAAAAAATGATTTATGACTGGTTCTCACACGACCGTTGCAGCATCCCCATGGTCACATGATCAAAATTCTGAGGCTTGGCAACTGGCTTGTATTTATGACAGTTGCAGTGTTTTGAGGTCTTGGGATCACTTTTTGGGACCTTCTAACAAGCAAAATCAACCAGGAAGCCAGATCCACAATGACCATATGGCCCAGTGCTCTTCAACATCTTCATCCATGATTTGGATGAGGGAATAGATGTGGAACTCATCAAATTTGCAGATGACACCAAGTTGGCAGGAATAGCCAACACTCCAGAAGATAGGCTTAAGTTACAGGAGGATCTGGACAGACTTGAACTTTGGGTGCTATCAAACAAAATGAAATTCAATGGTGAAAAAAATAAATAAGGTTCTACATTTAGGCAAGAAAAACCAAATGCACAGGTATATTATAGGTGGTACCTTACTCAATAGTAGCAACTGTCAGAGAGATCCTAGTGGACAATCACTTAAATATGAGCCAGCAGTGTGCTACAGCTGCCAAAAAAAGCCAACACAGTGTTAGGCTGAATTAACAGAGAGATAGAATCAAGATCAAGTGAAGTACTAATACTACTTTACAATGCCTTGGTAAGGCCACACTTGGAATACTGCATCCAGTTTTGGTCACCACAATATAAAAAAGATGTTGAGACTCTAGAAAGAGTACAGAGAAGAGCAACAAAGATGATTAGGGGACTGGAGGCTAAAACATATAGGGAACGGTTGCTGGAATTGGGTATGTGTAGTTTAACAAAGAGAAGAGTGAGGGGTGACATGATAGCAGTGTTCCAATATCTCAGGGGCTGCCACAAAGAAGAGGGAGCCAAGCTATTCTCCAAAGCATCTGAAGGCAAGACAAGAAGCAATGGATGGAAACTAACCAAAGAGAGAAGCAACCTAGAACTAAGGAGAAATTTTCTGACAGTTAGAACAATTAATCAGTGGAACAACCTGCCTCCAGAACAGTGGATGCTCCAACACTGGAAGTTTTTAAGAAGAGACTGGACAGGACAAGAAGCAATGGATGGAAACGAATCAAGGAGAGAAGCAACCTAGAACTAAAGAGAAATTTTCTGACAATAAGACCAATTAATCAGTTGAATAGCTTGCCTCCAGAAAGTTTGGGTGCTACATCACTTTTAAGAAGAGACTGGTCAGCCACTTGTCTGAAATGATATAGGGTTTCCTGCCTGAGCAGGGGTTGGGACTAGATGACCTCCAAGGTCCCTTCCAACTCTGTTATTCTGTTATTCCGTTCGATTACTGACATGTCGTGAGATTTGGCATTTTTAATTTCTTTTGATTTAATGTCTTGGATCCAGATGCTGTGTCACGAAGGTCCTAGTATTGGCAGGCACTGTCTTGTTGACTATTTTGTCAGGGGGCTCCAGCATGGAATGTCTGCTTGGCCAGGGCAAATGAGCCTGGATTCCATTTGAATTAGAGATTTGACATTTGAGGAGAGTTTTTATTTGAATTGGCAGTCTGAAGGCAAATTAATTCAGTCTAGGCCAACGTAAGAACTTATTTCGAAAAAAAAGCCAATGGGTTATAATAGAAAAGCATCAAAATGCTTCCAGGTAACTGCTTTGCATTTTCATTATTAAGGATGAAAATAGGAACAATGTTAGACGCTTTGGAGATATTAAGCCTGCCAAGCTTCAATTAGATATCTTCAAAGTTTTCAGGGTAACAAAAGTTTTAACTCATCCTGCCTCATCTTTAAAGTAAGAAAAGCAGGGATGTATTCTAGTCAATGAAGACAGTCAAAATAAAAACACTATTCCTACTCCAAGATAGCAGACATACTGTATGGTGGTATAGCAGAAGCTCAGCCTCAATTCACAGTACGTTCAGAAATTCATTCAGTTGGAATGAATTTGAAATAGTGATTTATCTCTATGTCTCTTCCCCAGCATTAAAGAAAATCAACTGGATTTCTTTTTTCTATTAAAGACAACTTGCTTTTTTTTCTTAAAGCAAAAAGCTAATTAACAACTGCAAAACCACTTTGGAAAGCAGTCTAAACTGTCTGGCACGGCGAGACATTTGCGATCTGTCTGATCCATTTCTATTTAATGCAATGCATTTTGCAAACAGAGTTTCGATCTATTTAGTAAGGACTGTCCAGTGGTCGCAAAGCCCATTAAAGGCAGTCTCATACTGTAAGTGCCGTCTCTGACCGCAGAAAAGTTAAGTGCCCTTTCCAAGAGCATTAGAAAATTCTTGGTATGCACCTTCTTGTCGGAAAAAAAATAATCAGGAGGTTCACTTGATGAGGAAGGAAAAAACTACATGTTTACTTTGTGGCAACACTGTAGGAAATAGTATTGGTTAGTACTTTATGCTTTTGGCAATTTGTTCTTTCTGGATGTCACTTTGCTTTTTGGGAGAGGCTGCCTGCAAAATGGCCAGCACCTGGACTGCTATTGCCCTGTCCATTTAAGATAACTTAGACAGCACACAGCAATTCGTGGATTAGTAGTGTTGGTGGGAGAAGGAAGGTGGTTTTTGTTTGTTTATGAATATAAAACCAGAGGCAGCCTAAGGCAAAGAGAAAAAGATGCTGTTGTCCAGCAGTAGTAGTGGAGAAGCAGTAGTAGGAACTGTAGTAGAACTGTGGGGATATATGGCATGGTGAGCAATAAGTACTATCCTTGAGCACTTGTGGATGAGTGTTGCCTCTTTGGTTGTGTTGGCTCTCTTGGGGTTTGGGAGCCCATTGACTTGGGTATACTTAAAAGAACTCTCTGTAGGAACAATATTTTCTATGGTACTCCTGTCTTTTTTATCAAGTACTATCCAAATGATTATGCTGCCATTATAGTAGGAGAAAAAGAATTCCCCCTATTGTTAGGATCCCTCACTCATTGAGTCTTTAGGAAAGAAGGGTTACCATTGAGTATCATTGGAATGCAGTGGTTATGGTACTAGACTAGGAGCAGACAGACCTACTGTCCATCCATCCTTATCCATTCTCTAGAGATCTTTGGACCAGTCACTGTCTTTTTCTCTCAGCCTCACTGATTAATTGAGAACTGTGAGAGATTGCTTAGGAGGCCAGTTTGAGTTCCTGAGTAAAAGCTGGGAGATAAATCTAATAAGTGAGAAATGCGTGGACATGTGATGGGCAACCTGTGGCTTCAGGTTTGCAAACAGGGAGCCCCTTTCTTGGTCCTTTTCGAAGTTGCCTTCAACATTCAATGGTTCCATTTTTAAAGGTAGCAGTTCTGCTCCTATGAGTCTGAGGTGCAAAACAACTACAATCTGTAAATCTCCAAGCAGGTTTGCATAGTTCTGAAAGACAAAGAACCATCTGCTGAGCAAATCGCTCAGAAAGAGATAATAATTGCAAAAGGCAGTTTTAGTTGTACATCCTACGAAGATACCTTTAACACCATCAAGCAGCATCTGCCTGTACCAGGAAAGGACTCAATAGGTGGATAACAAAGTCAAATCCAGTCTAAACATCTGGTTGACTCATGACCGCCCATAATAAGTCTGGATAGTGGATGTTACAGTACCTGGAGACAGTAGAATACAGTAGAAGAAAAAGAACTGGGGAAAAAATCACAACACATAAAACCCTGCAAATAGAATTTGTTCTGTACCAGCCTGCTACCGGCCCTGCAGCAAAAGCAGGGACAACCCCTTTACAAACGGCAAGAGGCTGGAATAAAGCCTGCCAAATTTATTCACATAAAACAGAGCAAGACAAGACACCAACCATAAAACACGAGCTAAGAAGCAGGAACAATCCAAGCGGTTGCCTTCAGCAAACCAGCCCTCCCACACATTCCCCTTAAATACAGTTCAGGGCGTGGCCTCTCTGTGCCTCCTTCCAAGGTGCCCCATTGCCTTCCTCTGTTTACTCGTGACTGACTGCCTCCTGCATCGGGCGTCCTTGAACAGGGCCAGCTGTGGGTCATCTTCATCCACGCTGTCAGGCTCACACAGCTGGGTCTGCATCATGACCAGATGAGAGGGGCCTTGCTGGGGGCTCTCATCAAGCTGTCCAATCCCCTCAGCAAGCTCTTCAACACCCCCCTCCTCCTCCTCTGAGTCGTCCGACCCAACTCCCGAACCCACAGGCTGACCCTGAATCACAACAGAAGTAGAATGACTGTAGCAAAAGAAAGCAAAAAGTAGTACCGATTGTAACAGGTGCCTTAGATGCAATTCCAAAACTTGTGGGGAACTAATTTAACCTGTCAGCATTAACAAAATCACTATCAGTCAATTGCAAAAGGCAGCTTTACTTGGAATGGCTTCTATCCTGGGATAATGGTCTTTAAAGCCCTACATGGCTTAGGTCCGGAGTACCTTAGGGAACACCTGCTGCCGGCATCAACTTCCCTCCGCCCTGTGCGTTCCCACAGAGAGGGTCTCCTCAGTGTGCCACTGGTCAGAGAATGTCGATTGGTGGCCCCCAGGGGGAGATCCTTCTCTGTGGGCGCCCCGGAGCTATGGAATCAGTTACCGGTTGAGCTCCGGACGGCGCCCGACCTTCGCTCCTTTTGCCGCGAGCTAAAAACATACTTTTTTGAACAAGCTGGCCTGGCCTGATGGGGGACTGGGGGGGGGTTGTTATTGTTATTTTATTGGGGTTTTAAGATGTATTTTTAGTATATGGGCATGTATTTAATTATTTTTCAACTTTTGTAATCCTGTATTTTTATTCTTGCCCTGTTCACCGCCCTGAGTCCTTCGGGAGAAGGGCAGTATAGAAATATTATTAAATTAAATTAAATTAAATTAATATTTGTTGTTTTGTTTTGATAGCTGTTCTTTCTCTTATGCAGGGGTGACAAACTGCCAGTCCACAGGCCGATTGCATCGTGCGAAGGCCGGGCCCACCCCAGCTCTGGCAATGTAAAAAAAGTTGCGATACATCGTGACACATCACATGATGCGGTGAGTTTGACACCCATGCTCTTATGTAAGAAGAAATCTAAGGAAGATCTTAAATCTTACACAAGTTTAAATAAAAAGTGTCATCGCCCACATTTTACAGATAATATATTATGGATGCATGCCTACCAAAAAATTATTGTTATGGAAAGTTGAAAGATAGCTCAGATTTGACATACCCTATTGTCCCCCATTGATGAACAAGAGGGAAGAAATCAAATATGGCTCTAAGTTCTTTGCTTGTTAATAGAAGGGTTGAAATGCTATCAGAATAGAATTTTATGTTTGAGCAGAAAGTCGCAGTCTAAGTTGACTAAAAAATAATTAATAATGGAGGAGCCAAATATGCCCAGAAACAAGAGGATTTACAAGCTTTGAGAGGGTAAATGAGGAATCCTCCCCACTGTTTTATGACGGCCAACAACTACAGTATTAACAAAGAGTGCCACTTGGAGGTGCCACGTCATATGGTTATAGAAAAGTGGGTGTGGGGATTATAAAACCTATCTCTTTTAGATTGTGTTCTTTTAAAAAAAAACCAATCCAAAGTTTTCTTTTTATCATTTTAATGATTGATGTAGCCATTGATTATGTACCATCAAGTTGGTGTTGACTCTTAGTGACCTCATAAACACACATTATCCAAGACAATTTGTTCCTTCAGATTTTCTAAGGTATACTCATCACTGCTAAATTGAGTCTATTGATTGCTGCTTGTCACGGTCTTCTTTCTTCCATTTTTCCCAGCACTGTGGACTTTTCAAAGATGCCAGGTTTTAGAATAAAAGGACCAAAATTTGATCATTTGAGTCTGATCATTTGTGCTTGGAATAAGAACTTTGAATTGATTTGTTCTAGGATTCAGTTTTTGCTTTCTTGGCTATCCTAATTATTCTCAAGAATTTCTCCAACATCAAATTCCAAAATGTCAATACTCTTTCTAGTCTGCTTTTTCAAAACCCATGATTGTGGCATAGTTACCTCATTTTTCAGGTTAAAAATAAATAAATACAGGATTCTGTATCCATCCCCCCAAAACACTACAGCTGAGTTCACTAAAAATGCTACAATAAAAGTACACAACCTGAAGAATCCCCTAATATCTGAAAGAGGCTATCAGAATTCTCAAGAGTTGTTACTGGTTTGCAATATTTAATGAATCACATTAATTATTTTTAGTGTTCTTAGTGCTTTAAGTAGGCCAGGTCAGGAAACAGACTTCTCAGGGATTCCATCAATGCTACTCTATTTATTTGGAAACCTGTCCAAATTTCTGGTCACATTTTATATTAAGCAAAATTAAAGCAGGGAAATTTTAAATTTCTTTCTCATGTTTCCTTCAGTCTCTGGACTATGTAATCACCATAGTGAAGTCCATCCTTAAAAGCTCACTCCTTTCATCCCCAAGGTCAGCTCTAAATTCTTTCATAAGTGTTAATTAAGTATAAGTCAGAATGAAATGAAATGTAGTTCTTCTTCTGATTCCATACATTGCTTTTTGAGATAATAAAATTTGCTTATGCTAATCCAAGATAAAATGTGAGCCTCAGCTTAATTCATAATTAGGTCTTTTTGCATGAGGGTATAAGCACAATGAAGGAATCCCCTCAGGCCATTTTTGTCTGCAGCATTCTAAAGTATCAAATCACACATTAGAAATAGCGATGGTTCCAGTTCTGTTCCACTAATTTTCAAAGATTCCCCTTTTACATCACAGCATCATAGAATAGAAGCATCCACAGAGGTTGTTAATGATGACACAATGGCAAATGCGACCAGGCATTAAAAAGAGGTGGGGCTTCAGTGGCCTAACTGCACCTGCCATTTTGATATTATTGAACAAATAATATTGATATTAACATTAACATTAACAATTGATATTAAAAACCATCTCATCCAACCAGATCTTACATTAAATGTACAGTAAATAATAGCCCTGACGAGAGTCCCTTTTCTTTATGAGGTTCATGGGACTTGTGTAAGGTGTCAGACTTTCTCTCACAGTTATAAAAGAAGCTTCACATCATCCTTATTTCTCAGAAAATTGGTAAAACCTACTATTTTATGTGGCCTATGGCTTCACTTGGGTTGTCATCTGTGTATCTGCTTGTGTACTTTATTTTACATTGTGCTGGTATCTTTTAATATTATTAATATTTTGTTTTTTATACTATGGTATAAAGCCAAGAGTTGTGTGATTGGGGCAATTAACAAAAACGGTAAATAGATAATGGTATGAAATCATGATTTAATCAATTCTTTCATCACTACTCACAACACAAACCTCTTGAGATTGCAGTTTAGGTATATGACTTATTACAGAAATCAGAGCAATGTATCAAAGCAGAGCATTGGACTAAATCTGGGAAAATGGGATTCAATTCCCTGTTGAATTATGAAAGCCAGAAGCACCTTGGGCTAATCTGTTTATTTCAGCCTAGCCCACCTTATTTGGATAACCATGATAGTAAAAGAGATGATCATCTAGTCTCATTTTGGAGAAAAGGATATGCCAATAGGAATTTCAATGGGAAAATAGATTGCAGTACATTTAAAGCACAAAACTAAATTAGATTATTTTTTCCCCCATTATCTTGTGCTGGATGTATTTTTAAATGTACATACTAGCATTCCATCTGACAAGAATAGGCTCTGAATTTGCATTACCAAGAGTTGTACTTTTTACTTTATTGATTTGAAAGCTAATAGACATACAGTAATAAAAATTCTAAAAACAATGTTCCAATAACAACTTTTGTATTTAGCAAGGTAAGCAAATTGAGGAGATTGGCCTATTATGAAATGCAAAAAGGATAGCTTTTCCCCACATTGAACAATTAATAACTATTTTGGTATACTCCAACACTTCCCTTCTTGTACTGTATATGACAATTTTTCCATTAAACAGAGTGGAGTTTTCATTTCAGAGGTCTAGTGATGATGCTTCTGGTTTGTGTTGCTGCAAGCAACTATCATGAATTAATCAGCTATCTTAGTTTAAGTAAATGTAGACCTTGTATAGACAAGTATAATGAAAGATGGCACACATTTATATTGAATATGCAGCTTTGGGAAAAAATAGTTTTATATTAGAAATATATGTGTATTGGAATAATTTTTATTTTTTATTTATTTTATTAGACTTATATACCGCCCTTATATACCGCCTTAGGTATGTATATATAGAATTATAATGTTTGCAATGTAATTACCATGCCCAGAGATCAAACCAACAGCCCATAGAATTATAATATACAGTATAGAGAGAATGTATATCCATCACTATTATCCCCATTTATAAATCCAATGAAGAAAAAATATCCAGGCTTCTCTTGGTTTTCATTATTAAGATATGTTTATTCATTATTCAATTATTTATTAACCATCTTGGTCCCAAGAGATTGAAGATCAGGGTCCCTGAAGCCTGGTCCGTGGCCCATTACAGTGCACAATATTAACAATTTACAATAGTAAAACCAATTCATTTAACTTTATACAAAATTTTTGTGTTTAGGATCTGGGGTCAGAATGTATGGTAGGATGTGTGGATGTGTGTTTATGTGTCTCTCCTCTCCTCTCCAACACAAGCTGGCTTGATAAACTATAGAAGTATGCTAGCTTCTTTAAAGACATGGATTGCAAACCCATGCACAGAATAACCTTTTTAGTTACACTGTATTGAAAATACTTTTCTGTACTGACACCAGTGGTGGGATTCAGCCAGTTCGCACCACTTCGGCAGAACCAGTAGCTAATTTTTTGTTGCTCAGGCCCAGAACAGACTTCCAGAAGCGGCATCCACACAGAGAACAGGTTGTTCACATATTTGAATCCCTCCACTGATTCACACAATGTCCAGACAGAAGTGCAGGTTCCTTTTGAAATAAAGAACATTTGACAGATTCTTCAGCCTGCAAAGGCCTTCTGAAATTAGCTTTCAGCAAGCCATAATCAGATCCCCATTGCTCAGGAGAGCAAGCATTTCCAAAGGAAAAGTCCTGCCATGCTCCCTCTTATGTATTGGGCTTGTGGTATTACACCCCGTGTGTTGCTGGAAGAGCTAATGGCTCTCCAGCAACCCAGACAGGCCGTCTCCGGTCCTGCTATTGGTCAGCCCCAGGCAGCAAGCGTGGGTTCAAACCTATTGGCTGCCACCTAGGGGCTAGGCTATATATTGTGGCTGGGTGCGGCCCAAGCTCCTGTACAGTTCCAGCAAGAATAAAAGAATAAGTTCCCTGTACTCAGTCTTGTGTCATCATTTTTGCTCACCAGAGCCCACAACTTAACACTCCCATCAGAACCTGTGATAGAAGGACTTTAAGCAGGCTCTTTCTGATCCTGAGAAAGACATTATTTATTGTTGTGTTGTAGGTAGGCCCTTCAACTACAGTTGGGAACTTTCTGTTTTTTTCCTTTGGGTATTAAAAAAAAACCCCAACACTTTCCAGCTTACAATTCCAGACAACCCTTGGCCCTAGTAACTTTATCTTAGTGGTTTTTCATCCAAGCATGAATTAGCTCCAAATCTGTGTAGCTTCACAATCCAGATAATGTTGGTTGGCTGTTGTCACCTGTATTCCTTAGTTAAAACAAAAGAAATGTATGAAAAGCTTTCCCATTTCTACATTAGGACAGGAAGTAGAAAGCAAACCATAGCCAAGGATTCTACTAATTGGTATCTCTGGGGCTAAAGGTGGGCAGAAAAATGAGGATGCACTACATAAGTGGGTGAGAAGATTTTCTCAATTTATTTTTAATTGTTATAAGGCATTTTAGGTTATATCTATCCTTCCAAATTTACAATTCTCTGAAAAAAAACAACAACAACCAGTCTGCCATTATTAGCAGCCTGAGGGCTGTAAAGGGGCTTTGGGGGGCTGCCAATTCCAGGTTGGCCAATCCAGGGCAGAGAATCACTAGAAGTGTTGGATTGGGAATTCTCGGAATTGAAGTCCATTCATCTTAAACTTGCCAAGTTTGAAAAGCACTGTTTTAAGAGATCAGAGAATGTTGCCTCAGTTTTTTTTTAACCTGCCAATTTTTTTCCCATCTAGATAGGATGTGGAGTTTACACTGGCAGCTAGCAAATAAATTTTACCACCATTTAAATTTTATGTCCAGGCTTCCCCCTTTGCTTTTCCATAACAATCATTTTTAAGGAGATTATAATAAATAGCACTACTAAGCATTCTGCTTTTGGAAAATGTGTCTCGTCAAAGATTTTCTGCACTTCCTGGTACAAAATCAGTGCTCTGGGGACATCTACTCGCAGACAGCTCTTCCCCAGTTTTAAGCTGGGCTCTTTCATACATTTTCTTGGTTAATTTCACTTTATAGCTTTACATCCCTTTTTACAACGGTGCCTTTGTTGAAGTTACTGTTCCCTCTTACATTTGCTGTTTCCCTTAGGCTGTTCTGATGTCTTATTAGCCCAGGTTTTCATCTTTCCTCCTCCGCCATCTTTTATCTCTCTGAAGATTAAAGCTCATTTTCAAACTTGTTTGATACATGATATGAAAAACACAGGCATTAAAAAAAAGAAACAGGGCAAGAAAGCATCTTTTTTTTTGTTTTTGAAGGAGGCCCTGTATAATCATTCCTGCTTGATTCCAAGACAGAGAAGACAGAGCACACTCTTTAGGTCAGTGGTCCCCAATGTTAAGTTGTGGGCTCTTGGGTACAGGAATGATGACACGAGGCTGAGTACAGGATAACTCATACTTTATTCTTGCTGGAACTGTACTGAAACTTGGGCTGCAACCAGCCACAATATATAGGCTAGCCCCTAGGCAGCAGCCAATGGGTTTGAACCCACTCTTGCTGCCTGGGGATAGCCAATTGCAGGACTGGAGGCAGCCAGTCTGGGTTGCTGGAGAGCCCTTGGCTGCTCCAGCAATGCACGTGGTGTATCACCACAAGCCCAGTACATAACACCCAACCTTTGTGGCTTGGCAGCCTGGCTGGTGAGGGAAAGGGAAAGTGGCCCACACAAATAGTTCCTAATAGGGCTATTGGGGTTCCCTGCTCTAGGGTAATGAAATTCAGACAATTTCAGGGAAGCAAGGATTATCCGTTTAGTGATTACTTTGCTTCAGTAAGGTCCCTGGCGTTCCCAGGTGATTATGGCTGAGGTGAAGCATGATCTAGAATAACATCAGTACTGGAACCAAGTCAGGAGGCCAAAAGCCCTGGATTAGAAGCAGCAAAATGGCACAGAGGTGCTTTCTCGCAGAAGGTAAAAGGTAAAGGTTTCCCTCTCAGTCGTGTCCCATTCTAGGGCATCTCCATTTTTTGGCTGAGGGAGCCAGCTTTGTCCAAAGACAATTTCTGTGGTCATCTGACCAGCATAGCTATATGACAAAGGCACACAGAATGCTGTTACCTCCCCCCCCCAAAGTGGTACCTATTCATCTACTCGTATTTGCCTGCTTTTGAACTGCTAGGTAGGCAGGAGCTGGAGCTTACCCCGCCACACAGAGCTCAGGTCTTGAACCTGGGCTGCCAGCTATCCTACTGACAAGCTTTAAACACTGAGCCATTTTGTAGAAGGCCCCAACTATTTTTTACCTGCTTTGAAGGAGTGCATGGATTCACTCATTTCTTCTTTTCGCAATTCTGTACTGCCAATGAATATTAAAACAAATTCAATCAGTGCAAACAATAGATAAAAAGCGTGGTGTTTAAAATGTAAAATAGCAAAACAATAACCAGTAAAATGGAAAAGAAATAACAAAAGAGAAAGCTAAATCAAGAGGGAAGAAGGAATGGAGTTAGCTACTGCAGCAGCCATCATTTTCCTCCCTCCCGCTATTCTTTTTTCGTCAAACAAAATTCAGCATGGTTTTATTGACATATAAGCCTGATGGATCGATTTCGGCCTTGACCATTGATACCCAACATTCCTGGAAGGTTTCATGCATGCTATAGACTCATTGTGCAGCCTGAGACAAAATACTATGAATATAATTGACACATTCCATATGAAATGTCCTGATATCTCATTTATTGTTCCTACTAAAACATGTTAGTGTATGAGTAATCCTCATTTAATGACTGGTCATTTTACAACTATTTGAAGTTATGACAGCCATAGAACCAGTGCTTTAGAGCCCATAAAGGACCCCGGCCATTGTGAATTGTCATGCCCCCCCCCAAACTTACAGTCACATGATGGCATTTGGGCAGGTCAGCTTTACAGCTGGTCATCATGGTATTCTGTGGTCACAGGACTGCACTTTGCAATGTTGTTTTTTGGTTTCCATCAAAAAAGTGCCCATTCAAATGAATGGGTTTGCTTTACAACCATGGCATTCACTTAATGACCACTGTGAAAAAGGCCAGGAAATTACTTCTGGCAAGTGAATTATGACTGCAGTGACTTGTGACTATAATTCTGGATTCAATTACGGTGGTAAGTCAAGGACTACCTCTAAAATATTCTGGTCAACAATTCTTTCTGTCATCACTGTAATGCTCCTTTTAGCTTAGTGAAATTATTATGGTGCCTCTTGAAATTCTTGATATTTTGCTTAAGGAATCAGTTACAAATTGGCCTCCAGTTGTGCTGTGAGGAAAATGGATGACAAGCAAGAATATCCTCCTTCCCTCAAGATTTGTTTTCAGTCTTTTCAAAACTCTTTTGCTTTTCATTTATGTTTGTCAGAATTCCACCTGAGAATCAGTGTCAACATTTACTTTCAAGAGAGCTTCTGGAGAATTCTAAGAGCAAGACTTAATCATAACCATAGAGGATAAGTAGGATCAGTGGCATTACTTATCTATTTCTCCTTGCACTAAATATTTTGCATTTTATTGTTCCACATCTCACTGTTGATTGATACTTCAGAAGAACTCACTTGATCATAAACAGCAGAAAGCCCAGTAGACAATATGGCATTCACCATGATTCAGTGTAAAAGATATAGCTACATCTCAAAACCTAGCAACATGTTTCTAAAAGCCATTTTTTGACAAGCACTAGAGGGAGGGGAGGGATGAAAATATATAGAAGTAGTTTTTTATTCAGATGTTTCATCTGGTTGTTTATCAAAATACGATGATACTCAAAAGAAAGGACGTCAAATCTGTTTTTGAACAACCTTTCCTGTGAATTAATTTGACTTGTATATTTATGCTCTGCATTCTATGAATGGGAGAAATTCAATCAATCACTTTATGTGCATAAACAAATCAAAACTTACTGACTAAGAGAGAGATCAAAAGAAAGCCATCCTTTGAATCAGGCAGCATCCAAAATGTTTTGATGCAGTTGTTAGCTTTAGTAGTGTCAGTTCACCCCTCCCCCCCAAAAAAAGAAATCATAACAACATAAAAATATGAAAGTATGAATAAAAGAGTATTTGTTGTTGTTAGTTGCAAAGTCGTGTCCGACCTATCGCGACCCTATGGACAACATTCCTCCAGGCCTTCCTGTCCTCTACCATCTTCTGGAGTCCATTTAAGCTCATGCCTACTGCTTCAGTGACTCCATCCAGCCACCTCCTTCTCTGTCGTCCCCTTCTTCTATTGCCCTCAATCTTTCCCAGCATTAGGCTCTTCTCCAGTGAGTCCTTCCTTCTCATTAGGTGGCCAAAGTATTTGACTTTTAGCTTCAGGATCTGGCCTTCTAAAGAGCAGTCAGGGTTGAGCTCCTCTAGAACTGACCGGTTTGATCGCCTTGCAGTCCAAGGGACTCGCAGGAGTCTTCTCCAGCACCATAGTTCAAAGGCTTCAATTCTTTGGTGCTCAGCCTTTCTTATGGTCCAACTTTCACAGCCATACATTGCAACTAGGAAGACCATAGCCTTGACTATACGCACTTTTGTTGACAGGGTGATGTCTCTGCTTTTTAGTGTGCTGTCTAGATTTGCCATGGCTTTCCTCCCCAGGAGCAAGCGTCTTTTAATTTCTTGGCTACAGTCCCCATCTGCAGTGATCTTGGAGCCCAGGAAAATAAAATCTGTCACTACCTCCATTTCTTCCCCATCTATTTGCCAGGAATTAAGAGGGCAAGTTGCCATGATCTTGGTTTTCTTAATGTTTAGTTTCAACCCAGGTTTTGCACTCTCCTTCTTCACTCGCAACAAGAGGCTCTTTAGTTCCTCTTCACTTTCTGCCATTAGAGTGGTATCATCTGCATATCTTAAGTTGTTGATGTTTCTTCCAGCAATCTTAATTCCAACTTTTGATTCATCTAGCCCTGCCTTTCTCATGATGTGCTCTGCATATAAGTTAAATAGGCAAGGCGACAGTACACAGCCTTGCTGGACTCCTTTCCAAATTTTGAACCAATCAGTGGTTCCGTGTCCAGTTCTCACTGTTGCTTCTTGGCCCGCATATAGGTTTCTCAAGAGACAAATAAGATGGTCTGGTACGCCCATCTCTTTAAGGACTTGCCACAGTTTGTTATGATCCACACAATCAAAGGCTTTAGCATAGTCAATGAAGCAGAAGTAGATGTTTTTCTGGAACTCTCTAGCTTTCTCCATGATCCAGTGTATGTTAGCAATTTGATCTGTAGTTCCTCTGCCTCTTCGAAATCCTGCCTGTACTTCTGGTAGTTCTCAATCCACATACTGCTGGAGTCTAGCTTGTAGGATTTTAAGCATAACTTTACTAGCGTGAGAAATGAGTGCAATGGTGCGATAGTTTAAACATTCTTTGGCACTGCCTTTCTTTGGAATTGGAATGTAAACTGATCTTTTCCAATCCTGTGGCCACTGTTGAGTTTTCCAAATTTGCTGGCAAATTGAGTGTAGCACTTTTACTGCATTGTCTTTTAAGATTTTGAATAGCTCAGCTGGAATACTGTCACCTCCACTAGCTTTGTTGTTGCTCAGCTTTTCTAAGGCCCACTTCACTTCCCATTCTAGGATGTCTGGCTCGAGGTCAGTGACCACCTCATTGTGGTTATCAGGGACGTTAAGCTCATTCTTGTATAGTTCTTCTGTGTAATTTTTCCACCTCTTCTTAATCTCTTCTGCCTCTGTTAGGTCCCTGCCATTTTGGTCCTTTATCATGCCCATTTTTGCATTAAACGTTCCCTTCATCTCTCCAATTTCCTTGAAGAGATCTCTGGTCCTCCCTATTCTATTGTTTTCTTCTATTTCTTTGCACTGTTCATTTAAGAAGGCATTCTTTTTTTTATTGAAAAGTTTTAAAATACATTTTATCTTTCACAATCCCCCCTCCCCCCACCCCTACCTATCCCTCCCTACCCCTCCCCCCATTGCCCCCTCCCCCCGACTTCCCAGAGCTAAGTACAAGGTATAAAAACAAAGAACAATCATGAACATCCCTATGCTAACAACAATAAACTCTTAAATCTATCGCTCTCTAGCTCATATAAGATAACTACAAGCAATATTAATATTACATATAAAAAGAAAGAAAACAGAAAAAAGAAAGGAAGACTTATTCAAATGATAAATGAAACTTTTTAGTCCCATATTTGTTCTGGATATAATCAATCCACTTTTTCCACTCCATAATATATCGTTCTTGCGAATGTTCTTTCAAGTAAGCCGAGATCTTTCCCATTTCCGCCAGGTCAGAAACCTTTAGAGTCCAAAGAAGGCATTCTTATCTCTTCTAGCTATTCTCTGGAATTCTGCATTTAATTGGGCATATCTTTCTTTTTCTCCCTTGCCTTTCACTTCCCTCCTTTCCTCAGCTATTTGCAAAGCTTCCTCAGACAGCCAATTTGCTTTCTTGCATTTCTTTTTCTTTGGGATGATTTTGGTTGCTACCTGTTGTGCAATGTTGCGAACCACTGTCCATAGTTCTTCAGGCACTCTGTCTATCAGATCTAATTCCTTAATTTGTCACCTCTACTGTATATTGAACAGGGATATGATTTAATTCATACCTGAGTGGCCTAGCACTTTTCCCTACTTTCTTTAATTTAAGCCTAAACTTTGCAACAAGAAGCTCATGGTCTGAGCCACAGTCAGCTCCTGGTCTTGTTTTTACTGACTGTATAGAGCTTCTCCATCTTTGGCTGCAGAGCATATAGTCAATCTGATTTCTGTGTTGACCGTCTGGTGATGTCCATGTGTAAAGCCGTCTCTTGGGTTGTTGGAAAGGTGTTTGGTATGACCATCATATTCTCTTGACAAAATTCTATCAGCCTGTGCCCTGCTTCATTTTGTACTCCAAGGCCAAACTTGCCTGTTATTCCAGTTATCTTTTGGCTTCCTACTTTAGCATTCCAATCCCCCATTATGATAAGGACATCATTTTTTGGTGTTAGTTCTATAAGGTGCTGTAGGGCTTCATAGAACCGGTTAATTTCATCCTCTTCAGCACCGGTGGTTGGGGCATAGACTTGGACTACTGTGATATTGAATGGTTTGCCTTGGATTCGAACTGAGATCATTCTGTCATTTTGAGGATTGTATCCCAGTATTGCTTTTCCTACTCTTTTATTGACTATGAAGGCTACTCTATTTCTTCTGAGGGATTCTTGCCTGCAGTAGTATACCTGATGGTCATCTGAATTAAATTCACCCATTCCTGTCCATTTTAGTTCGCTGATACCTAAGATGTCGATGTTTAGTCTTGTCATCTCTTGTTTGACCACGTCCAGCTTTCCTCGATTCATGGATCTTACATTCCAGGTTCCTATGGAGAAAAAATCTTTACAGCATCGGACTTTGTAACTCCATAACGCATTCAAAAAGATAGTCTATAAAGTCATAATTGAACTGTAGGCTAAGATGAATCTTTAAACCTCTTTGAAGGCTATTAATAAGCAGATGTTACTTAAAATAGAGCATGGGGGCTTGTGTGGTTCAATCTCTCGGATGGTGATCAGCCCACATTCTAAACCCAACTTCTACTGTTTGACGGGCTGAGTTCCTGTCATTTGCTCCAGTTTCTGCCTACTTAGCAGTTCAAAATAGTCTGTTTTCCCACCAGTGGTACCTAGCTGTATACCTAGTTAGTGGTACCTAGCAAGTAGATAGCTAGGTACCACTGGTAGGAAAATTTACAAGGAAGGACCCCTCAACCAGGAATCCCCCAGACAATGATGGTGTCATGGTTTATCTTTTCAACATGGAGGTGACTTGTTGAGGTGCTTCCAACTTGAATATAGTAGTAGGAGTTAAAATAAAGTTCCATAACTGTGGCCTATCATGTCTGTAGGAATGCGCCTTGAGCCTGCCTTTTTAATTGCTTTGACTTTGGGACATGTGAATATGTTCCCCAGTTCTGAAGCCCAGTCAAAAGAGTCCTTCAAGAATTTCGATTCACTTCCTAGTTCCCATGGAGAGGGAAAGACTACTGAGGTCAGAGTCTACATTACTGCTTTGTGCAGGAATCCAAATTGAATCAAACAGACAAGCAGACAGCTTCAACACATTCAATGAAGGTGAAATGATTACATTATTAATAGGTTCTGCTACTGAATAGCTGTTACCTTTTTACCCGTCAGAGTTAGGAGTAGCCAAATTCTAAAGATCTCAAAAAAGAACATCTTCCAACTTTCATCCATGTTCAATCATATATTAAAGGACTAGCTAGGATTTGTGTTACTTTCCCCCAAGTTGACAATTCTTGTGCAACACGAATTCTTCTTTATGTTTCCACTGGTTACAGCTAAGCAACCATCAAACAACCTTGTACCTGGCATTTTTAGAATGCTTTAGAGAATATAAAATATTGATATCAAACATACCTCTGCACATTTTATTTTACCAAGCCTACATGGTAGGATAGGCTCACTATTCCCCTTACTGCAGGTGGACAACAGTGATGAAATGAAGAGGTGGCTTGCTTAAGACCTAAGTGATTTCATGGCAAAGGTAAAGTTTTAACTGGAGAGGTTACAGCTCAGTTTATAAGCTCCTTTGTAGAAAATAGGGTTTATGGGTAGAAAACATTCCCTTCTTGTGGAGTTTGAGGCATCACAGATTAATTAACAGAGCTGACTTGCTTTGGCAATAGAACAAAACACAACCATTTCCCATTCACTCGCTAAAGCTGTTGGCAGGATTTGTGTGCAGCAATATGGAATGACTCTACAAAATATAATTAAACCCCACTGGCTATTTTTGGCAGCCTTTTCCTCTGTAGAACATACTTATTGATCTCTTGTTAGGAAACAAGGGAGGAGATTCATGGCATTATAAGACTGTTAGCCTGAACAATTCCTTCTTTTCTGTCACACCAAGAAAGCTCTACAACCAATACAGCCACTCCTTGTTTAGTGACTATTCAAAGTTACAACAACACTGAAAAAAGGGACTTATGATCACTTCTCACACTGACGCTGGTTGCAACATCCCCATGGTAACTTGATCAAAATTCAGATGCTTGGCAACTAACCCCTATTTATGACAGTTGCAGTGTCCCTGGGTCATGTGATCACTTTTTGTCACCTTCTGACAAGCAAAGTCAATGGGGAAGCAAGATTCACATAACAATGGTGTAACTAACTTAACAACTGCAGTGATTCACTTAAACAACTGTGGCAAGAAAGGTCGTAAAATGGGCCAAAATTCACTTAACAATTGTCTTGCTTAGCAATGGAAATTTTGGGCTCAGTTGTAGTTGTAGGTCAAGGACTACCTGTATTAAATGTAGCTCTTTTTAAGTGAACAAGAAATTCAGCATCACCACAATGACACCAAATCTTACTGAATAAATATGCCTTCAAATTTTAGAACCAAGAAAGTTACACTGATTAGCTGGAGGCTGTTTTATTCCCCCTCTCTCTAGCTCCTTCTCCTTCCCCAAAGCATCTTATCTGTATTTTTTGAGGATTATTTTATTTATTTTTCCTATTACAATATCAGGTAACTACAATAACATAATTTTAAGTTCCAATACCGGATAAGTATAGAAACTGTAAAAAAATAATAATCTACTATGTAAATAAAAAGACAGGTACATGGGAAAACTTTTCATACAGTATATAAGGAGTACACCAGATTGCAATCTCTTGCTATTAAGGTAAATCATAAACTCCAACCAAGTTTGATCAAACTGTGGTTCCTGCTTGTGAAATCTAATTATGTTAACTGTGATTATTTTTTTTCTTTTGTGGCAAAGGCTTTTCTAATCCACAACTCAGTTGTTATACTGTGATATATTATCTAAAATTTTCCATTGTTGCACAATTATTGTTTTGGCTGTATAAACCCTAAACTTTTTTTTATTGCCTAACTGGAGTAAGGGATGTAAAAGAATGTAGCCAAGGATTTTGTCTGGTACAGGATCAGCACTCTGTCCCCCCTGGAAAAACAATGAAAAGCAGAAGCATATATCTGAAAAGAAAGCACTGTTAAAAAATCAGCACAAAGAGGAATAGTTAGGTTTTTGGAAAAAAACTCATATCGGGGGAAAAAATATGCTAAGAGGCACTAAGCAATGGATAAAAACCAAACTTTATGCGTTCATTTTAAGTAAATATTTTATGCACACTGGATGCAGACTTTCACTTACATGCACATCGGTGGTGTTTCTGCTCTTGCATTAATGATACCTAAGGAATCTGTATTGTTCCCACTGCACAGTTTTGCCTTCTAACTGAAATACAGAATAGGAAACTCCTACTTGTGACAACCACTTTGTAGCAATTCACTTACCTGTCTGCTGTTGATGAAAGTAACACCTCCTTTCTCCTCCTTCTGTTTGAGACTGAAGAAGAGTTTTGGCTGTTTAATGAGTTCTAACGTTCAATGAATGCCCTCTTTATGGCAGTCTTAACCTTCTTCTCAGACTTGCACAGAAGCCTGAACAAAAAAGGAGCTGCTATAATAAAGAAGAAGTGCCGTGCTCAAACTGAGCTGAAGCATTTCTTCAAAATCATTCTGGAAACGCACTTGGGCCTGCTAGCTTGCATGAGCCTGTGAGAAATGGAAATAGGCATAAACAATAGGAGTTGATCATTCTGTGGTAGAATGTAGTCTGGATTCCCAGGATAGATGGGCTGCATTCCAAAGGGCAAAGGGACTGCAAAGTTTGGTCAACGGGAAGAAGGTTAAGACAGTTCCTCTCTAGCAATTCACAGAAGATACCTACAGTAATGGTGGAAGCTTGTTAAAGACATATTCTTCCAGGAAGGAGACATTTTCTGACAAGGAGAACAATTAATCAGTGGAATAGCTTGCCTCCTGGAGTTGTGACATTTCCCTCCCTGGATGCTTTTAAAAAAGAAGACTGGACAATTATTTGACTGGGATGGTATAAGATCTCCTACCTTGAGTAGGGGGTTGGACTAGACCTCTGAGGTCTCTTCCAACAGTATGTTTTTATGTTGCTTTAGTCTGGCAAGATTCTGTCTATAGGTGGAAAACAATAAAGGAATTAAAGGTAAAGGTAAAGGTTCCCCTGCACATGTGTGCTAGTCGTTTCTGACTCTAGGGGCCGGTGCTCATCTTCATTTCAAAGCCGAAGAGCCAGTGCTTGTCCGAGGATGTCTCTGTGGTCATGTGGCCAGCATGACTAGATGCCAAAGGCACACAGAACACTGTTCCCTTCCCAGCGGAGTGGTCCCTATTTTTCTACTTGCATTTTTACGTGCTTTCGAACTGCTAGGTTGTCAGAAGCTGGGATGAGTAACAGGTGCTGACTCTGTTACGCGGCACTCGGGATTCGACCCGCTAAACTGCCGACCTTCTGATCGACAAGCTCAGTGTCCTAACCCACTGAGCCACCGCGTCCCTAATAAAGGAAATACTCAGATGTAATTCTATATGTCATTCTTGGGGCATGACAATTGGTTAGGTTTAGGGGTATCCACAGATTGTAGGGTGAAAAATGTCAAAGGGGAAGCCACAGCCATGCAGTTGAAGCCCTGGCTTTTTTTTTTGTAGGTGGGTCACAGTAGACATAAAAAAAGGGATGAGCGGCTGTGGCTGCCCTCTTGATATCCTTCATTCTTTTGAGGGGAGTGCCTTTGGCCAGTCTGACAATCACCCCTTTATCTTAGCCTGCAACACTTTAGAATTGACTAATATTCAGCTTTTGAAATTTAACCCTTTAGAAGTTCCAGTACTGTTATCTGTATCTGGCTCCATCCAATTAGCTTTAACATGCCAGAGAAAAAATTTGCTGTCTAAAACAAGACTGAGGGCAGAACATTCAGGAGATATAATTAAACATGCTAGCAGCTTCTTTACCAAAGTAAAATGTATTTAATTAGAGCACACACTGCATTATTCAGAGCAATGCTGTTTGTAGCAAGCACAAACCTATGGTTTCTGTGGAAACAGGGTCAGAAAGCTATAGGGAAATGTCAGCTATGGGGAGGGCTCTGGCATGGGGGCTTCACCTTGAGGGTCCCTCAGGTTCATCTTTCTAACAAATCACATTAGAAGTATTCTAATGTGGTAGAAAGGAACAGAAGACCTATTACAAGAAATAAGCACAGCTCTGAGACACAGCTTCCCTTACATTAAAATTTAAGGAAATTTAAGTATTCCTCCCCTTGAGGAATATATCAGATCATCAGTTGGGGTGCTATAAAACAGTGATTTTTAGAACCTGACTTGGTGAAGTCCTGAGATTCCTAAGAGATTATTTCCCCCCCCCAAAAGGAAGACAATTCTATCCCAATTTCTCAGGGCAATTCTATCCCAATTTCTCTGAGTCCTTCGGGAGATAGGGTGGCATATAAGTCCCAATAATAAATAAATAAATAAATAAATAAATAAATAAATAAATAAATAAATAAATAAATAAATAAATAACCCCCCTTTCCCCTTAAAGCAGCAGTAGTAGTTCAGAAACATTTCCTCCTGATCTTCCCATGGAATGGGGTGGAAATCAGGGAGACTGCTGTAGTAATAATAACACCACTAGAAAGTGTATATAAGTAGTATTAACTTCACTGGCAAATGTAAGCACAATAATTGCACGAATATCACACATATTCTTCTTCTTAAGCTAGCTACAGGACTGGAACTTTCTGGTGTTGTTCCAGCCAAGTACTAACCAGGTCTCACCCTGTTTAGCTTTTCAAATTCATTCAATGTTGGCTATGAATTGCCAAAACTGTAGGCTATGTCTACAAAGTCACTACAAGCTAAGATTTCTACCAAGCTTTAGTTTTAAATGAGTGCCTTCAAGTCAGTCTTGACTCCTAATACCTAAGTAGAGAAGGCCCTGAAGTTTTCATTTTTCAGATATGGTTTGCCATTGCTTCCTTCCTAGAGCTGAGAATGACTGTCACAAAATCTTTCATCTCCCTTTCAGCCTCAGGCAGGACTAGAACTCATGTTCTTCCAGCATCTAGCCCCGTGCCTTTAACCACTAAATCAACTGATACTCTATTAAGTGGGTATAGAAGTTCATAATTAACTGATCTTAAATAGAGTGCCACACAGCGTAGTGCAGTGTAGTGGTGAGGGTGAGGGTGATGGACTAAACACAGGAAGACCCAGGTTCAAATCTCCCTCAACCAAAGAAGCTCCATGAATACCTATCCTTGGCTAGTTTCTTTCTTTCTTTCTTTCTTTCTTTCTTTCTTTCTTTCTTTCTTTCTTTCTTTCTTTCTTTCTTTCTTCCTTCCTTCCTTCCTTCCTTCCTTCCTTCCTTCCTTCCTTCTTTCTTTCTTTCTTTCTTTCTTTCTTTCTTTCTTTCTTTCTTTCTTTCTTTCTTTCTGCACAGCTTGTCTTACAGGATTTTTGTTAGCAAGATAAAATGAAGACAGTTATGTAAGTTGCTTTGAGCTTCTGGGGGGGGGAAAGAAGTTTTTAAATCTACTTAATAAATAGTAATAATGAACCGCATTTTCAAAAAACTAGCCTTTCTACAATAGTCAAGAATAATGAGCCGGGACACAGGACCTTCGGTGTTCATGCTGATGAAATATTATGTTTTAATCCATTGTTAATAAAGCAACTATGGAATCAATATGTGTATAATCTGTGCATGTTTTTAAAGAGGTCCATCTGTTCTGAGTCAGCCAGACTTCCCTTCAAGGGATTGTGCATTCAGGATGGATATATTCAACATGATGCTGCTCTGTTCATATTTTTATCCTAATGGTGGTAAGAATTTTGCTTGGACGCAAAGCATCTGTTTGCCTTTACCCAACATATGTTGGGGAGCTCTTGTTAAATCTGCTCTAGAAATAACCTTTCAGGTTTTCCTGTCTCACTTAGAATTGAAAGCTCTCACGGGCTGGTGGTTAAGATGCTACAGAAAACACATTAAAGAATCTCTTGGGATTACATAATGAGCTTCAATTGGCCAAGCACCTCCGAACTGAGACTTTACGGTTGATAGAAAAAATGAAATGAGGAAATGTAAGTCTCTTTTTCTGTAGGCAGGACAAGAAGCAATGGATGGAAACTAATCAGGGAGAAAACCAAACTAGAACCAAGGAAAAATGTCCTCGCAGTGAGAACAATTAATCGTGGAATGACTTGCCTCTAGAAGTTGTGGGTGCTCCAAATGCTGGAGGTTTTCCAGAAGAGATTCAACAACCATTTGCCTGAAATGGTATAGGGCTTCCTGCTTGAGCAGGGGGTTGGACTGGAAGAATAACTCTGTTATTCTGCTATTCCATGAAGATCATTGGGGACTCTTTCCCAGTTGCTTCTTCACACAAAAAATGAGAAATGGTTTAAGAAAATAAATTATTATTTGCTTGTTGTTTCAATCAGTGCTTTTTTGTAAAAAAAACAAAACAAAAAAAACCCTGCCAGAACTCACGCACAGCTCCGGCTCCAGTCAAAAGCTCTTTATGGAATGGGGGTCAGGGGTGGGGGGATAGAAGAAACCGCTTTAGGGAGCTTCCAAGGAGCAGATCATGTGAGCAGCGTCAGCTGATGGACGCCATTGCTGCAGCTTTTGAGAGGGCGCTTGTTCAGAGCTGGCATGTCTTCTGCCACCTCATCCTCCCCCGCCTCTGATAACGCAGAGGCTTCCTCCGGAGCCAGAGTGACCAAGGTGGCAGCTGCGCTGCTGCTTTGGGAGTGCATCTGGTCCCTCAAGAGATTCACTCCAGGAGTCAGTCCTGGTCCCCGGTGGCCAACCCCGGGGTGAGGACAAGTGGTGGTGGTGTGGGGAGCCCCATGAACCAAGGCAGAGAAGAGGGCCTGCTTTCAGGGCCCTGGAAGTGTTTTGGGGTCAAACTTCAATGCCCCTGATTTCCCTGGGCAGTTTCCTTTCACTGAGCCAGAGCTTTACAGGTAGTCCTTGAGTTACGAGTGTAATTGAGCCTGTGTCAAGTTTCCGACGTATGGACTTTTCAAGTGACTCTGAGGCATTGTTTACCTTAAAAAGTCCTTTATTAGCCTAATACACCGGCAAATGCTTGCTCGAAAGAAGCTGGAATCTGAAATCTCCGCCCCTTGCACAATATATTAATACATAATTCTCCACCTTTCTAATTTCGTCATTAATCATATTCTCCAATTAATTTAAAGAATCCGTTTCCCTTCCGTTAGAAGACCACCAAAGCCTTATCTTCTTTAGGGAGAAAAATGGCCTTGAAAAGTGCAATCCTACTCATTCCCTCTCCTAACCTTAAACTAAAACAATACACAAGTCTTAAAGCAATACACAAGTTTAACATATGAAACGGCTACTTCTTCATCTCTTGTCAAGCAATAACATTCGATGTTAGCAGCGTTGACAGCCTGCTCATTCCATTTGTAACTCAAAAACTCACAGAGTGAATTTTGTTCCTTTAATGAGATCACTCTCTGCCTCATTGAAACGCTTGCAGCTTGTTAAGTAAACATGAGGTATCTCAGGGTGGGGAGCCACAGAATTGTTCTGCAGCCATAGATCTGGCTCTGGAGGTCTTTTCCAGGTGTCCGGAGCCCATATTGGGCCACAGGGGGCTATGGACGCATCCCCTGGCCTCAGATCAGAGCAGCAGCAGGAACTGTGCCAGAGAGGAGACAGATCTTTTTTAGGTGAGTCCCGCATGGCAGGAAGGGACGGAGAAGCATGAGAGCATTAAGTGAACGCTTGGGGATTACCTGTACTCTCACTGGCAGCTTAAAAGGAACTGGTTCTTCCGTTCAAAAAAAGGTGCCGGAACACCGTTTGGTGCATTCTATGACAAAAAAAGCACTGGTTTTGATTAGCCTTTCTCATATTTGGCAGTTTAAAGATTCATGGACCTCAACTTCTGGAATTCCCCAGCCAGAATGATGGGAATTGAAGTCCATACATTTGAATGTTGCCAAGGTTAGACTATCCTGAACTTAGAATACTGAGGCAGGAGAGGGATATGGATTTGGATTTAGGAATCCAATATCATGGAGTTAAGTTCTACTTTTATTGTAAAGCTGTAGTAACAGAATCTGAAAGCAATCCCCACTCCCTCCCTCTCTTCCTCCCTCTCTCTCTTTCCACACCAATGGGAGGCACATAGATTTTGAGCTGAGGGAGGAGCTCAGTCAAAAACTCTTTTGAAAGAAATTATTTTCAACTGGTGCCAAAAGAATCATAGTACAAGGCTGGCTGGAGAGGATAAATCCCTGCAATGGTGGGATTCAAATACGTGAGCAAATGGTTCTCTGTGTGGATGCCACTTCCAGAAGTCCATTCTGGGCCTGGGCAACAAAAAAATTAGCTACCGGTTCTGCTGAACTGGTGTGAACTGGCTGAATCAATCCCTGTCTGTTTATCTTGTGATTATTTAACTTATTTGGCCAAGAATCTGAAAACTGAAACTTTACAGGAGACAAAAAACAAAATGGGGAAATTTCTCAGTGACAATCAGCTAGTTTTTCTCATATATATATATATATATATATATATATATATATATATATATATATATATATATATATATATATGTTTAAGTATTTGTCAAGGTTTTTTGAATGGACCTTGCTAATTAACTCTTTCATTCCTGTTTTGGCCCGGCTCAGGGCTTATCCACAGGAACTAGTCAACTTATGACAGCTCATTATTTGTGCAAATTATTCAAATTGCTAATAAAGAATTTGGGAGGCTAAGATGATCATTTCGAACTATTTATGTTCTCATCAGTTAGTCATACCCTTTATCTGAGATTCGAACCCGGGTTCGAATCTCAGATAAAGGGTATGACTAACTGATGAGAACATAAATAGTTCGAAATGATCATCTTAGCCTCCCAAATTCTTTATTAGCAATTTGAATAATTTGCATATATATATATATATATATATTTCAGGTCAACTCTACAACAATATGCATTTTTACTTCATATATACAGTATATCAATTTAACAATTCCTTTTGAGGAATTATGTTATGGAAAGTGCAAGAAAAAGAGGACAAGAAAGGAAAGGGGAAAGGAAAAGGAAAGATGTAGGAGATGACAAGGTTGAGCCTGAGGGAGGAGTCAAATACATCATCAATGTTGAGTCTCTTCATGCTCATAAGAGATCTAGGTTCAGTCCATTTTGAATTCCATTGACTCTTATCAACCACCAATTTGCTTTGACCAATTGTCAGAATCCATTTATATCACATTTCATAAATGTATGGTTAGAATACTGGGCCTATCTTAGGGATTCTGCCATCTCTACGGGGGGGGGGGGAGAGAGAGGATGTTTATTCAGATTGCCATAGGCTGTTTTCAAAGACCAGGAAAACTTTTGATCTGGGGGAAACAGGGGGAGAGAGAGATCTGGTTCGTATCTCCATTTGAAACTGAAAGGAAGAAGAAAATAACAGTAAAACGCAAGAAGTTTTCCCTTTCCCACGAAAGGGCCTGACACCTAAGTAACTGATGTGAGCCTGACCAAATGGACTCGAGGGGGGGGGTTTGAAACGGGAATGCTTTATATAGTATTGAAATGTAACTCAATGTCAGATCCCGTCTTGTATTGCCACAACCGATCTCATCCTAGTAAACTTTTCCTTTTGGACAAACTTGGATCCAGGAGTTCTTATTTCCTAAGATGTGAATTGGGGTGGGTCCTGACAGATTCTTGTAGATTCTTGCAATAAACCTTTATGTTCATTTGAACTGCATGGATTTCTTGATTTCCCTTGCTTGACAAAAGGGAAGGGAATTAGATACATCATATCTCTTCATACCTTGGCCTCCCTGCAAATGTACTTGCTTCTGTCAGCCCCTCTCAGTAGTCTAAACCAGAAAATCAATTCCACGTGAAGGTTTAAACTACTTTTATTCAGATTGGCTATAATAACAAGACCTTGCAAGACTGATATGCTGGACTTCTTCCTCCTTCTTATCATTTAGTGAAATAGGGAGACATCTATTTAAGTCAGTTCAGAATGTTATCTAGTTCAGGGGTGTCAAGCTGCCAGCCCAGCAATGCAAAAAAAGTTGCGATACGTCGCGACACATCACGTGATGCGGCGAGTTTGACACCCGTGATCTAGTTGTTCTAGACTTTAAAAATGCTTCTGTCCCTTTTACCTAGACAATTTTTTTCCTCTACAATTGTTTCTCCACCAAGGCCATTTTTCTACTCTCTACAGTTTTCACCATATCCATATATCACTTGCCCTTTGGAACCAGTTACCTGTAGAGCTTAGGACTGCCCCTGATTTTTGTTCGTTCCGCCAGGACCTGAAGACCTGGCTCTTTGAGCTTTCTGGCCAGGACTGAGAATTTTTAATTTTTAACTTATTGTAATTGGGTTTTTTAATCAGAGTTATAGGGGTTTTAGATTTTCAATCAAGGATAATTTAATCTATTTTAATTGCTATTAACTTTTGTATTGTAATATTGTTTTAATTGCCTTGTGAACCGCCCTGGGTCCTACGGGAGAAGGGCGGTATATAAGTTATAATAATAATAATAATAATAATAATAATAATAATAATAATAATAATAATAATAATAATAATAATAAAAATAAAAAATTCATTTTATTTTATTAAATTTATATACCGCCCTTTCCCGAAGGACTCAGGGCAGTTTACAGGGCATTTAAAACAACCAGTACAAAAGTTAAAAACAAATTAAAAAAAGATTAAATCATCCCTAAAGTTAAAAACCCCAGTTAAAAATTCTCAGCCTGAGATAATAATAATAATAATAATAATAATAATAATAATAATAATAATAATAATAATAATAATAATAACAACACGATTACCTTTCTCCCATTATCTCTGCTAGTTCTACCAGATCTAGCAGGAATGTTTCCTTGCAGATGTTTCATTACCTGATCAAATAACATCATCAGAACTAGAAGCCAGTGGAGTTTGCTCTCTGTTAATGGTCAGTACATTGTCCGATCAGTGTTGCTGAATATCTGTTTTTTTCCCCCCTTGGGTAATTTCTTGATTAGGTTAGTGCTATTTCCTTTCATTCTTTAAACTCCCCACCTCCCATGTTTTGCTTTATAAACTTTACAGAATAAAAGAGTTGGAAGGGAACTTGGAGGTCTTCTAACCCAATGCCCTGCTTGAGCAGGAGACACTATATCATTCCAGACAGGTGGTTGTCCAATCTCTTCTTAAAGGCTCCAGGCACCACAACTTCTTAAGGCAAGGTGTTCCATTAGTTGATTGTTCTCACTGTCAGGAAATTTCTCCTTAGTTCTAGGTTGCTTCTTTCCTTGGTTAGTTTCCATCCACTGCTTCTTGCCCTGTGTTCAGGTGCTTTGGAAAATAAGTTGACCCCTTAGCAGTCCCTTGATTATAGGAACACTGATATCATGTTACCCCTTGTCCTTTTTTTCATTAAACTAGACATACCCAATTCCTTCAACCATTCTTCATAAGTTTTACTTCCAGCCCCCTTATTTGTTGCTCTTTTCTGCACTAATGAACTTCATGAATTCTACCCTACCACATATTTCTCAGTCTTCTTCCTCTTGATCTTCATATATTTGTTTTGTGATTCAGTCCTCACTGATTCTCCCTCAATGTATTAAACCACGTCAACGTATTTCTTTTGCACTGATGCCGCACTTTTGTATTCAGTCCACGTCCATATCCATCATTCTGTAGTTCATCTCTTAAAAAGTAATAATAATAATAATAATGTAAGTTAATCAGAAAACTGTAAAAGACAGAAGATTCATTCTAACTCAACTTTATAAACCAAATTAATTTACTTAATAAAAAAGTATGTGTTTTGTCTGTGTGTGAGAAAAAAACAGTCAGGGACAGAAAAGGTTATTATCGGTTGATGATATTGCACCTCTGCAAAGTTTCAGAACATAAAATCAGAACATCCTGGTCTAGCTGAGTCCCCAAGTTCACCATTCTGCAGCTGTTGTTCAAAGATCGAGAGACTCCAGACCTACCACTGCCCCCTGATGTGTAATTTCAGCCAGATGGTCTGATGACTAACTTGAAAAATGATTAGGTGGGAGAAAAAGGTTCCAAAACAAAACCCTGAGTACCTACACTCCAGAAATGAATACAAAAGTGCTGATGGTTGATACATGTGTACATTTTAAAAAAGAATAGAACAGCCTCTTCTTTCGAAATGTGGACCAATGGTTTGAAGAAACAAGACCCCGAAAGATGAGATAGTGTGGCCATTAGGTCCATGGTAGTCTTAACTAAAGTGCTTCATAAAAGGTTGGGTAATTGAATAGACTGCCCACTTGACTTGAGGAAAACTCTAATGTCTTTATTTGGGAAACAACTGGGAGAAACAATATCTGTACTGATAAGCTGTGTACCGACAGGTAATTGACAGAGATAAGCACTAATTTGGCTTGGAAATGTGATAAAATACAGACTAGAGCGGGGTGTCAAAATCAATTTCATTGAGGGCCACATCAGCATTGCGGTTGCCCTCAGGGGGCTGGGTGGGTATGGCCAGGGTGGGCATGGCCTACTGCGTGGGCGTGGCTAGAGTGCGTATGGCCTACTGGGTGGGCGTGGCCAGCTCTACATCGTTCGCATCAAGGGTGCCTATGGGGGCCTGGGCAGGAGTGGGACAGATCTGAGGGTCTCTGGCAGAATGAGGGTCTCTGGGCCAGGGCCAAGGCAGTAGGGGCCATTCCCTCACTGTTTCCAGGATGGCTTCGCGGGCCACATGAAACCACTTCACGGGCCGGATCTGGCTCCTGGGCCTTGTGTTTGACATGTCTGGTCTAGAGGGAGGGGCTCTTTCTCAGATGATAAAAAGACCCCTAGGTTTTGTAGACTGAAAGAGGGTTAAAATGGCTCCTCCCTAGCGATTCTCAGAGTACATCTGAAATTTTTGTAGATAGTTGCTTTGCTGGTGGTGTTGTCCAGTTTGGTAATGAAACATCTGCAAGAAAATATCCAGGCTGAGAGAGCCCCAAGGACTCCACAAATATTTTTTTTCCCCATGTATAATGCATATCGTTGGACTTTCCTGGTAGGGTCTACCTAGTGGATACTAAGCATTGTTATTACTGGAGTATATTTCTTGTAAACATGCAGTATATCCTTTTGTGTTCAGTTATAAAACCTGCTTCACAAACTCTTGCTCAGTTTAGAGTGCTTCAACCTCCAATAGTCAGTGGGTGATAAATCCGATTTTAGCTTTGCCTTAAGGACTCTGCTTGCAGACACTTTTTTAAAAAAATCCCAGTTCTTGACTACAAACGATATTTTATCTGAAGTCACTTTGAATGCACATTACAATAATTGCCAGCATTTGTCACTTGCAAAAAAAAGCCACTCATTATAATTCGTGGGTTATGTGCACATGAAATGCATTTATATTTCAAGGACTCATGGGAAAGAGGAATCAGCCTTATATCCAGTCAGACCATTGATCCAATTACTCCAGCCTTGTACACTGTTGGAAACACAGTCATAGATTTTTAAGCATAAGAGAGGAAGTCAGGATAATCAAAAATTAATTTGAAATCAAATATTAAAAGTAGAGTGAGTATAAAAGGAAGCCATATCCTGCAATTTTACTACTGTAATCAAGCTTGATTGATTGAATGAATGATTTGTGCTACAAATTTCATTGTTGACTCTCAGCAACTAGACAGATAGATGTCCCAAAGGTGCTTTTTTCAAAAGGCAACTAGACTTTCTTCTATTATTTTTTTTTCCTTTGAAAATGTTTTGCTTCTCATCTAAGGACCTTCTTCACTTCTAACATTCTTTGGGACAACCATGACATGGATGATTGAGAATCTCCATAGACATTTAGACAGATAGATGTTCTCCAGGATGATCTTTCCAATGCTGAAGAATAAAGGGTTGAGCAGAATTCTCTGGCACTGCATGTGAAGCATCTTGTCATTTGTAGACAGTTGCATTCATGCATCTATGAATTTTAATGTTCTAGCCAGGGTGCACTCAAACATCAAAGCACAAAACAGGAAGTTGGATCAACCAATCAGTCCATAGGGTACTCACCTCTGCACAACACACAATTGGGATTTAGGACAGTGGTGGGATTCATCTGGTTCGTACCCCTTTGGGAGAACTGGTAGCTAATTTTTTGTTACCCAGGCCGAGAATGGTCTTCTGGAAGAGGCATCCCCACAGAGAACTGATTGTTCACCTATTTGAATCCCACCACTGATTTAGGATGTGTTTGCACCAGTTCATCTGTGACCATCTGCAACTTACACTTACCTATCAACCCTTTCTCAGTCTAGATATGTGGCAATAGCTACTGACAATTGCAGCAACTCTACATCAGCCATAAAGCTTTTGGCTATAGAACATCCTCTTTGGTTGTCCAGACAACATTCTACTAGTTCAAAATATAGATGAAAAGAAAATGGATATTTGAGAACTTGGTATTGGTCTTATATCAATACATGTAATAACTGCTACCCAAGTTGAAACAATGACAGGAGAAGGTGCATGTGTATATATAAATGAAGCATTAATCTCATGGCATCTCCAGTGCACTCCCCCTCTTTTTCCCCCAAACAAGTTTACTGTTCTGACTTACACCAGTCATGTTCAGTTGCACACACTACATTTGGCTAGATGAGACTAGCATGCAAACATAGCGATGTATAAATAGCAGAAAGAAATATTAAGATTCGGAAAGGAGCTTTGATGGGGTGGGGGTCACTTCGCTCTGAAGAAATCATAGCAATTTTGGTGTTCATTTAAAATGTTTAATTGTTCTGACTGGAATGATAATGTTCTGATTGTGAGTTCCTAAGGATTTGTATGGTTTAATAGGTTTATGTTGTTGGCACTATGCAAATTTAGTAATAAAAATTACATGCACGTTTTAGAAAGCTACAGTATATTGGCTGTTCCTTCCACCCTTGAATACTAACTGCTTTAACTAAGTCTTGGAAGCCTACACTGTACATTTTCATTTGCTTGATTGTCAGTCAACAACCTCTCATTATTCTCAGACATTAGGACTGCGTAGAGCCTAACCTTGTTAGGGACATCCTTCCTTCCCTATGTAGTTCTACAATCCTGGTAGAGACATAATTTTGGCATCGAGTCAGCTTTTCCCTCTCTTGTAGTGAGAAAAATTGCTGTAGTAATTTCCCTAATGAGCAAATCAGGAAACTTAGCCCACAATTTTGACCATATTTGATTTTCAGAAAGATATTGCCTGGCTTTAGCTTTTTCATTTTTATAGACCACGATAGTTTGTCAATGTTTTGTGTTTGGGAATCAAGATAACCATGATAGAGTCTAGATCTATCTTGTACCAGCCTCTTAGTGGCCACTTCTCATATATTAACCCAGGGGAGTCAATTATTTTTTTTTCAGACCACAGGACCATTAATTAAAAGAAATAACTACATTCTCAGACAAAACTTGAGAGCAGGGGTGTCAAGCTGCTGGCTCATGGGCCGGTTGCATCATGTGGAGGCTGCACCCACCCCAGCTCTGGCAATGCAAAAAAAGTCACAATATGAATGAATGAACCTTTATTGTCAAAGTACAACCATGTATACATTGAGATTGGCTGAGCCTCCCTTCGTACCCCAACCCCCCAACTTACAGTGACACAAACCCTCCATCTTATTACACCATGTGAACTAATTGCACAACGCACCAGCCTCACAAGTCAATTATGCATAAAGTTTATAAAATTATATCCCATTCAAAAGCCTAACAGCCCACGGATAAAAGCTGTTTTTCAGCCTGTTGGTACGGCTCGCTATATTCCTATATCTCCTACCCGATGGAGATAGCATGTTCATAGTAATAAACACAACTTTTGATTAATTATCAGCCATAACATTGCTTTCAATTCCTAGCAACCACATATATAGAACTTCTCCATGAACATCTACCCATGTTCTGTTCTTTTAAGTCTTCCAAGGGTGCACTCATTGCCACTGTAACTGTGAGGTAGTATTATATGAGAAGGAATCATTTAGCAATTGTAACATAATGCTTAAATGCATTTAATCTCTTCTGCTGAGCCCAGACCAGTTGTTTGGCCAGCTCATGGTCAATACTTATTTGTTGCACCATCCTCACAGTTCTGTTTCTCCTGGCCTTATACTTTGTTGAAGGAGCTTCCTAGTGCCTCTCTGGAAGCCCCTTTGCAAAGATGCTTATTTTTTTGTGATCCTTAAACTGGCAATCTTTTCATTCTAAACTGGATATAAATCATATGGGCTTTTGTTTTGTTGTAGTGTATTCTATCAATACAGATAGAACTTTAGGAAGAAGAAAAAAACCCACATGATGCAGTTTCCAGATGTGATACAATGAAGTCAGCACTGAGAACTAATAAACACAAACTCTATGTCAACTCTACAAACGAATTTAGCTGAAGTCATTTTCCCTTCGTTTTTGTTTGCCGTAGAATTGGGAGGCGGGATGAGTGTTTTTTAGCTTAGTCAAAACAATAAATTGTTCTGTGGGAACAAAAATGCTGGTTGCATTTTGGCAGGCTAAAGCTTCCGCTAGAAAGCCCAAGCAAGTAGTTAATTGGGGATTGTGATTTATGACACATTACTGGGGTGGGAAGTTCAACTTTGTAACATTGTAACTTTTGGGGGGAAAAAATCAGTCTTGGGTTCACCTTTGATCATGCCGATGCCATGTAGCCAAATAAATATGTTCTTTAAGGAAACATGTTTGCCTTGGAGTTCTTTTTACTGATCTCATCTATTGGAACCATGACACCCTATTTTTATTTTATGAGTTTATCAGATAGATATCCCCAGTGGTGGGATTCAAATATGTGAACAACCGATTCTCTGTGTGGATGCCACTTCCAGAAGACCATTGTGGGCCTGGGCAACAAAAAATTAGCTACTGGTTTTGCCAAAGTGGTGCGAACTGGCTGAATCCCACACTGAATATCCCATTTTCCCTCCAACAGCTCAAAGTAATATTCATAAAATTCCTATCTCCTATTTTTCCCATAAGAACATCCCTGTGGGGTCATTTGAACAGATAGACAATGATTGGGCCCAAATCAATTGAGTTTTCATGGTTTGAAGTAGATTTGAATTCGGCCTCCACGTAAGTCATGTGGAACTTTTTCTTTTGAGTCCCAGTTGGAATATTGATCTCATGGAAGACCTGCATCTGACAAAATAATATTCCCATGTCAAGACTTCCAAATAATCCAAAGAAAAAGGCAGCAGTGGTAGATAACTTGTTTTTTCCACATCTATGGACAGTGATTGATATTTGTATGTGTTATATGTAAGGATGTATATAGCATGTTTTATATGTATGTTGTGTATGTCTGTACTTTTGAGAGCAGGCAATATAATTTCCTTTTTAATGTGTGCCAGTGTGCCCACAGTGAAAAATGACAATAAATGTTATCTTATCTTATCTTAAATGACTGTGAAGGCTCTAGACAGACACATGTGGGATTTCTGAATACAGATTTTCTCTTTGTATTTTGCTTCATAGGTTTCTGCAAGTAATTTAGCTATGTGTTTGAGCGTCTATGATAAGCTAGTTCCTGAATGCAATATAAAGTACTGGAGAATTAAGAGTTATTGATATATCTGGCCTGAAGTATGGCAATGATATATCTTTTGAACTAGATAATGTATTTCCAAATATGATAGCTCCAGAGCCCAAGTGGTTAAGGTCTGGAATAGCACTGGAAAGGCCAGATTCAATCTACTTTAAACCATAAGAACTCACGTGATTTAAAGGCAATTCCTGTTCAACTGACCCCATGGGAATGTTCTTATGTGAAAAATAGGAGATGGGAATTTTATGAAGATTACCTTGAGTTGTTGGAGGGGAAGTAGGATATCTATCCGATAAACTAATAAAATAAAAGTAGGGTTTGTGTTCATTAGTCCCTGTGCTTATTATCCTAATACTTCCTAAAGCTAGTTTTTTGTCTCTTTTCTTTTTGCATGGTGCTACTACATGCCAGTGAGTCGATTAGCATGCAGTTAGGTACTTAAATCCCATTGATCTCAATGGCATTTTAAGTTCATTTAATTTTATCTGGACTGAGGCTATTCCATTCACTCAGTGTATGCCGATCCAATATCTGTGGAAGCATTTGTGTGTATCTCCCCTTACTGAGTGTCTTTTTTTTAGGTAATGGGGTAATTTTAATTAGCCTCTCATCAGTTTAATATTTTTACCTATCCATTTAGATACTGCGTAATAAGCACATCTGTGAATCACTTTGCTCTCCTGCCCCAATACATTCTTATTCAGTGAATGATTGGTTATGTACTATAATAGTCTCTCTGGCAAATTAATGTATTTGCATAAGGATAGTGTTTAAATGCTGTCTCAGACTTCCTCAACTTTTCCATTGTTGCTCCCATTAAATGGACACCTCCATGCCCATTAATAAATTTAAGTTCTGCATAAGAAAGGCCATAAAAACCAAGCAACATGCGGGTGCTCTGATTTTTTGCTCTAAAATAGCTCATTTCCACTAACATATTGACATTCAGAGAGGCATTTGCAAGTCACCTAGTCTTGTTAAGGAACATCTACATATCTGCCAAAGAACTTTGAAGATGCCATTTAAGGAAGCAGTCAGATCCTATGAATAATGGATCCATTCATCACTTTACATTCCAGGTGTACAATCGGCAACCCACCCAGAACATCCCGGGCCCCACTTTATTCCTCCACATGCGAAACACCCGAGTGGTTGATGTATCTCTTATCATATGCTGCCACTCTTCAATAGTTGAGTTTTGTGTGAATTTGCATTTGGCTTTGCCAAATATTTTACATCTGGGAATCAACTGAACAGTGAGCATGCGCTTCACTACAAATGTATGTTCAAATTTAATTGTTGATTAGAATATTTATTTATCAAAATATGTATTTATTAAAAGACAGAATAAAAGTCAGAACAATTAAAATGGTGACTAAAAATGCAAAGCTAAAAGTTATATCATAAAAAAATAAAATAAATCCAAAAACGACTTCTAGAAAAATTGATTTCACCTGCCTCTGGAAGGCCAGGATATAGTGGAAGCTATATATACATTGGGAGTTGCTACAGAGAAATTTCACTGCCTCTTCTCACTGTATGCCTTGGTATGTGGGAACCTTCAGAAGGTCTTCCCTAGTTGTCCAGATGGGATGGGCAGGATCTATTGAGGAAAGGATATCCCTAAGATACTGGAACCTGAGCCATATTGTTTCTATGGGTAGCAACCAAAATTTTGAATTGCACATAGAAATCTACTGGAAATGTAGCCACACCGAAGCAGCTGGATGGTTAGTTTCCTTAAATATCAAATTATAACATCTATCCTATTGTGTTTCTATGATGCCATATATTTATTTTATTTATTTATTTTAATTCCATTTATATCCCGCCCTTCTCCGAAGACTCAGGGTGGCTTACAAGCTTAGCAGTAGCCTTCATTCTATGTATATGCCTGCTTATTAGGGCTTTCACACACACCCCAAGCGGCATTATTACAAAGTCAGCTTAATTGCCCCCAACAATCTGGGTCCTCATTTTACCTACCTCGGAAGGATGGAAGGCTGAGTCAACCTTGAGCCTGGTGGGATGTGAACCTGCACTAATTGCAGGCAGCTGGTGTTACTTAAGGAGGCATTAGCCCACTGCTAATATGTTGGTTTTATCATGCTTTTACCTTAAAATAATATTTTATCTTGCATATTGTATTGCCCAGTGCTTTTTTTGTAAAAGAAAAAGGTGCCGGAACTCACACATGTCATACAACCCGCCTTGCCTACCCTACAAGGTTCCATCCAAAAAAGGTGCCGGAACTCTGTTCTGAGCGTGCTATGAAAAAAAAGCCTTGGTATTGCCCATATACACATACACTTAACTGATGTTTTATTTAAATTTATATTTGTATTTGTATGTATAATGTGTTTTATTAGTGTTACACAGTATATCACAATCATGATTGCTTACCCTCTCTAGATGCCACATGCTAAATAAAATAAATTTATAAAATCTACTGGGACCCAAAAAAGTAGAATCATATTTCATAATCATACTCAGATCACAGTTGTTCCAGTTGTTGTATCCTTCCCACAGAGAGGCAAGATAATGACTGACTTAATTCAACCAGAACAGGGATTACAGAAATGAGCACATTACTCACAGTATGATTTTTATGCAGAGAAGTTTTCTGCATTACAAAAGGGAAGGCTTTGATCTGGTGATGAATCTCACAAAGTTGACTTTTGATAATTTGTCCTTAATGCCAGAGCAAGGGTAAAGCAGGCATTTCTGGAAGGCTGGCAGGTATTACACTATAGGAAACCAATTAGCCTGTAGCATTGCAGAAGTAAAGGCAGATAGAGCTACCACCTTCAATTGGGAGAAGATAGAGTGGGAGAAGATAAGATTGTAAGATATACTGTATATATTTCACTGATCATAAGGAATCTTCATGGAACTTTTGAATGTCAGTTTTGAATCATGACCAATGGTAAGAAGATGATCAGTTACATGACCCAATGTATGTGTACAGATAAGTTATAGGCTCTTCCGTATTTGTGTTTTATGGTGACATACATGGAGTAGGACAAAAAAAATTCAGTATTAAATGTTTCTGTTCATCTTTTGGGCAGTGGGATATTCCTTTACATTCATCATTGTCCCATTTTCCCCCATTTCTCCCTTTTAATGGCCAAGAACTGGCCTTCAGTTCTGCATCTTTCTCAAACAGGAAAAGAGAGTCAAAATCACAGTTTATGACCCCAGGCTGGAAGACTTTGAAAACAAATTAGAATAGCTCATGAAGCCATTCCAACAAGGGTGTTAATGATGGTAGCTAAACAGAAAGTTCAAATTACTAAGGAAAAAGTAGTAGAAGAGAAGAAAGGACACTTTGATGGTCTCCACATAGACTTTCTGGAAGGATTTATTTAGCCCGGGTAGAAAATTAGGATAGACTGTTTACTGTGATCCAAAAAGGTTGGTATGAACTCTGGAATATGATTATGTTGTCCTTTTATCATAAAACAAGGTACTGCTAACTCAAGCATTACTTCCATTTAGACAGGGGAATGACTCCCACGGCTTTAGAAGGCTGATCTGTCAAATGACCCTCAACATGGCACAAGAAATTAAAATTCATTTATAAGCTCCAATAGTTTTGTCAACCAATGGACTATTAATTCATGTAACTGTATCATTAAGAACAGAAGACACCTGTTTTGACCCCAATTACCACTGCTTGGCAGCCTGACGTATGCTTACTTTTTTCAATTTATAGCATGGAATAAAAAGATGTAATTAAGATTGTATTATTTGAACAGAATATAGGACAAACTTGCTTTGGAGAAAATAATGGCTGCCCCTCCAAACACCTTCTTGAAATAATTTTGTCACCTTTCCTAATCTATGATAATTTATTTTTCATATAATCTCCTTTTCATATAATCTTTTGCGATTTTAGGCTTTGGGGCATTTTAAAGGCAAACACGTGCATAGTATATACAATTGTTGTTTTGAAATTTGTTTAAATAAATTTTACTACCTTTGAGCTAGTCGATCAGAAGGTTGGCAGTTTGGCGGGTTGAATCCCGAGTGCCGCGTAGCAGAGTGAGTGCCTGTTACTCGTCCCAGCTTCTGCCAAACTAGCAGTTTGAAAGCATGTAAAAATGCAAGTAGAAAAATAGGGACCACTATGGTGGGAAGGTAACAGCATTCTGTGCTCCTTTGGCGTCTAGTCATGCCGGCCACATGACCATGGAGACGTCCTCGGACAAGCGCTGGCTCTTCGGCTTTGAAACGGAGATGAGCACTGGTCCCTAGAGTCGGAAACGACTAGCACGCATGTTCGGGGGAAACTTTACCTTTACCTTTTTACAGGATGGCTAGACATTAATACAATGGACCTTGTCTGTTTTCTTGAATCTAAAGTAAGACTGGAAACATGGATTAAAAACAATTATTTGACCCTCCAAAATTTACTGTGGTTCATATATTATGTGCAATGATTTCTCCTCATAGTTCAGTCAGTTAGAGAGGCATTTATCTAATTCACTTTGAAATATTATTTGACTGTTTTTGATTATTATTTTTAAAAAAAATATTTTGGATCTTTTTGCCTGTTATGTTTCAGTCAAGGGCATTTTCCTTATTCCCTACAGGTAAAGCTGTAGATGGTGAGGAGAAGCTCCCTTATGTGAGGAGAAATCTGTTCCTATAAAAATTAAGTTTAATCATTTGATTTCATTAGTTAATTTAACATATTGATTGCTAGGGAATCTATTTTGCAATTTCATGCTGCTTTAAGGTATTGAGAAAATCAAATACTCCAAAGTCTTGATGGAGTATAATGTCAGAACCCAGTCATGGTAGTTATACAATTGAGGGGAAAAATAAAGTTTCTTGACTATCATAAAAGATTGTAGTCTTTGGGATTGTTGTTGTTGTTGTTGTTTTCTGATGGTTTTGTACCATCAGAACAAGTCTGATTAAGGTTAGTTTGTTTCTTTGTTTTAGCCAAGATCAGCTAAGGTACAGTATGTCATGTCATAACAAAGACACACAATAGTTATTTGTTTATTTATTAAATTTATATGCTGCCCATTTCACAGTTTGAATTTACTCATATTTTCTCTGTAAGGGGCCATTTTCAGAGTTCAGAGCTGCAAGAAGGAGCTGGGCTGAATTTTGGAATTTTGCCTAGTATTTAGGAGATGTATTTGACTGTAAAATATTGTATTGAGCCTTGAGGAGCTTACAATTTTCCCATGTGAGAAATCATGCGCTAAAATATTGATCAGGGGATGAAAAAAATGAAGAGGACATGCTGAGGGTTGCCCATCTTTAATTCACCATTATATATTACCATATGAAGAACAACACTATTATTTGTTCAGATAAATAATGTGTGAATTGTAAGTGTTCTTTCACTCCCATGCATTGAAAAAGACTCTTTTTGGAGTGGAAAAAGAGATAAGATTTTAAGCTGTAAATAAACAAAGGATGTGGAATTAGAATTGTATTTCAGGTTTCCTCCCCAGAGAAACATTTGAAGTATTGAGAAGAAAGTTTTGACGAAATGGTCAATGGGGTGTTACTGGATATTGCTAGATAATCATCACATTTCAGCAAAGCAAATTATAAAGCTAATATTGAGGTTCTTTATTGGTGAAGAAATGGGCAAGAACTCCTGTTGAGTTCACTCAAGCACAGGCTGAGTAGTTTCCCACAAAATCAGAATATTTGAAGCAGGAGATTAGGAAGAGGAAGCTGGAGGCTACACAAGAAGCAGCCCTAATTAATTAACCCTGACTGTAAATTAAAAGAGGGAATTCTAGTATTCCCTCCTGCATTAATATGCACAAATTCCACACTCCCTGGAGCTTTAACAAATGGATCGGAGATTTTGTGGAAGCATTTATTACATGCGGGAGGTAGTTTTGATTCTGAATAATTGTTTGATCTCTGCACCCAGTCTTTAAATAGCCAAACAAATAGTCTCTCAGGATTTGGTTTGTTTGTTTGCTTGTTTATTATTTATTTATATCCCGTCTCTATTATTTTTACAAACAATTCATGGAGGTGAACATACATAATACACCTTCCTGCTCCAACAACGTGAGGTGAGGTGAGGTGAGGTGAAGTGAGGTATCAAGTCAAGTCCTTATAAAATTATCATTTTTCCCTATGTAGTCTACTCTATATATGCGGAGCTCCAAAAATTTAACATCCTGGCCTAGATGCTGAAGAAAGGATCAGTTCTTCATAGCGCTTCAAATGGCTAATGGCCTGGGGCAGGGGTAAGCAACCTTGGCTCTTTTATGACTCGTGGACTTCAACTCCCAGAATTCCTGAGCCAGCCATGCTGCCTCAGGAATTCTGGGAGTTGAAGACCACGAGTCATAAAAGGGCCAATGTTGCTTACCCCTGGCCTTGGGCAAGCAAGTATTGGAGAGCATAACACCAGAGATATCACTGGAAGGCAAAATCACATGTCGCGTGGGGGAATTCACTGGAGAAAACAATTATGTTGGGAAGAGTTAGCAGTAAAAGGAAAACAGGACACCAAAGAACAGGGTCTATGAGAATTTGCCCTAGCCCACTCACCACAGCCAACTCACCACGGCCAATACTATATAAAATTAAAATATGCTTTTATTTTAAATAATTAAATTTATTTTATTTATTTATTTTAAATAATTAAATTTTGCCAAGAACCAGAAGTAACTCCTGGTTTATGGCATTTATGGCAAAAAATGTTGTAAAATATGGTCACGTGACCACAGGACACCGCAAACTGCAGTAAACATGGGCTGGTTGTTGAGTGTCTGACAGGCAGTCACATGACCATGGCAAGGGTGGCCATTGACATTTCAGGACCAGATTGTATATACTCTGTGGGTAGATCCATCGTAATTCCAAACGGTCGCCAAGTAATTGGTTGTAAGTCGAAGGATACCTATATAGCTAATAACTGCCACCAAAGAGCAATGGTGTGTGTGTGTCAATATAATTTAACCAAAGATTCACACATACCCATGGGAGACTCAAATTATTACAAAAGTACTAAATTCCACTTGTGAATATTTCTCTGAAATCCTTTTCTCCTGTGAAAGAATTTCTCTTTTATTAAACTGGGTAAGAACCAACAGTAGAATTTATCTGCTCATCAGTAACTCTAAAGGTCTTCCTTTAGGCACCGTTCCTGAAGGAAAATAATATTATAGAAAAAGCTTTTCCATGGAACTGTTCCTGCTTTCAGTGGCATGGTTATTACCAACCATTTGTAATTTTCAGTGCGACTGTTATACAATGGCACTTGTGAAATTAATGTTCTAGGCACACAAAATGGCCAGGAACACTGACATCAGCATTTTGTCTCCTAGACAATGTAGAGTGCCCTTTTCACAAGACTTAATTGTGTTATCTCAGAAAGCTTAATTTCAGTATTCCAAGTTTGGAGAGGGGGAATTGAAATCCTTAACTCTAATATGTTCTGCCTATTCCTTGTCATTTCCTGCTGATTGCAATATCAACCTCCCCAAAATATATCAAATATGGCTAGCTATCGAAAGGTTACCCGCTCCTGATTTACAAAATGCTTCTCCTCCTCCTCCCCCCCCTCCTCCTCCTCCTTCTGATCCTACCTTTCTCATTTATGAAGAAATGGACACATGTCCATTGCCTCTTTTTTTTTGAAATGTATGAAATTGAATTCTCATCCAGCATTAACTTAAATGTGTAATTTCTTGTATAACTTTAGTATGCTACAATCATTTATATAGATATCATATCTGGGGTCATAAAATTATTCCCAGCTCAGACAAACCATATCTGAGATCATAGAATTACTCCCAACTCAGACACATAGTATTCTGTGTTTAGGCAACAAAAATGCCTAAAATGTATTTATACAGATTGTGATGGCTTAATGCATACCATATGGGCATTCTGGATTATCTACACAAAGAAAAGGAGTTCAAGCTATTCTCCAAAGCACCTGAAGGCAGGACAAGAAGCAACGGATGGAAACTAATCAAGGAGAGAAGCAACCTAGAGCTAAGGAGAAATTTCCTGACAGTTAGAACAATTAATCAGTGGAACAACCTGCCTCCAGAGGTGGTGAATGCTCCAACACTGGAGGTTTTTAAGAAGAGACTGGACAGCCATTTGCCTGAAATGGGACAGGGTTTTCTGTCTGAAATGGGACAGGGGTTGGACTAGAAGACCTCCAAGGTCCCTTCGAACTCTTATTCTGTTACATTCTGGCACAAGTATAATCTAATAGAAGTCCTTTTAAATCAGGGGTGTTAAACTCACAATGTCACGTGGCGTGTCATGATGTATAGCAGCTTTTTTTCCATTGCCGGCAATAGGGTGGACGCAGTTTCGGCATGACGCATCCGGCCTGTGGGCTGGCAGTTCGACACCCCTGTTTTAAATGGTTGGTTCCTTTATTATTTTAATTATTAACAATTAGGAAGCATAGCTGTTAATAGCTAAAAGATATGAAAAATAAGAGGCCTACATCATTGCAACCACATTAAGGATTTTTTATTTATATAAAGAAAGCTTATAGGAAGGAAACATTGGTGGAAAGAATATTTCCTCAATATGTTTCTCTTTCCTATCCAATGACCAAAGTGTGTGCCATCACCGAGAAGATGCTAGATTGTACTGCATGTTGGGGGAAAAAAAGACTCTTGAAAAGTAATATACTTTTCTTCACTAGTGCTGCAACGCTCCCTGGGAAAGCTCATAAAAACTGATTTGCTGTGTTCAGTTAGGCTGAGGAGAAATGACCCATCGTTCGATTACTTTGCAGGATGGCCAAATATGGCTACAGCAGGAAGAAGAAAAATGTTGCCAAAGAAACATAAAAGCACTGAATCCAATGAATGTGTCTGTATATCTTAAGGTAAAGTTTACTTCACACAAATCAAGAAACTGTCTCAAAAAGGTTATGGAGATTTTCAAAATGGGGTTTTTATTTATTAATTTGAATAATATGCCTGCCCATTTCACCACAGTCATTCTGGGTGGCTAAAAGGTAAGGTAAAGGTAAAGGTAAAGGTTCCCCCACACATGCGTGTTAGTCATTTCCGACTCTAGGGGCCGATGCTCATCTCCGTTTCAAAGCCGAAGTGCCAGTGCTTGTCCGAGGACGTCTCCGTGGTCATGTGGCCAGAATGACTAGACACCAAAGGCGCACAGAATGCTGTTACCTTCCCACTGTAGCGGTCGCTATTTTTCTACTTGCATTTTTACGTGCTTTCGAACTGCTAGGTTGGCAGAAGCTGGGACGAGTAACAGGCGCTCACTCTGTTACGCGGCACTTGGGATTCGACCCGCCAAACTGCCGACCTTCTGATCGACAAGCTCAGCGTCCTAACCCACTGAGCCACCGCGTCCCTTCTTATATGTATAGTTAGGTGTTTTATCAGACTACAGTAGCCCTTGACTTACAACCAAAACTGAGCCCAAAATTTCGGTTACTAAGTGAAACACTTTGTTCCCATTTTACAACCTTTCTAACCCACTGAGCCACCGCATCCCTCCCTAAAAAGTACGTTTAGTTATTAAAAACTAAACATATTTTGAAACAAAGTCTTGTAGCTAGAAGACTTACTTCCATATTCATTTCCCCCCAATCTCTTTTAAGATAATTTTGTCATATCTGTTATATTCTAATACCCACTATTATATAATAATACCCACTATTCTCAACAGATGTGGAATTATTACATCAAGATCCATGTCTCTGGACATCATGGTTGCATAGTAGTATGGGAACTACTTAGTTATGTTGTGTACTTAGTTATGCTGTGTTATGTTGTGTGCTTCTCTATATATCACTAGGTTAAATTTGTTCAGGAATTAAATTTGCATTTATCCCTTATCCAGTTGAGGAAAAAGAAAAGTTTGAGGGGAAGGAGGAGGAGATGGAGGAGTTAAAAACTGTAAAATAAAATTTTCATACTGGTAGTACAGGTAGTCCTTGATTTACAACAGTTCATTTAGTGACATTCAATGTTACAATGGCAGTGAAAAAATGACTTATGACCATTTTTCACACTTATGACTGTTGCAGCATCCCCATGGTCACGTGAATAAAATCCAGACGCTTGGCAACTGGTTCATATTTATGACGGTAGCAGTGTCCAGGGGTCATGTGATTGCCTTTTGTGTCCTTCTGACAAGCAAAGTCAACTGGAAAGGCAGATTCACTTAACAACTGCAGTGATTCACTTAACAACTGTGGCAAGAAAGGTTGTAAACGGGGACAAAACTCACTTAACAAATGTTTCACTTAGCAATGGAAATTTTGGGCTCAATTGTGATTGTACGTTGAGAACTTCCTGTATTAGTTTTCACCACCTCTTGAATTCTGTTGCCCAGGTAAAGAAGAGGTTAGGTTTCATTATCTAAGCTGTACAACACATTTTGATGTAACACTCCTTGTTGCCTTGGTAATATTGTGTTTTGCATGGTCAGTGGAGTAATGAAGCATGACGGAAGCAGTCATACATGCAGAAAAGGACGGGTGTCAAACTCACCGCGTCACATGGCATGGCATGACGTATCATGACTTTTTTCGCATTGCCAGAGTTGGGGTGTGCAACTAGCCCACAGGTCAGCAGTTTGACACCCCTGCAGTAAAGCGACAGACCAGTAAATGAAACAGGACAGACTTCTCCACAAAAGAGAAAAGAAAATAAAGGAGAAGAGAAGAGAAGAGAAGAGAAGAGAAGAGAAGAGAAGAGAAGAGAAGAGAAGAGAAGAGAAGAGAAGAGAAGAGAAGAGAAGAGAAAAGAAAAAAGAAAAGAACACACTGGCTTTTTTAATAAGAGCATTTGGAACTCTTTGCCACTCTATTCAGTAATCTATGAGTGAACAGGGGACATTTAAACATATGACTTGGGCTTTACAGACTTGATTATTATTTCATCACTATGTCAGGCAACAAAATGAAAGATTTGCATAACATATTCTTGTACAGTTTTGAGTAGCTCTTGTGCCCACCAAGAATCAGTGTTGTTGGGCAGCTTAGTTTGGTATGAAATTTCAACCATTAGATGAGCCCTGGAAAGTTTTTAATGAGGCAGCTAGGACTAGATCTCAGGTTTAAGGACCAGACTTCCATAGGTAAGAAGATGGCCCATATGAACATCTAGTGCAGGCATGTCAAACTTGCAACATCACGCACCTTTCCCCCCATTGTTGGCAATGGGGTGGGTGCGGTTTCAGCATGACGCATCTGGCCCGCGGGCCAGGAGTTTGAAATGCCTAATCTGGAGCACAGAGTGAGGTGATGTTGGGGATTTAATAGAATGCAGTACAGGTAGGCTTCAACTTATGAATGCAATTGTGATCAATTGTGCTAAGCAAGGGAGTCATTAAGGGAGTCATGCTGGATTTTATGAACTTTTTTGCCATGGTCTCTTAGTGAATCAGCATGGTTAATAAGTAAATAATGTGGTCATTAAGCAAATTCAGTTTCTCCCATTGACCTTGCTGGCTGGAAGCCAGTAGAAGAGTTGCAAATGACAACCACATGTTCCCAAACACTGCAACCATCATAAATAATTAAAAGTTGACACATGCCCAAATTTTCGTGACACGATGTTGCAGTGGCTGCAAGTGCAAGGACCAGTCATAAATCACTTTTCTCAGCCCTCGGTCTCTAAATGAATGCTCATAAGTCAAGGACTACTTGCACAAATATCATAATCTGACACAATACTACCATTAAGGGTGATACTGCTTGCTAATACACCCTTATAAAAAGTTTATATTGTATGGCGACCTAGACGTGAATATAGTTACTGATGTTCATTTTGCAACTTTTGGTTGAAGTCATATTAGCTCTTACTATGGTTCTCATTCATTGACACTATGCTTGTATTAATACAAAATCTACAAAAGTGGGCAGATTCTTTAAATGGTTAAGCCAGGTTCTAAAAAGTAAGTTTAGAATCAGCAAGGGATGAAGCTACTTAAAATTTTCTGCAATGCATTGAATTGGTTTAAGTAATTTGGAGTATTCAGATGAGACCACCCTCAGACAGCCATCTGCAATGGCAGGGACTCTGCCATGGCTGCCAAGTCAATCATCCTTAAACTGAATGTTTCCCTCCTTCAGCAAATCCTTTCAAATGAGGGACTGACTAGAGAGCTCACTCATTTGAAGCTGGATCTGGATCCTAATCAAGCTTGTCCACAAATGCCTATAAAAATTCTGTCTGAACATTTTGAACCTCTCTCTTTCTCTCTCTGTATGTGTAGATATAGATATTTAAAACTAGAAAGACGGATCATCAAGACTAAAAAAAATATTAAAACTGAGCTTTTGTCAGTGCCTGCTGACATCATCAGAGTGTAAGCCAGGCCTACACTCTGACGATGTCAGCAGGCACTGACGAAAGCTCAGTTTAAATAAAATTTTTAGTCTTGGTGATCTGTATTTCTAGTTTTAAATATAAATATACCCGAGACTCACATTTTCAGGACTATTTTAGAGAGATAGAGACAGAGACAGAGACAGAGACAGAGACAGAGACAGAGACAGAGACAGAGATAGATAGATAGATAGATAGATAGATAGATAGATAGATAGATAGATAGATAGATAGATAGATAGATAGATAGACAGACAGACAGACAGACAGACAGACAGACAGACAGACAGACAGACAGATAGATCTCCTCTTTGTTTCTTGGCCAAGGGAGCTCATGTTGTCCAAAGACAATTTCCAAGGTCATGTAGCCAGCCTGGCTATACGCCAAAGGAACATAGAACATTGTTACCTTCTCATCAAAGTGGTACCTATCTATCTACTTGCATTTGCATGCTTTCAGAGTGCTTGGTGGACAGGAGCTAGGGCAAGTAACGGGAGCTCACTCCGTTGCTCAGAGCTCGAGTCTTGAACCTGGGCAGTCAGTTGTCCAGCTGAGAAGCTCATCATCTTTAACCACTGTAATATATATATTCTCTAATTACAAAGCATGGTCAAATCATTTTGTAACAAAAAAAGAATAGATGATGGCCATACAAGGAAGTAGTTCTTTATATAATGCTTTTTTATATGCAGAAAATGAGTTCAGGGGGTTAGTATCCTTCTTCCTCTCTCCAAACCTGAACCCTACATATCAATACTGCATATTTAAATGAAGATTTTGTAATCAGGGATCTGGCTTCCCACTTCCTGATATTATGAAGAATTCCTCCACTCCTTGCAAAGCAGGAAACACACCCACACACCTGTTTCTTCAATAGGCAGTCATGACTGCTATTAATGACAGAAAGCAACTGTCTCCTGAAAAGGATCCAGACCTTATACAAACATAATGTTGTGCTATTGTTTCAGTGCACCTGATTTCATGTTAAGAAGTCATGAAAAAGACAAAAGGGAAAACTTAATGAGCCGATTAACCAGTTTAAATAACAAGGTGATTATGCTTCATAAGTCCTCCTTATTATGAAAGGTCATTCATAGCATATGAAATCATGCACTGTGGCTGTAACATTTTTCGTAAGCATTAAATTATTATTTCAGATAATTTGACTTAATTATGTTCTAATTAGTTGCATTAGCAGGAACCAAGTAGAAATATGTGGGCCAATAGAGACTTAAAAAATAAAACCTCAGTAGTAGATATGGAAAGTACCTCAATATCTTTTCTAAAGTAGAATTTATGTAGTAATGTTTTACAAGAAAATTCAAAAGATTGGGATACATGTGTTTTTTTCCATAGCAGGAAGTTAATTATGTGAATTTATCCAGATAAATGTCTACTATATCCATGAAGAATAAAAGAAAGAAGTAAAAAAGAGAAGTACCAAAAAAAGTGTGTGCAAAGAAAGATGAATATTTCAAAAAGTATGTTTTCAAGGGCTGTGAATAAAAACAAATCAAGGACAAGAAAAGTCACATTGTGATTAGATGTATCATAATTGGATTACTGAGGGAAAGTCAAGGAGTAATTATCAGAAGATTATTCTAAGGTGATATTAGGAAAGTATTTTCAGGATGGGAAATTCAGGGACAGTATTTGAGAAGGCTAAAAAGTTTGGGCCCAAAAAAGTACATATTATCCTCTCTCCCAAAGATGCTTTTTCAAAAGACAATTGGACTTTCTTTGTTTTTCCTTGAAGACATTTCGCTTTTCATCCAAGAAGCTTCTTCAGTTCTGGCTGAATGGCAGAGAAGAAAAGGATTTATATTCCTTGCAGCCATCTAGACATCAGCACTCTTTCTGAGAGTCGTTGAGGCCACTTGGAGGTTTATCTGTGCCCTCAGGGTCACCTGAATAGTGCAAATGGGTGTGAAACCTTCTTGGAATTGCTGGGAGGACTGCTTTCAGCAGTTCCAAGAAGTCTCCACACCCATTTGCACTATTCAGGTGACCTTGAGGGCACAGACAAACCTCCAAGTGGCCTCAACGACTCTCAGAGTGCAAATGACCAGACAACGTCAAGGAATATAAATCTTTCCATTCTCCACCATTCACCATTCACTCAGAGCTGAAGAAGCTTCTTGGATGAGAAGTGAAATTTATTTTTATTTTATTTTAATTTCATTTATATCCCGCCCTTCTCCGAAGACTCAGGGCGGCTTACAAGCTTAGCAGTAGCCTTCATTCTATTTATATGCCTGCTTATTAGGGCTTTCACACAAACCCCAAGCGGCATTATTACAAAGTCAGCTTAATTGCCCCCAACAATCTGGGTCCTCATTTTACCTACCTCGGAAGGATGGAAGGCTGAGTCAACCTTGAGCCTGGTGGGACTCGAACCTGCACTAATTGCAGGCAGCTGGTGTTACTTAAGGAGGCATTAGCCCACTGCTCCACCAAGGCTCACTTGAAATGACCAAGTCATTTTCCTTGAAATGACTTCAAGGCAAAACAAAGTCCAGTTGCCTTTTGAAAAAGCATCTTGGAGACAACCATGACTGCATGACTGAGAATCTCCATAGACAATTAGTCCTCTCCATGCTCAGTTTGAAAAAAAAAGCTTTTATTAACAGTTTCCAATGTTTTCATTTCCCCCCCTACAATAGATGCTGAAGTGAACATCTGTACAAAATATAGTTTGAAAGAAGTTTAAGAAGAATTCATTGCTCATTTTATGGATATTTGGCATAGCCATGAAGACATTATTTGTATCAAGATGCTGTAATGAATTATGCAAATTATGTAATTATGTAACTGGTATGAATGATGCCAATTACATAATTCATGTCACATGACATATATGATACTATTTGTTCCTCTTGCTCATTTCTTCTGCAAATTTGTTCTGTTTAAAAGAACCCTAATTAAAAATTAGCAAGGAAGAATCCCTCTTTCTCTATCAAAACAGACAGTTCTGCACTTGACACATGGAAATAAAGCTTTTTCAATGTAAGAAAGCTTTTTTATCTTCTGGATTTGCAAATGTCTTGATTTTCTATACATGGAAATGAAAATTGGATGCATTTTTCCAAGAGATTATAGCTGTAAATTTTCCCATCTCGAAAGAATGCTAGGCACACTAAGAGTAAGATCCTTTCACCTCTCAGTTCTTTTAAAGTCAGGGAAGACTGATGCAACTTCCAGAAACTTGGAAAAGTAGACTACATCTGTGATTGCAATGAACATGGTTAACTACAAGCAAACAGACAAACATGAGAATTGTGAATGGCTAAAATGTTTCAGATTTCATGCAGAGGCTGTCCTCTAATATACCATATAATTGAACCTGCATCTTTACTGGAAGTAATTAGGCCTGATTTGCATAAGTGGTTATTTAAGATCTTTCTCTTTGGGAAAATAAATCCAATTGAAATTAATGAGTTTTACAAGATGACTTCTCTCCCACATAGCATACCCGTGGAATGGGCGGTAGAAAGTCAAGAATTGTAATCAAAGAAATCTAAAACAAAGAAAACCCACTGAGTCCTACCAGATGTGTTTTGCTTTCACAAAACAAATAGCTTGGAGTAGACTGTGTGATCTCAGGCTGACCAGAAGACAATAGAAACAGTTTTCTTTATTTGGATTTGAGGCATAAGCTTGGAAAGTGAAAGGGTTTCTTCAGTCAATGCAGGATTTTAGCTTTCCATTGTTATACAAATAAATTAATGCTTCTGATGCACATCAAGATAATGTGTTTTGTTCTTCTTTTCTCTGTTTTAGAAACCCTGCAGCATTCAACCCAAGGTGTCCCTTTGAATCAAGGGACATCTGCCTCATATTTGACCTAGTTTAATCCAATAAATAGTGATTGTCAAGTATTGCTAGGAGATGAGAACATTTATCCCAATAGGTAAGTCATTGAACTGCAGTTGTAACTTGTCAAATAAGTATCTTTAAGCCTTGAACTGATTCCACCCAGTGAGATACACCTTAGATCCTACTAACATCTGCAGAAGAATCCTTCTCTTCTACTATTTGAGCAACAAGTTATTTTTCAGCTGTGATATTTCTTTCATTTTTTATTTGTTTCTTGCTGCCTGGTTTTTCCTGGCCCTAGTTTATGGCTGAGTTGCCAAATATGTCTAGTTTCTGGTTTACCTCAAACATTGACTGTCTTATTCCAGCCATGGTATATATTAGAGCTGAGTTCTGATTCAAGTGGAGTTTAAACTTGGTACAGGACAGAACAATTAAGAAGGGATGGAGGGTGTTGTATGCCTGTTGTGGTTGATTATTCATAGAGTTTTGGAAGGATGCAAGACATGTAAATAGAAGACCATCTATCAAGAAAGGATAGGAGCTGTGGTGGCATAGTGGTTAGAATGCAGCACTGAAGGCTGACTCTGCCCACTGCCAGGAGTTCGATCCTGATGGGCTCAAGGTTGACTCAGGCTTTCATCTTTCTAAGATTGGTAAAAAGAGTAGCCAGATTGTTGGGAGAAATAAGTTGACTCTGTAAAGCACTTAGAGAGCGTTGTAAACACTATTAAGTGATATATAAGGGGCAATTGCACACTCTTGTTGTGAACAATCAACATATTTATTTTTAGCTTATCTTTATTCCAATTCTTATTATAAAGATGTTCAATCATTCTTCACTTAATTTATTTAATGTTCTTCTCCACCCATCCCTTCCTTATGTGTGTGTATGGATGTGCATCTATGCAATATATGTATGTGTATATAGGTATATTCTTCTAGCTTTCATTCTTTTTAAAGACAACAACGTGATCAGTTGAAGTCCGGTGGTCTGTTGCAATCACAGTATTCATTACTTGAGACAGTTACCTTCTTTTACGTGACAATAAGGTCAAACCTGATTTTAAAAAGTATTACAATCCGTATATGTATGTGCAGGTTCTGGTGAATTTCTTTAAAATGATCAGTCTTCTGTTTATGCTGCCACATGGAGAATAAACAGATGATTCACTTATTCGTAAGTTGAAGGCACTTTGAGGCCTGCAGTACGAGGGACTGGTCCCTGAGATGAGCTGATGCAAAGTTCTGCTATGTGTTGGACCAACAGTGGAAAGATGCCAGTAGTAACTACAATTTAGTATTTTGTTCCCCTGACCCAATAACGCCACTCCTGAATTAAATCAGCCAAATTAGAATCTACTTCAATCCATGTAGCTCATTATAATGGACAACCCTGCTTTAACTGTAGGCACTGTTTTAAATTCTGCGAACAAATGTTTCATGTCAAATAAGTGAAAGGTACTTCACATTAATCAGAGAACTAATGGCAGTGTAGTGGTACATGGAGCAACTATAGCAATGTGCAAAAGTGTTTCCTGGATTAAATTTCTTCTCTTTAGAAAGAGCGTAAAATGTATTGTCTGGTTATTTTCAAGTAGAGAAATCTGGTCCATTCTCCCTCACCTTCCCTCTGCAGTGTGCTTCTGGTGACGTTTTTCCCATATATACAAATGCTTCAAAACCTTGCATTATTCCGGCAAGATCTGCATTAAAATAATAATATTTTATTGATCCCTTGATTACTCTATTTACCTTGCTGTTTTCTGTTTTTTTTAATTACAGTGATAGAGAAATTGTCTGAGGTGTTTTATTTTTCAGGCTAAGTAGCGCCAGCTGCTCCAAATGGGAAACATTCAAAAGATGCATGGTTGCTGTTCAATCTGCATGAAGATTGTGGTCCAACACTTTCTTCCTGAACACTTTGAACATGCGTGGCTTCCCCTGTTAGCGAGCTCATTTTAATTAAACTCAGAATGTAATAGCAGAGATATAAATCAAGCATAATTTGAGAGGTATATTTTGACTAGGGATGTGTAAAATCATTTCCACTGATATGCCAACCTTCCCACATGGTGGCGTCACATCCTCAGGACTCTCGTGTATGAAAACAGGCTTCTGGTTTTTGTAGTTTAGATTTGTACCAATGATATAGCACCTCTCTTACACAGACCAGATCCTAAGTTGAGTGTCAGGCATCACTTAATGATAGGAATTAATACTGTATCAGAACCTCTCTTGCAATTTCTCAGATATGTTCTGTGTTTAGGAGAGAGTCTTTGGGGGTGTGTGCGTGTTTACCTTATTCTTGAGGATTTTGAGATGTTCTTTTGGTGGTGTTTTTAAGTTTTACTGTTGAAATTAACAAAGGGTGATGTTGGTAGCCTCGTTGTTTTCCATTACACATCTTTCTATCACTTTCCTGGCTGCCCAAATTGTAAATCTCTATTTGAAAAAAAAAAACAAAAAAAAACCCTCACTAAAAAAGCAAAGGCATCCAAGAATCCGGCAGAGATGCTTGTAGAATGGAAGACTCTACAGCATGTATCTTTCTTGCAGCAAAATAAGGCCATTCACCTTTGAAAAAAACAAATAAAAACCACATTCCTGCCCCTCTAATTCACTACACACAGAGACAAAAAAAAATGTAGGAAACTTTTTCAGGGTAGAACTATATATTTTTCTTGAAACTGTGGAAAGCTTATAAATAAGCTCAGAATGTAGCTTCTGACCTAAATTAGGATCATGCAATTATTTTATTCTCTAATGCCTTGTGGTGGAATGTAGTCTGGATTCCCAAGAGGGAGGGGCTGCATTTTGAAGGACGAAGAAACAGCAAAGTTTAGATAGCTTGGTTGAGAGTTAGAGGGTTAAGATGGCTCCTTCCTAGTAATTCTCAAACCACACCTTTAATGATGCATGTAGCTGCTTTCGTTTGGCAAGATTTTCTACTATAGGTGAGGAACAATCAAGGAAATTGCTTAGAAGTAACTGTGTGTCTTTCTTGGTTTGGGGACCCCAATTTCACTGCTTGGCTAGTGGCAGTGATGTAACAACTTCACGGAAGAAGGTTTTGTTTTGTTTTTTAATTTGGCATTTTGGATTTGGTTTCGTTGTTTTTAGCAAAATAATGAGCGTACTGAAGGCTCAGCACACTTCTTATACTCCTTTTGTTTTAAAAAAAAAAAAGCAAAATCTTTGTCTGTAATTTTAAGCTGATTTTCAGGGCTCCAGAGATTTAATAGTTGGGCTGGGAATAGAAGCTAAATGGTTGTGACTTGGAATACGAATGCATCCTATAATATTGCTGTGCACTGCTTATTATCATTCCCAATGGTGTTGATTAGTTTGTTAATTAGTTAATGAGTAATTACATTTATATGTCTCCACTTGGTTTCTAAAGAATCTTCTGGGCTTATTATTTCATAAATCCCAGTAAAATCAGCATCATAAAATGGCAGACATTAAAAAGGTTCCAAATAGTATGTTTGCTGAATAAGTTTCTTTTATTAATGCTATAGTAAAGATGCTTATACTGAAGAGGTCCTGCTGGTTTTGATATGGATATTTACTGACCTGGATAGCTAAAGTATGCATCCATTGATAAAGATCATCATTGGATGAAAACCAGAGAAATTCTAACTGCCAAATATGGGACTTTTCAGCAATGATTTTCAACTGCAAACCAAATTTCTCAGATGGCTGATCTGGCACTGTAATTATTAAGTTTCAGAGGTAAGCATGTTAATTCCTTTACTCAAAAATACGTGATGTATTTGAGATCCTTTGAGTTTTCATTGTGCTATCTTAACTTGCAATATTATTGATTGTTTTCAGGGCTTGGTTTATTCATTACAGTATGTGTTTCTGTTTCTGCACTGAAGTTTGTTTATGTATGTGTATATAGGCTCCTCAAGGATAGAATAAAATTGGCTCAAAAGTAGGACTAAGTGATATGAATATTGAATAAATTCACATTAAAGGTGTCCTGAGTGAATTTCTGTTGCTTAACCACAATTGCCTGAACTTATACAACACTAATCTATCTCTATATATTGACTTTTCAGGACAATGATCTGCCATATTATGCTTTGTATCAGAATTGTGTCAGAAACATTTCTAGCAGTTTTCTCTCCTACACTCTTTGTCACCTATTCATTTTCTAATCCCCTTTGAGAAGAAAAATTATTTAGTGCTTCAGCTGATATGGAGTTCTTAGCAAAATATAGGGTGGGAAAACTGACTATTCTAATCTTTCAGGGTTTTTTTTCTCCTCTTACTATGCTCAGTAGAAAGCACAAATAGGAGGCCAAGTGGAACTCAGTTAATAGTCAACCCTGTTGTACCAGGGTTCAGACTGTTGTTCCCCATCCAGGCCTCCACAGCCTCCAGGCACCAGGAAAGAACATCCACACATCACTCACTTTGGCAAGGATAAAGATCTATAGGTGAGTATCATCAGCATTCTGATCATATCTCACCCCATGATGATGGATGATGTTATCCAGCACCTTCATGTATATGTTAAACAGAAGCAGAGAAAGTACCAGACCTTGTTGTTGTTGTTAGTTGTGAAGTCACGTCCAATCCATCACAACCCCATGGACAACATTCTTCCAGGCCTTCCTGTCCTCTACCATCTTCTGGAGTCCATTTAAGCTCATGCCTACTGCTTCAGTGACTCCATCCAGCCACCTCATTCTCTGTCATCCCCTTCTTCTATTGCCCTCAATCTTTCCCATCATGAGGCTCTTCTCGGATCTGGCCTTTGAAAGAGCAGTCAGGGTTGATCTCCTCTAGGACTGACCGGTTTGATTGCCTTGCAGTCCAAGGGACTCGCAGGAGTCCTCTCCAGCACCATAGTTCAAAGGCCTCAATTCTTTGGTGCTCAGCCTTTCTTATGGTCCAACTTTCACAGCTATACATTGCAACTGGGAAGACCATAGCCTTGACTATACGCCCTTTTGTTGGCAGGGTGATGTCTCTGCTTTTTAGTGTGCTGTCTACATTTGCCATGGCTTTCCTCCCCAGGAGCAAGCCTCTTTTAATTTCTTGGTGGAATCCTGTGAAACAGAGGCTGAAGGCCAGACTTCTTGCTCCCTAGTAACACTAACTGGGAATGGCCAAAGAGGAAGTAAATCAGAACACTCCCAGCCCCTAAAGCTGCTCGAGGAGGACACCATAGTTAATGGTATCAAAGGCCACCAAGCGGGCAACTTGATCCACCAATTCCAGATCACATAGACACCACTCTGACAAGAACACTAATTCTTGTGACAATTGTATAAAACCGAGCTCTGTGGCCTCATTCTTGACAAGGGTAGAATTATGTCAGTGGTCCCGTCTGGCTCCAGATCTTCCCCAACAGGATGTGGACATACAGATTACATCACAGAAGCTCAAGCATGGACTCTATTCATTTAAATATACAAATATGCAAAACTAGAGCTGATGTTAGAATAAATGGCTTCATTTGGCATCTCTGAGCCATGGTGGTGCAATGATTAGAATGCAGTGTTGCAGGCTAACTCTGCATTCCACTGCAGTAGTTCTATCCTGACCAGAAAATAAAATAATACATAGTCATACTAAGAGCTGTGGTGGTGCAGTGGTTAGAATGCAGTATTGCAGGCTAACTCTGCCCACAGCCAGCAGTTCAATCCTGACCAGCTCAAGGTTGACTCAGCCTTCTATCCTTCTGAGGTTGATAAAATGAGGACCCAGATTGTTCGGGGCAATATTGCTATAAATAGGAGCCATGGTGGCACAATGGTTTATATTGCATGCTGATTCTGCTCACTGCCAGGAGTTCAATCTTGACCTGCTCAATGTTGACTCAACCTTCCATCCTCCTGAGGTCGGTAAAATGAGGACCCAGATTATAGGCTGACTCTGTAAACTGCTTAGAGAGGCTGTAAAGAACTATGAAGCAGTATATAATGGAGTATATAACTACATGGCCTGGGTCCGGGATATCTGAGGGAACACCTGCTGCCGGCATCAAATGCCCTTCGCCCAGTGCGCTCCCACAGGGAGGGTCTGCTCAGGGTCCCGCCGGTAAGAGACTGCCGGCGGGCGACACCCAGGGATAGGGCCTTCTCGGTGGGAGCGCCTGCCCTCTGGAACCAGCTGCCGGTGGAGCTGAGAACTGCCCCCGACCTTCGATCATTCCGCCGGGGCCTGAAGACCTGGCTCTTTGAGCTCTCGGGCCCAGACTGAGGAGGAATTTTTAATTTGGGGTTCTTTTTAATTGACTACAGGGTTAATTTAATATTTTTAATTTGGTTCTTAATTTTTGTATTTTGGATTTTTTAATTTCCTGTAAACCGCCCTGAGTCCTCAGGGAATAGGGCGGTATATAAATATAACTAAATAAATAAAATAAATAAATATAAGTTTAAGTGCTATTGCTATTGCATGAAACTGGGGGTGGAGAAAGGGTTGGATATTGATCAGGGAATTGAGTTTATTTTACATGTAGTTCTTAGCTTACAATCATTCATTTAGTGACCGTTCGAAGTTACAATGGTACTGAAAAAAGTGACTTATGACTGTTTTTCACACCCATGACTTTTACAGCATCCCCTTGGTCGTGTGATCAAAATTCAGATGCTTGGCAGCTAGTTCACATTTATGATGGTTTCAGTGTCCTGAATCTATGTGATCATCTTTTGCTACCTTTTGACAAGCAAAGTCAATGGAAAAGCCAGATTCACTTAACAGCCGTGTTACTAACTCCACCACATAACAACTGTGGCAAGCCGGGTCGTTAAATGGGGCAAAAGTCACTTAATAATTGTCTTGCTTAGAGATGGAAAATTTGGGCTCAATTGTGGTTGTAAGCCAGGGACTCTCCGTACCTTTTAGCTCTACACAATTAATGTAGGTTAGTTTCAATGGAGTATGAATTCCCTCCATCTCCATTTCCTCCTCCTCTAAAATGAAATGTAAACTCCCAAGACTCAACCCATTAAAGGAAATTATGCCAGAAGTGTTTTTTTTTACCTTCATCCCTTTCAATCAACTAAGGATATCTGCATCAGTGTTGAAATAGGAAATTAGTTTTATAGGAGAAGGCTAATGATATGATAATCATCTCTTATGAGTCTGTGACCTTGAGAAGTTATAATAATAGAACTGGCAAACGGCTCCATTATCTATGCTGTGATATTCCTTTTGTTTATATATATATTCACCAAACAAAAACCCTTCCAACTATTTTGCATAGTTTATCTTTTATCCTGATTTTAAAAAATTACACATTCTTTTCCCTACATGAAATTTTATAGTTAATTGCGTATTCCTATTGTTTTCTTCAGCTATTTGAAGTATGGGCAGGATTTTATATAAAATAAAATTGTTTGCATTCCTTAATAAGCCTCCATTTAAATATGCAGTAATATCTTCACATGGCATTTTATGAGTTTGTTTTCATCAGGGACTAATGGCTTAATCCTGTGAGTTGCTAGAGAAGCAGTGAGTCACAAATTTAGGCATTCAAAGCCCTGTAAACTGATGGGAATTATTGGATGGACACTTTGTCTAAATTTCTGCAGCGAAAGGAGATGTCTCAAGACCTATGCAGTAGCACAGCTACCATTAAAGTTGGGATATGAGCCATGGTGGTGCAGTGGTTAGAATGCAGTATTGCAGGCTAACTCACTGCTCACTCCAGGAGTTTGATCCTGTCTGGCTCAAGGTTGACTTAGCCTTCCATCCTTCTGAGGTCAGTAAAATGAGGACCCAGATTGTTGTGGTAATATCTTGACTCTGTATACTGCATAGAAAAGGTTGTAAAGCACTATGAAGCAGTATATAAGTCTAAGTGCCATTGCTGTATAATCAAAGTACAGCAGTCCTCAATTTAAAGCTATAATGGAACCTGCCCATGATGGTTGTAAATCGTGTTGGTTGAAAATTGGGTTGATCACATGACCAACCATCCAATTTTATGACTTTTTTTGGAGTGATGGTTAATCAAATGCCTCAAAAGTAAATGCAGGTTTTTGGTAAAACCATCATAAAATGTTTTCACATGACTGCAGGATGTTGTAAACAGATGTAAATGCAGCCTGGTTGCTGAGCATCCAAATTTTGCTCATGTAAGTGTGGGGGGTGGGTGTGGGTGGGGTGACCATCAGAACTTTGGATTTGGGTCATAAGTAGCCTCTGATTAGGTCCATTAAACTTTGAATGGTCACTAAATGACTTGTTGTAAGTCAAAGACCTGTGCGCGAAGCCACTGAAATTGCATGACATTTGGAGAGATGTTTGCAGAGGAAAAAGGAGATGTATCATTTAAGAGATATGGACAGGAAAGCTTTGGTCAACCCTTGTCAGATGTAAAGAATTAGGACTATATATTAAATTGCAGTTCATAAGATTTATTGCTCAAGCCTATACATGAGATTCTAGTCAACTAAATTGGTTCCAGATAAGGATCAATGGAATTCAAGAGGGGTTGGACTTAGACCATTTGTGGGAACATGACTCTAGGCTGATAACTCATTTAACTCCTCCCCCCCAAGCTCTACCTGGACTTCTCCTACTTCAACCAGATAATACCACTATCTAACCTTAGAAATTTCCCCAAATTTATCTTTTTCTTTCAAATTCATTCCTAAATGTCATCTCTCCTGTGGGAGCTGTATTGGCTGTTGATTTGCTTCTGGGCCATATTCAAGATGTTGGTTGTCACCTTCAAAGCCCTACATGGCTTTGAAAGGCTGTCTTTTCCCAATTAGATCTATCCAACCCACCAGAGTGGAGAGACAGGAAACACTATGGGTCCCTTCTCCTAAGGAGGTCCACCTGAGGCCTTTCTCCATGGTGGCTTTCTTCCTGTGGAACATAAACCTTGTAGAGAGAAGAGATTGGCCCCCATTTTGACACTCTTTCACAAGGGCCTGAAGACATGGTTCTGCCAACAGACCTGGGGAACACAGAATGATATGGATCCCATCAAGTGGCTGGTCTGGTTGTTGTTGCCAGGAGGTGAAGATTTCTTGGGGTTTGGACTGGGGTTTTATCTTTGTAAACTGCCTGGAGTTATCATGAGTTGAGCAGCTAAATGAGTTTTCAAAATAAATAAATGTTCTACCCTACAATAAATTGAAAGGACAAATAAAGAAAAATTTATCTGACTGGTCCAGAGAAGGAGCTGAATGATGAGGCCCCTCTTGTAAATTCACCTTTAATGTTTGTAAGCCTTGAAGAGAGATGGGCAGAAAACAAATCTAATGAACAGAAAACAAATCAAATAAATTAATAAATAAATCTACCACCACCTTAGAGGTCATTCCACTTCATCTAATATTACAACTGGATCTATCATGCAGGGAATTTATGTATGTATTTATTTGTTTATTAAATTTCTTTGGTGCCTGCCACAAGATAAGATGTTGATAATTAAGAGGGTAAATAACAACATTCATATAAAAGAAATCTGAGAGCGTTGATAAGACTGAAAATATTTTTTTTAGAAATGGATGCTTAGAATAGTTTAACTCAGAGTTCATTAAATCAAGCTGTTAGAAAATGTTCTTCTCTATTGACTTTATGCAATGTTTCTGGCTGATTCTTGAATTCAGTAAGCATGGATAATTGATGCATGACTGATTCTCCATTCCCCAATGTTATTTTTTTTAAGTGAACAAACATTATTTCTGTCTCTGTGCCTGTTGTTGGCTAAAGCACACTTATTTTACTATTTTGTGGACAGGTGCAGTACTAGATGCAAATTTACATGGTTTTAAAGAAGGGCTAGACAAATTCAAGGGCAATCAGATTATCAACAGCTACCGAAGATGGTCGTTCAATCACCTCCTGAATCACAAAAAAACATGTTTTAAATTCCAGCTGTCTATGAAGCAACCGAACTATTGTCATTTGTTTATTGTTGCGATAAATTAACCTGTGTTACAGAACCTGATGCAAGACAAAAAGCTGGATGTGCTCTTGCCTTGATCCTTCAGGGGTTTTGTTAGGCTTATTTGTTTGTTTTGTCCTTTTTTGAATATTTTCATATTTTTTTTTAAAAAAAAGAACTACAAGCATGATTGGTCCAGCCACTGTCTTTTTTTTTTGAATAATGCAAACAGTGCACCTCTCGAATAAAATAAAGTGACCTGCTCAAAAAAAATCTGCCAGTTTTAAAAAAAGATATTTTTTTGGTAGACACAGTTGCTATTCACTAGAATCGAATGAGAAAGTTACCAGAATAGCGATTTCCTCAGGGATTGAGTGTCTGTCCCAATTTCAATAGCCTTGGGGGGGGCGAAACGAGGGAAATGGTAATGGATGGTTCAATGTGGCACTGGTTTTCCTGTAAATGTCACTTTTTTTTAAAGTTGGAATTTAAGGAATTTCTGATTTTGTCCTCTGGGAGGCCTAGAAGCAAGGCATGAATTACCATGCCATAAAAGGTAAACTGGTACAATTTTCTGTGCAATTAGACAAGTTTGAGGGATCCAGTTCATTTCAGGAAGACTGCAGAAAAAATATATATGGGTTAGTAGTGGAGAAAATAAATGTAACTGACAAAATGAAGACTATACACATGCACACACAGTCATAAAGACATTCACACAGCGAGAAACAAGTTTCTGCCTAATCTGATCAGACCATCCTGGCCCCAGACAAAGTCCCTTTAATCCCATCAACCAAACAATCAGCCCACAGCACAGACCAAGAGCAGCCCTAACAAGGGAATTCCATCCTGGAGAAACCCCACCTGTTCCAACCTCCATCAGCTAATGACTTCAAAGTTCCATCTCTTTCATCATGGACTTCCTGGGTTTTGCTGCCCAACCAAGAGGCCCATTTTGCCCAACAACTGTAGGAGATGAGTAGACAGATCTGGAAAGGCAGAGTTAAGTGCATCATTTAGTTGACTAGATGAGTGTCAGATGCAAAGCATCCCTAACATAGGTTATGTTGTGCTTCAAGGGTTTGATGTTGAAATCTATGCATGAGAATCTAGTCAACTAAAGTTTAGTGCTAAATTGGCACCAGGTAAGTGTCAACCGAATTCAAGAGGAGTTGGACTTGGACCGTTTGTGGCAATATAAGGACTCTGTGCTGATGATGTGCTTAACTCCACCCTTCAGCTCTGCCTCTTCTACAACAACAGAACTCACACCTGGCAAGGAGTTTACACCGGCAAGGAAATGCCCTACCTATCCCAAATAAGATTCCTACAATTTTGCCTTATCCCTCAACTCCTAAAAAAATATTTGCCTCTTTCTTCTAAAACATCCACCCAACAATAAATGTGGTTCTTCTCCTTAGTGTTTTTTTTTTGCCTTCTTCAGTCTGAATCCATGACAGGCTTAAAGTCTTATTGACTCACTGCAGTGTTGACATTTAAGAAAAAAAAAGCAAACTAAGAGAAATAAAGTGGTGCCACTGCACTTTGCAATGAATAAGGTTCTTCTGCTGTGCTCCTTAATCAGAGTGAATTCATGACAGTGTTAAATTCTTATTTATTCACCATGATGTTAATGTGACACTCCACCTCATCAAGGTAGTGAAAAGTTCATGAAGTAGATCCAGCCTGGTCAGCTACCTTGTCTCAACAAATAGAGCCAGTTAGAGCGCAACAGGATGTCTGTTCCACTCTGTTGTTTGGAAAATCGAGTCACTTCACATGAAACTTTGTGATGCTGAAGCACCTCTTTGATCTTCTGCACAACTTGAACAAAAAATACACATGGAAGCAGTTAAGCCACCACTGCACCAAGGGTCAGGGTTTGTTTTTTTTAAAAAAAAAGAAAGCAAAGAAATAATCAGGTAAAAAGAGTAGTGGAAGACTCTGAGATAACATATAATTAGAAATAGAATCCAAGAACTATTTATAATTGTATTTGAAAGTGTGTTTAATTGAAGCAAGTTTTATTATGTTAAGGTTTATAATTTATTGTTACAAAAGGCTTATTATTTTTATGTTCCGTCTCTGGAGGGTTTTTTTTAAGAAGTATGGGTATGAGGATAAGGGGGAAAGGAAACTGGATGAGAAAGAAAAAAAGGGAACGCTTGCTTAGAGATCATTGAAGGGATAAATTCACCAAGCAAACAGGCTCACCCAAGCAACAATTATCCTTTAAAGCGCATATATATTTTGAAGCAGCTGTAGTTATTTTTATTTTTATTTTTATTTTAATTACATTTATATCCCGCCCTTCTCCGAAGACTCAGGGCGGCTTACAAGCTTAGCTTGAACCTTTTGTTCTGCTTGTGGTTTGCCCCTTTGCTTCATGCACTTTTCAAGAGAGAAGTTTGAACACGAGTGCAATCTTACAGCAAAATGTTTGCTTGCTTGTAAATTATCCAATTTTATGTCAGTAGATTCATTGCAGCTTCCTCCCTAATCAATTGCTGATGAATGTTGACGAAGTCTTATTTTATCATTTATACAGGCTCTGTATAAATAAGCGGAGAAATGAATAAACTGATGGATAAACGTGTGTTCTTGAAACATTTCTACTTTGCAATCTGTTCCCAATACTCTTTCATTAATGTAGTTCCTGTGAAATCCATCATGGTGCATATACTCTGTCAATCTAGCAATCCTCTAGTGATCGGTAATGAAATAGTAAATGAAGTCTGCACATGGCATCTATTTTATATCTCTATATATTTATATATAATAGGCAACATACAAGAATAATGAAAAGATGTCTGGAAGCTAGACAATAGACAAAGAACAAACCGCTTAACAGAAAAGAACTTTTTTTAACTATTTAGGCCCAGGCGGAATATTTTTGTCCCTGGGAATGTATACAAAACAAAACAGAACATGAGCCTTGGTGACTCAGCATCTGCGGCCGCAAGAGTTGTCTTGGGAGTTTCCCGGTACTCCCATGTTACACCTTTGCTCCGCAAGCTGCATTGGTTACCAGTTGTCTTCCGGGTGAGGTTCAAGGTCTTGGTTATGATCTTTAAGTCCTTACATGGCATGGGTCCAGGATACCTCAAGGACCACCTGCTGCCGGCGTCTGCTTCCCTCCGCCCTGTGCGTTCCCACAGAGAGGGCCTCCTCAGGGTGCCTCCGGTCAGGGAATGTTGACTGGTGGCCCCCAGGGGGAGGGCCTTCTCTGTGGGTGCCCCGGCACTATGGAACAAACTGCCGGTTGAGCTCTGGATGGCATCGGACCTCCAATCCTTCCGTCGCGGGTTGAAGACCCACTTGTTTGAGTTAGCTGGTCTGGCCTGAAGGGGAATATGGGTTTTTTAATTGGTTTTATTATTTTACTATTGCTGTATTTTAATTGGGCATGGTTTAATTCTCTTTTAATTTTTGTATAGCTATTTATATATGCCCTGTGAACCACCCTGAGTCCCTAGGGAGAAGGGCGGTATAGAAATCCAATAAATGAAATGAAATGAAATGAATGACTTTGAATCATGTGAAGGGAGGAGGAAATTTCACAAAAGTGCATCAATCTACGAATCAATTTCTTTTTCTTTTTTCATGTGATGCAGCGAGTTTGACACCTCTGGATTTAAGAGGATGGGGATCAAGAGGATAGAGCCATAGTGGCATTAGAATGCTGTATTGGAGGCTAATTCTGCCTCCTGACAGCAGTTTGATCCTGACTAGCCCAAGGTTGACTCAGCCTTCCATCCTTCCGAAGTCGGTAAAATGAGGAGCCAGATTGTTGGGGACAATATGCTGACTTTGTAAACCGCTTAGAGAGGGCTGTAAAACACAGTGAAGCAGTATACAAGTCTAAGTGCTACTGCTATCAAATGCAACTTCTAAAGGAGAGCTGTGTTAATCATCCCAAAGCTCAGTCATTGCAATGTTCTCTACATGGTGCTACTCTTCAAAACCATTTGGAGGTCTTGACTGACTTAGAATGCAGCGGTGCAGACAGTGATAGGCAAGACTCGGTATGCCCACGTGACATTTTCACAAACTACATATTTTGACATCTTTTGTACTGGCCATCTACATTACTACTACCATAGTAACTGGTAGTAAATTTTAACAGATTTTGCAAATATTGATTTAGAAATCACCTTGATGAATATATGACATATACAAGGGTGCAAAGTGGGATATGTTGAGGGGTTTTATTATGTGATTGATTCATTAAAAGTTATAAGCTGCCTGGAGTCATCTAGATGAGAGATTAACAAATTATATACATTTGGTAAACAAACAGATGATTTCCTTTTTTCTGCTTTTTGCTTGCATGTTTTTATAGTTTTTCATGTATTTCTTTTTGTAATTTTTTTTCTATTTTTTTTCTCTAGAACCAATTATTTAACACATTTTTAAATAAATCAGTTTTAAAAATGAGGCTGTCTCATTTTGGAACCTCGTTGGAATGTGCAGGAAAAAGTCATTTTTATAGTTCCATTGCAAATGATGAATTCAGCAGGTCCTAGAGATAAAATAAGGACAATTTCAGTGGGGGACAAGAAAGAAATTGCTGTCGAGGCTTTACTGTGCTCTGGTCTAGAATCTATCAATTGTTTTGGTTTGTAAATATCCTTATCTATAAAAATTGGCCAGAGAAACCATTGAATAAAAAAGCTTTTAGAGGTAAAAAGAATCAATGCTTTAATTTAATTTAGGAATGATAGATATAAACAGCTTGTGTCACTGCTGCGGGGTAATGCATGATACACGGCAAAAGAGTTGTGCTATATCACATCTGGAATAGCAAACCTCTTTTGCCAAGAGTCAAATTTTGGGCTATTGTGCTAATGTACTCAGTGATTGATTAAGCATGCCTGTGATCTTATATCATTACTTGATTACCTTGGCTATTTAGTTGCAGTTCTTGCAGACTTGCTAGCTTATTTTAAATGTTTCAGTAAAGGAAGTAATAGCAAACCTTATTTCTGATTCAAAGCATCTTTTGCTTCTTACACAGAAAGAGATATGAGAACATTCCTTTGGAAATAACATGGACCAAAAGCAAACATTGATTGAGAAAAGACCCCAAAGCAGAAAGCATCATTCTCTCACCAGTTGGTGCTTTTTTTCTATCTTCCTCAGTGGGTTGGAGGAAGATAGACACTTCTTGGTCCTGTGGGTTCTCGTGGCTGAGAATCTAACTGGATCTTTCCAATCGCCTTAAACAGGATACTCCCTGTTTAAGGGAGTTACAAAAAAGATGTTGAAAGGCTGGAAAAAGTGCAGAGAAGAGCAACTAAGATGATTAAAGGCAAAAACATATGAAGAATGGATGCAGGATTTGAGTTTGGCTAGTCTAAAGAAAAGAAAGACTAGGGGGGTGACATGATTCCAGTATTTAAAAGAATAGAATAGAATAGAATAGAATAGAATAGAATAGAATAGAATAGAATAGAATAGAATAGAATAGAATAGAATAGAATAGAATAGAATAGAATAGAATAGAATACAGATTGGAATAGAATAGAATAGAATAGAATAGAATAGAATAGAATAGAATAGAATAGAATAGAATAGAATAGAATAGAATAGAATAGAATAGAATAGAATAGAACAGAACAGAACAGAACAGAACAGAACAGAATACAGATTGGAATAGAATAGAATAGAATAGAATAGAATAGAATAGAATAGAATAGAATAGAATAGAATAGAATAGAATAGAATAGAATAGAATAGAATAGAATAGAATAGAATAGAAAAGAATAGAGATTGGAATAGAATAGAATAGAATAGAATAGAATAGAATAGAATAGAATAGAATAGAATAGAATAGAATAGAATAGAATAGAATAGAAAAGAATAGAGATTGGAATAGAATAGAATAGAATAGAATAGAATAGAATAGAATAGAATAGAATAGAATAGAATAGAATAGAATAGAATAGAACAGAACAGAACAGAATAGAATAGAATAGAATAGAATAGAATAGAATAGAATAGAATAGAATAGAATAGAATAGAATAGAATAGAACAGAATAGAATAGAATAGAAAAGAATAGAGATTGGAATAGAATAGAATAGAATAGAATAGAATAGAATAGAATAGAATAGAATAGAATAGAATAGAATAGAATAGAATAGAATAGAATAGAATAGAATAGAATAGAATAGAATAGAATCAGAGTTGGAAGGGACCTTGGAGGTCTTCTAGTCCAACCCCCCGCTCAAGCAGGAGAACCCACAATTTCTGGAGGCAAGCTGTTCCACTGGTTAATTGTCCTCACTGTTAGGAACTTTCTCCTTAATTCCAGGTTGCTTCTCTCTTTGATCAGTTTCCAATCTTGTTTCTTGTCCTGCCCTCTGGACAATAACTTGACTAACTCTTAGAAATAACCCTTCTTTGTGGCAGACCCTCAAATACTGAAATACTGCTATCATGTCACCCTTATTTCTTTTCATTAGACTAGTCAAACCCAAGTCCTACAGCCATTCTTCATATGTTCTAGTCTCCAGGCCTTGGATCATCTTAGTTTGAGGGGCTGCCACAAAGAAGAGGGGGGTCAACTAATTTTCCAAAGCACCAGAAGGCAAGACAAGAAACAACGAATGGAAACTGACCAAGGAGAGAGGCAACCTGGAATTAAGGAGAAGCTTTCTAACAGCGAGGACAATTAACCAGTGGAACAGCTTGCCTTCAGAAGTTGCGGGTGCTTAATCACGGGAGGTCTTTAAGAAAAGACTGGATAGCCACTTGTCTGAAATGATATGGAGGCTGGACTAGAAGACCTCCAAGGGCCCTTCCAGCTCTATTCTGATTCTGTGTCTAAACTTGCTGACAGTTCAATGAAAAAAGGAAAAGTAACCTGTCTTTTTTTTTAGACCCTTGCTCCCTCCAAATAAAAAGAGACACTTTTTCCTCCTGGAGATCTCAGACATAGTGAAAGACATATTTTTATTACCTTCTCCATTCCAAATCAGAGGGCACAATAGAAACTATTGTAGCTTCTCAGATACAAATAATAAATCATTCTGTTCCCTGTCAAAATGTAGTGGAGCAGAACATAAAGACTTAGCTCCATCCAATGGTCTGCACTAGGATGCTCCTAATTCAGTCTGCGTTTGTGGATCTCTGAATATTCATTCACCATTTCCATATAAACTGGATAAAAGGAATAAATTTAAATTGATTAGGAATAAACCTATGTGTGTGAATTTTTAAGAAAGATGCAATATTTGCTTAATTTATAAACAAGAGAAAATCTGAAGCTGGAAAGTTTTACATGCCATTGATTTTCTTATGCTCAGTTAATGGAAAGATTTAAATCTGATAAGAATTCTGAATGTGAAAATAGCAAGATTGAATCTGATGTGGAGTTGTGTAGAAATGCTGACTATATTTTTGCTAAGATGTACAATAATTCAAAATATTGAAAATGGAAACAGGGTGAGCAAGTTAAAGACGGTGTGATAAAATGGGCAAAAACATTTGGATACAATATGCAGTTGGACCAATTGGTAGATTACGTACAGTAGAAGAAGGGGTTGAAATTTAAATTGAATTATAATTTTAAAGAGAACTTTAATAAAATGATGTATTTCTGATACATGACACTAGCTAGTGTCAGTAGTGCATAGGAAATTTCAAGTATTTCTTGGAAGTGTAACCATACTGAGGGACCATTTTCATCTTTGGTGGTCATCTAATAATGCTTCAAAATAGTGGGACCAAATATGTATTCAGATACAGAAGATTTTAAAGGTGAATGTACAATTGAAACCAGCAGTTTTTCTTTTGGGTTTAATGGATAAACAAATGGGAGCATTTTATCAAACTTTGCTTTCATATATAACAACAGCAAGATTTTTATATGCACAAAGGTGGAAGGATTTATCCACAATGAAAGAATGGATGGTAACGCTGACAGAACCGGCAAAATGGTAACATTGATAGGCTTAATGAAAGATAGAAAAAAATGACTAGTTTTATCTCTACTTGGAAATTACTTTTGGATTTATTTATTTATTTTGCAAGAAACTGAAAGCAAGGAAAAGCCGATTTGGGGATTGGATAATTACAATTATATGAGACTATACTGTAAGTAAAGTAGACAAATTTTAACTCTAGAGTAAGAGTTTGATGTATTTTTCTATGTGTGTAAGTACCAAAGATAATCCTTCTTTTTCTTTCCTGCATTTTCTTTTCTTTGTCTTCCTTCACTTCTAACCTTTCTTTTCTCTACAATTCTTTCTCTTTTCAAATATTTTCTCTTGTCTAGTTATTTATTAATTGCTATTTTTCAAAATCAATGAAGTTAAATATTACTTTCATTTTTGTTGAATTTGATTTTGTTGGTAGGAGAGGTGTGAATGAATGGGGGAAAACATTATCTAGAAATTCTAGAACAAATTTATCTGTATACTTTAAGTTGTTCATTAATGCATAACTATTAATGGCTCAGTGGTTAAAGACACTGAGCTTATCAGGTGGAGAGCTGACAGCCCAGGCTTGAGACCCGAGCTCCATACAACAGGATGAGCTTCCGTTCCTTGCCCACCTAGCAGTTTGAAAGCATGCAAATGCAAGTAGATAAATAGGTACCACTTTAGTGGTAAGGTAACAGTGTTCCAGGTGCCCTTGGCATATAACTATGCTGATCACATGACCACAGCACTGGGTCTCTCGGGCAAGAAATGGAGATGAGCACCATGCCCTAGAGTCGGACACAAATGATGGAATTTGTTATCTTTACCTTAGTAATGAATACATGGTAATGAATATATAGTAATATACCTTCAAGGAGGTCAATTATTAACAATAATTAATTAAAAGAAATGGTCATCCCAGTAACTTGATTATTTAGACTGAACAACCTTAAATAATTACTCTGAGACCTTCAGATGAAAGTATTGTGTTTTACTTCTGGGCTCGTTAAATGTTGGAACACTTGTTTTCCTTGTAGAAGGAAAAGCATAGATTGCATATGTTCAATTTTCTCTCAACATGTTTGAAATTCACCAAATTCCCAGTTCTTAATGCATGATTCTTTTCTCTATATCCTTGAAGAAATGGAGAGGACACACAAACCTTGACCTTTCTTTTTTACAGCAGCAGTGACAACACTGACCTTTTTCAAAGCAACAATACTTCTTATTTACACCAGTTGTTTCTTTTCCCTAAATATGTGGGGAACAAGGCTGCTGGAGTCCTTGTTGTTTCTAACACTGCTATGTTCTGCTGCTCAGATCATATCCAATGATCACATTATTTAATGTGGTTGGTTGGTGAGTTGATTTATATCCCAATTTTTATTCCAGAAGCTTGAGGTGGCTTCTGTTTGATTTTACTTTGTTTTTTCTTCATATAAGCATTTCTTAAGGGTTGGTTAGAGCTGAAAGAGTGACTAACCCAAAGTCACTAACCACTATACATACATTTTCTTTCTTCTTGTTACCAGAGCTTAAGAGTCTTTCTTTCTTTCTTTCTTTCTTTCTTTCTTTCTTTCTTTCTTTCTTTCTTTCTTTCTTTCTTTCTTTCTTTCTTTCTTTCATTCTTTCTTTCCTCCCTCTGTTCCTTCCTCTCTCCTCCTCTCCTCCTCCTCCTCCCTCCCTCCCTCCCCCCCCTCTCTCTCATACACACACACACACACACATTCTGCCTGCCCACTGGTATAGTCTCTCTATATATATAGGTAAGAAACCTCTTGATTTATTAAACCTGAGAGTAGTAAAGAATTTGAGCTTGATGAAAGAAGATGCTAAAAGTGGGATTAGCATTGAGAATACTCTCAATTACTCATGAGTTTTAAGGTTTAGAAATCCAGACACTCCATTATATTGTCCATCTTACACTATTGCCAAAAGCCTGGGCCACAACATGCTTCGTTCACATGCTTAGCATTCTATCCAAATTTTCATTCTCTCCATGAATCGGATATAATCATGTGGCAATTGCACATACTTAATCTTTGGATCTGTCTACCGGACCCACTTTAGATGTTTTTTTAAGCTTTATTTTTACTTTTTATGAGTCTGTTGCAGCTGGTAATCCTAATGGGATTAATTCATAAACAGTGTGCATTTAGGAAACTGAACAACTGAATGTATCAATCTTGATATTGGCTGCTTATTTTAAATATTTTTCCTTAAGTCATGAATGTGATAAATAATACCCTGGAATTAGGTTCCTGTATGTAGACAATACTTTATTTTGAAAGATTACTTTCATTTTTGTTGGAAGAAAACAGGGATTTTTCTATTTTTTCTCATAAACTTTGAAAAATAATTGTGCAAAAAAGCTTTTTAATATTTACGTATGTGTTTTTTTTTTAAAAAAAAACTTGTCTTCTAAAAAGCCCCTGATAATAATGAACAATGAAGAAATTCCTCATATCCTATTCAACTTATTCTTCTTCTTTCAAAGAACTTTGATGACAATCCAAACAGTATCACAACATGCTGTGGTGTGTTGTTGCCGAGACTTAGAGATTAAAAATAAGTAAAAGAAATGGATGAAGAATCTCTTTCAGCTTTATTTTTAATTTTAAAATGGTGTTGTTGCATACATGTTAGAGCATGGGTGTCCAATTTTGGGAACTTTAAGACTTGGGCTTCAGCTCCTAGAATTGAAGTCCACAAGTCTTAAAGTTGCCAAGAGTTGGATACCTCTGCATAATAACATTTCAGAAAGGACCAGAAAGGAAAAAGACTTCTCTACAAGGAAACCGGCACCAAAACAAGTACATTACTCCTTACACAAAGCTAGAAATGATTAGTTGGTCGGCAAATTCATTTTTTAAAATGTCCAACTCTCCATCTGTACTTATGCATTTAATTGAAAGAATGGGGGGGGGGGGGAACTTGCCATAATCCTATCTGTGTGTTCCTCTTGCAGCAGATTGATCTAAAGATGAAATACCTAATTTTGATTTGAGAGGAATACATAATAAAAATATTTTACCTTCCTGGCTGTGGCTTAAATCCATGGGATGTTGAAGCTGTTCAAAGAAAAAAAAAAGTCAGATGAAGATTACAGTATTATGAATCTGCATATGCAATCCTTGGAGGTAGTTTGCTAGAAGTGACTGAATGTACTGTATAATAATATGGAGCACTAATAAAGCTGCCACCATGACAGGTATCTGAATTTTGCAGCTAAACAGAACAGAGGCTACCAGGAAAATAGAAATTATCATCGGAATCAATGGGAGGTCAGCTTGAAAGGCAATGTTAATGGGGAAATAATTTGTAGTTTTAAAACCCAAGTGACCAATTATCATTATCACACCTACACTTCACTAGACATGGAGGTGTTTTTTTTAATGTAACTGTATTGAATTTTTTTTAAAAAAACAAGGATAGAAATAAATGAGCAAGAAGAAAAAAAGATTTGAAAAAAGGAATAGACAAAAGCAAGACAAATGTGCAGAAAGAAAAAAGAAAGAAAAAGTGAAGAGAACAGAAAAAGAATGATTGCAAATTTATTTGGTACAGATATAGATAAGCAATACATTAGACTTTTATTCTAAAGTTAATAATAGTTTACATTGTTTCTATAATACCATATAATTTTAATCAGCAAATCCTAAAGTCAAAATTTCATTTCTTACAGTTTCTTGCAAAAAGTCCAAAAGTGGTTTCCAAATAAAAATCAGATTGGTCAAAGTCTATTCTTGAATCAAAGTTGTTAGACATGGCATCTTTCAAAGTCTCAGTTCTCCCTTTCTATACTTCATTTTAATACTTTTTCTCACATATATTAAAAGATAGGGTTTTTCCATGAGAAAACCAAAACAATCCGCTGTGGACATTTATTTATAAATTATATTTATAACAGAGGAATGCAAATTGACCTACTCGCATTGTTTTTCAATAAACTGAGGCTATCCCATGATTGCACACCATACTGTGAACTGGATCTAGTTTTAAAGATTTATCTAAAATATGTTCTTTGATTTTAGTGGGCGCACTATTATTAAGTCTAAATTTAACTAATGAACACAATTAGAGGGTGACAGTTAAAAACAATGCTTTACGATGGGGAAAATACTGTATCACCAGCTGGGTCAAACTAATGATGGCTGATAAACTTGTTGCTTGCTGTATTTGGAACCAAAATTAATTCTGTGATGAATGAGGAATGAGGAATATGCCAACACTTACCTACTTTTTAATCTCCCTTTTCCCATGACATCCTGGGGAAGCTGCAAACAGTCAATTAAATCAATGCCACATTCTTCTGCTAATTGGAGTCTAAGCTATTTGCTCTTGAGAACTTACATCCCAGGATAAAAGAGGGGAAAAAAGGGAAACATCAATATTTCAATAAAAAAGAGAATAGTTGGAAATTAAAAAAAAAACATGAAGAAAAAAAGTGTGTTGTTTTCTGGCTTATTTGCTGCATCCAGGAAATACAAATGGGAAACTAATGTTGTAAGAAAAATGCATTGTTGATGCAATTATTCCGCATATAATAAGGTTATTTTCCCAACAAAATGGTTAACATGAATAAATCATTCTGTTAGTGGAGCAGAACCTAAGATTTCCACCCCTGTACAGTCTGCTCAGTTGGGATTATGTACAATCTGTGATGTGGTATGTGATCACATTTGTTTACTTATGGTAGGAATTACATTCAGAAAAGCATCAGCAGTACTAAATGAATGTAGGTACGGGCAGGAGAAGATGAAACCCAGAGGACCCAGATTGTTGGGGGCAATAAGCTGACTTTGTAATAATGCCGCTGGGGGGTGGAAGCCCTAATAATAAGCAGGCATATACACAGAATGAAGGCTATTGCTAAGCACATTGATTTGTGCTTTAGATTGTAAACCGCCCTGAGTCTTCGGAGAAGGACGGGGTATAAATGGGATTAAAAAAAAAACAAATGGGAAAAAATTCTTTGGGAGTTCAATACCAAATCTAACTGTATATGCCAGAAGTTCCTCTTTCTCGTGAATGAAGATAAAGACTCTGCATCAGAGGGTGTGGTGGTTCCCCCCCCCCCAACATAGAGAATGTGCTGCTATTTAGAAATCTGGACATTCACTATCTCAGTCATCTTGTTTCCAAATCATAGGAAATAATAATTGAATTTTATTAATCAGGCTATACCTGGATTGATTTGGTTTGACTAGTTTCAAGTCCTGAACTTTAACAAGGATTTAGACTATTTTGGCCAGGTTCAAAGAAGGGCAAGGGAAATTATCAGAACTAGGAATTAAACTCTATGAAGAGAAATTAAAGGAGTAGCTCACCAGTGCCAGAGGTTTAGTTTTCCCAGCTTTCAGACTTGTGCATCCTCAGGGAACTTCTTTATAGCAGAATATGTCTACCTGTGTCTACCTGTTACACATTCTGGTCCTGGTGAGCTACTCAGACTGAACCCTGCAACATTATCCTAGAACATGTATATTTGCCTTCATTTGTGAGAAATTAAAGGAACCAGACATTTTTATATTTGGAAAATAATACATATGAAGAAAATATGATATCCTACAAGGATACTAATCCTTCCATTTTCTCTTGTCATAAAAAAAGAGAACACTAAATAATTTTAGTTTTAGGAATAGAGATTGTGATTGAATAGTCGGGGGAGGGGGGAAACAAACCAGTTTAGCAAAGGAACAAATGATCCAGAGGGAGTAATTGTGGGCAATCCTTAATTAAATGTGTTCAAGCAGAAACAGAGTTGCTCTGTAAGTGATATGGGTGATCTCTAAATCTGATAAGTAAAATAAATTAGATAGCTCTCTGTTGAAAATGATGTAATTCGACACCTGCGCTGAGCAGGTAGTTGAATCCATGTGCATACAAGCAGAAGAAGAGAAGAATGATCATAAAATCAAATTTTAAAAATGAATGGATAGAATAGAGGTAGAAGATATCACTAGCTATGCAAATAAAATCCAAGCTATATTGACCAGATTTCCATTCAGTTTCATCAATCAATTTCATTTAACTTCCGAAGATGAATCAAAAAGCACATAAGTGGTTCAGAATAGATATAGGAGCTTTTTTTTAAAAAAAAAAACCTAAAGAAATCCAATGGCTAGTAAAATGAGGATTGATTGACTGAAATTACTTTTAAGTCATGAAGCATTTTAAATCATTAAATCTTTCACTTTGAAGTGATAGAACCATTGAAGAGCCTATAAAGGACTGAACAAGGCATACCACAAAATATAACCCTCAATATCTCCCTCAAAGATACTAGATGTTTATATATTACTGATAAAGCTTCTTTCTGCAGCTTGATGAAATACTGAATAATTTCTGAAGCTTTCCAAAAGCCCAGATTTGGTTTGGGTGATTTAAGAATGAGGTCCAACTTCACCTTGTCAAATCATAAAATCTTTCCAAAATGGTTGAACTCGAAGGTAATCCAGAGTGACAAGGATTAAGGGGCTTTTTCCTAGAGGGCAAAGAGACAGCAGAGCTTGGAATAGGCAGGAAGAGGGTAAAGGTAGATCCTCCCTAGCAGTTCAGAGAGTATATCTAATAGTTATACAGCTAGCTAGCTCAGGGGCAGGCAACCTCGGCTCTTTTATGACTCATGGACTTCAACTCCCAGAATTCCTGAGTCAGCATAGCTGACTCAGGAATTCTGGGAGTTGAAGTCCATGAGTCATAAAAGAGCCGAGGTTGCCTACCCCTGAGCTAGCTATTTTACTTTGACAAGATTCTGTTTGTAGGCAAACAACAATAAAGAACTACATAGAAGTAACTCCATGTATTGTTCTTAGTCCTTTGGGCCTGACATTAATCTTACCTGACTAAATGTATTTATAAATATATTCTGTGAATTGCTAGGAAGAGTTTATCTTCATCCTCTTCCTGCCTACCGAATATTTTACCATAATGGATCAGGATTTGGCTACATATCAGCTGGCCAGCAAAAGGCAAGAATCAGTATCTCATAAGTCCTTCACTCAACTGATGGAGGGAAATGTTTCCTTTTGTGCAAATGCTATAGCAGTTAATTTTGAAGAATGACTAGGATGACAAAGCCTGCAACAGAACACAATGCATGAGCCTCTGGGAAAAAGAGCTTGTGTTGGTTATTGTCTAGCAGCCATGCCTATTGAGCAAGCTATTGACAAATGCTCCACTTTCATGTACAATATGTTTGCAATATAGTCCACTTGCTTCTGTAAACAACCCAGAAAGGGTGACCTGACAGGTTATTCACTGCTTCAATATTGTCTGCTAATTGGACTAGGAGGAGAAAAGGAGGACATTAATCAGAACTGATTTCAAATTTGGTTCACTTGAGGAAGTGCAAATGGTATCTGCTCCCCAGAGCAAAGATTGATACAGCTTTAAACAGGCAATTTCTCTAATATCCCATGTCTCAGAGGACAAGAAAAGAACTTTAATCAGTTGCAGAAGTGTTTCTCTGTTGAGTTAAGAAGTAAAAAAGTACATAGTTTAATGAAAGACCCAGTGCAAATTATTCAAGGAAATGGCTGCTTCTCCACCATTTTCACTCCAAAGTTTATCTTGAAAGAGCACTCAGTTTGTCACTTGTGTCTCTCTTCTTTTATCTAGATCACTTTATTCTGTCACTTTCATTCAGAGCTTTTCCCCAGCAGCTCTGCAGTTGTCCTTTTGTTGCTAAGATGATCACATTGTTGGACTCTGTAACACTCTCGACTTAATAATAATAAGTTGGAAGGTACCTTGGAGGTCATCTAGTCCAACCCCCTGCTCAGGCAGGAAACCCTATACCATTTCAGGCAAATGGCTGTTCAGTCTCTTCTTAAAAACTTCTAGCGTTGGAGTATTCACAGCTTCTGGAGGCAGGTTGTTCCACTGGTTAATTGTTCTAACTGTCAGGAAGTTTCTCCTTAGTTCTAGGTTGCTTCTCTCCTTGACTAGTTTCCATCCGTTGCTTCTTGTCCTGCATTCAGGTGCTTTGGAGCATAGCCTGGCTCCCTCTTCTTTGTGGCAGCCCCTGAGATATTGGAACACTGCTATCATGTCACCCCTCACCCTTCTGTTCGTTAAACTACACATACCCAATTCCAGCAACCGTTCTGAGACTTGGTCTAACCAGGATCTGAACATATAAGGTTATGGGTACAAAAAAAGGAATGGGAACTCTTCCGCCCTTAAGGTTCAGGCAATCCTCAGCCTGCTTTCAGATGTCCTCAGCTAGCAAAGTCTTTAACATTCTGACAAGGGGACTTTTTTTTTAGTCTGACTTCTTAGACAAGGCAGGGTATAGGGAGGGGAAAAACTTTTTAGGAAGCGTAAAAGAGAGAGAAAAAATGGGGAGGAGAAAAGGTTTTGTTTTTTCCACTTTTTTGTTTAATGCCTCCCATCTTCATAAGAATAAACTAGAGGGTTTACTGTATTTATATCCTATATTAGTTAAAAGTCCCATTTAGTCCAAGGTTCTGGGAAAATCTCCTGGACTGGGAAATTAAAAAAAAACATCCCAGAAACCAATGACAAATTTTTATATAAGTACATTATATGAGCACATCCATGGTCATGATCTGCTTAAAGACATCTTTCCTTAAGACTGATGTTTCTCTGTGCCATATTATACATACATATATATATATATATATATATATATATATATATATATATATATATATATGCATAATTCTTTATTTATTTATTTTAGTCATATTTGTGTAGTGTATATCAGAGGTGATGACCCTTTGAGAGCTGATTGCAATGAAATTTCATTTTAATGTAGGCCGATTAGTGTACATTCAAAGTGACAATAAAGTTGTTATTCTATTCTGTACTCTATTCCCTATGAAAATGGACAAACAACTCCCTCAACAAAATCTGAACTGCAGCAAGCAGGAGGATACAGACAAAATGGAAGAATATAATCCGAAGTAGAAATGTTAAATAACATATAAACCAAGAGCAATAAGCTTAGTATTTTGCCCTTCCGTACCCTGATGTCCTCTGTCTACAATGGAGTACAAAATTTGAAAATTCTTACTTAAGATTATGAGGGCAATAAGATACCTCAGGCAGGGGATCAGGAATTCTTCTGAGGGGAATGTAGCTAAATCAGAAGCTGGGTTAATTTGGTGACTATAGCTAAGGGAAGTCTTAAAACACGTGCGCCTTCCAGCAGCAGATTAAACCAATTCTGTGCAGTAAATGAAATCACAAAAGATGTAGGCTCAAAATCCTCTGAGCTTGGAAGAGGCCGTTAGGAAATAGTGCAGCATAACTTGAAGAATGGCAGATTTGTATTGCTTTTATATTAGGGCCGTGATTGGCACAGAAGTGTTTTCTCTCTCCGAGAACCATCCTCTGTCATAGAGCCATAAAAGAAGCAACAGAGGAGAATGATAACTGAGAGCAGCTAATGAATGTGTCAGTTGCGCTGCAAGGAGACATCTTCATTTATGGAACGGTGGACCGGCTTGTAAAATGAAGGGCCTCTTTGGGAAGAAACCAATTCTATTTAAAAATGCTGAATGACAGTTGTCTTGTAATAAAAGTAGAAAGCTTTGTTAAAAAGAGAGAGAGAGAGAGATGAATGGCTTTCAGTTTAGTCAACCAACTTTGCGGTTGCAAATTCTGAAGACAGCGGCTATTTTCCCCTTTCTACTTCAGAAGTGTAAATCTAAGTGTAAATCTGTAGAAAAGCAGTTTTCATAAAATTATGAAAAGGGGGATTATTTTCTCAGGAACACTGTTCCATAATAACAGTGCTTTATTTCAGGGGCGTCGTACTCAGTGAGGGATATGTCAAAAACATCAAGAAGATGGGCGTGACTGCATAACGGAAGTCCTGTCCATCTTGATATTTTTTATATAGTTTTCCCTCTGCCTCTCTGACATGGATGCATCTCTGTTTTATAGAAGAAAAGACTATGAGAGATGAGACTTTTTAAAAAGTCTTTCTGGAGATATGGTCGCTTTTTTATGTGTTTGGGTTTGGAATTCTTGTGCGAGAAAACAGCCACAAAGTTGGTGTTAGAGGCATTTCTTTTGAAATTCTTTGTAAGAATATTTTCAGTTTGCCTTATCATACTGGGAAAAAGCAGACTTTTTTGTCTCATTTAAGGAAAAAAAAGATTAGGGGTGACACAATAGCAGTGTTCTAAGGGGTTGCCCCAAAGAAGATGGGGTCAACCTATTCTCCAAAGCACCTGAGGGAAGGGAAGAAGAATTGGATGGAATCAATTTAAGGGGAGAAGCACCTTGAACTAAGGAGAAATTTCCTGACAGTGGGAACAATTAATCAGTGGAATGACTTGCCTTCAGAAGTTGTTGGTTGTAGATCACTGGAGGTTTTTAAGAAGAGACTGGACAGCCACTTGTCTGAAATGGTATAGGGTTTCCTTCCTGAGCAGGGGGTTGGACTAGATGACCTCCAAGGTCCTTTCTAACTTTATTATTCTAAATTTTAGCCTGCCATTAACAACAACCATTGTTGAGACTGAAATAACTGTCCTAAACTTCAGACTTCATTGCATTTTCTCTCATTACCTGTTTTCTATAACATCTTGCCTGGTGAAGACTTCTGGAGAACATCTAGACTTGAACATCCCTTGATCCCATTTTGCTTGTCCTCTTTCAGATGTATTACTCTCACAATTTTTGGATTATTTTTTATGTCTATTTGGGCATTTTTTCCCCCTATCTCTTTTTTTTCTAAATTAATCATGATTCACATCTTGAAGTTTACATTAGCAGAGAATTGTGGGTACTTCTAAACTGGTTTTCTTTCATTAGCTTTGGGAAACAGGAAGTTTGTCTTAGATTGTTGATCCAATTAACTCAGCGTTCAATGCAGTGAATGGTGACAACTATCTAAACATCCAAGTAGCAATAAATAAGAAGACCTTCCATAAGATTCCCTGCAGTGGCTCTTTCTGATGTTTGTCTCCCTAGCTAATAATGCCTTCCCACAGCTACCAAGAACAATCTGTAGTGAAAGAAAACTGTTCTCCAGAGAAGACTATCTGCTGTTGCTGATGATCCTGAGAATCCCCTAATAAGCTGCCAAGAATTGCAGGATTCCTGAGAACTTAATTTGGAAATTGCTGTCATAAGGCATGAATAATATATAAGGACTGAAGTGCCCAAGACCAGTTTCATATGCCTGAACAAATGTTTGCATTTTTTTAATGCCAGTGGACAGTTTAAAAATAGAATGTAATTTTTGGATTAAAATTTGGTGGAACGTTCAAAAGATTTTTAAGAGAAAGATAAAGTTTACTCCACAATTATTTTTATTGGGTGTTATTACAGATTGTGATACTAAAGAAACTAACTTAATGTTGAATTTAATAACAGCTGCAAGGTTATTGGTAGGGCAATATTGGAAGAAGGATTGCTTGCCTACTATAGAAGAATGGACGCTTAAAGTGTCAAATTTAGCAGAAATGGCTAAGATTTCTGCTTATTTGAAGGATCATTCACAAGAAAGATACATTTCGGTCTGGAGAAGATGGATAGATTATATTCAGAATAAATATGGGAATAAAAAGTTCCATTTAGCCTATGAGTAAATTTTAGATTGTTATTATTATTAATAGTTTATTATAGTGGATTTTTATTAGTTTTAAGTATATGGTGTTATTACTATTTTTAATATTAGTATGGTTTAATAATTTGGATATTGAATTGTTTAATAATTTGGATTTTAATTTGTTTATGTTTTTTATTATTGTTATGTATACTCTTATTTTGCTTGTATTTATGTTAAAGGGGAGTTAAAGCGCATTATGGACTTGGTTATTTATATAGTTGGTTAATGTTAGTTAGATTATGATTATTATATTTGTAACCCTGTACTCAGCTCTGGGAAGTGGGGAAGGGAGGGGGGGTTTGGGGGGGTTGGTTTTGGGGATTTTTTGTAACTTTTATAAAACTTTTCAATAAAAAAACCCAAATAGAATGTAATTTAATTTATTTTTCATCATGTGGTTCATCCACCAAAGAACCTCAACTGCGATTCATTGAATTTCAATTTCAGAACAGACTGTGAAATAGGTTTATGATTTGTCCAAAGCTACCTTGTAAGTGTTTACACTGGACATAGAGTGGAACCTATATTTTCTCAAACCAACATAAACCTGGTTCAGAAACTATTCTTTATGAGATTAGAATTACATGTGGGAGAATGTCTGTCACATTCCAGGCTCCTATGTACCATGTTTTACTTTCATGCAATGTATTATTCTTTCTATGTGACCAGGTATTTATATATGCCTAGTAAGTGTCCTACTGAGTTTTTCCTCCAATTTTTTCTTTAGAAGCTAAAAAGACTGTTCCTAAAAGAGGACCTGAACTTTCACTAACAGCAAGATCCTCATAAACTCAGGACCTATTAGCTAGTGATCTATATATCTCTCCATAATCTCTTCTCATATGTATATAGGGGGTGTGATGGCTCAGTGGTTAAAAGATGCTGAGCTTGTCAGCTGGAGAGCTGATAGCCCAGGTTTGAGACCCAGGCTCCATGCAATGGGGTAAGCTCCCGTTACTTGCAACAGCTTCTTCCCATCCTTAAAAGCATGCAAATGAGAGTAAATTGCTAGATACCACTTTGGCGGGAAGGTAACAGCATTCTTTCTGCCTTTTGCATATATCCATGCTGGCCACATGACTCTGGAAATTGTCTTCGGACAACTCTGTCTTCCTCAGCCAAGAAACAGAGATGAGCACCATGCCCTAAAGTTTTCCTAGAGGAAAACTTTACCTTTAATATGTATATGTAGAAAACAAATATCTACAGTGCTTTTTTTGTAAAAGAAAAAGGTGCCGGAACTCACACATGTCATACAACCCGCTTTGCCTACCCTACAAGGTTCCATCCAAAAAAGGTGCCGGAACTCCGTTCTGAGCGTTCTATGAGAAAAAAATCCCTGAATATCTATATGAATGAATGAATGAATGAATGAATGAATGAATGAATGAATGAATGAATGAATGAATGGTCTCTGATACAATCTACCTAATATTTTTAAACTGACCTAAGCTTTTTCAGATTAGGGAACGTCTTAAAACATCCTCACCTAGAGATAGACCACCAACTGATGTATTATTTAAGCATCCTTATTTTACTTATCCATACTGGTCTCCCGGATGTATGTCTTTTGTAATGCTCAGTCAGCTAGTTTTAACCCAGTCAGTTCAAATTATTATTTGTGAGCCACTAATTTTCTCGATTTTGATGCTTAAAACTGCCTATGGGTTCAGACAGTCTTCTGATTTAGGCATATTCATTATAATATTGCTCGAAGATCAGATGAGTATTTGGAGTGCCCTCATCACGATAGAAGGGGGCACCATGGCCCAGCAGTTAAAGACACTGAGCTTGTCATCTGGAAAGCTGACAGCCTGGGTTTGAGACCTGAATGCTGCACAACAAGGTGAGCTCCTATCCTTGCCTCAGCTCCTGCCCACCTAGTAGTTTGAAAGCATACAAATGAGAGTAGATAAATGGGTACCACTTTGTGGGGAATTAGCAGTATTCCATGCGCCTTTGGCATTATAGCCATGCTGGCCACGTGACCATGGAAAATTTCTTCGGACAATGCTGGCTGCCTTGTTCAAGTAATGGAGATGGACAAGGGAAACTAGTGTCATAATAGATACTAGTGATTGATATGCAAATCAACTTTTTTTTCTCTAAGATGCTTGCAATAACATAAAGTGTGTGAGTTTGACTTCTAATAGTCTTTCCTGACTAATTTTTTTTCTACATGAATGACATTATCTACCAGTACTCCTTTTTATTACTCCCAATAAACCATTGAAAGCTCTTTTCTGTTTTACTGGACATTGTTTTGTTCTGCAAGAGTTTGTTCTAACAGTTACAAATGACTGGGCAGTGAAATAAATGGGTAAAGTTGAAAAATCATTTTCCCCCCTCTCCATATCTAACATTCCCAAATTGTTCATAATATTTCATTATAGGAAAACATGCTGTGATTTTACATTATGTCTTTTGATCTGAAGCATAAATTTGGCTTCCTGTGAGAATGTGTCACCATACCTTTTGAGTAAGTGGTGTTAAAGCCGGTAATATAGGAACTGGCTATTAGGATATTAAGTAACTGGTAAAAAAAAAGTGGAAAGGGGAAAATGAATGGTGAAAGAAAGAAACTAAGAAAGCATAAAGATAAGTTTGGAGTATTATACATTAGGGCTCCAAATTCTACTCTAGGGCAAGTATTAGAGGACACAGAACATTGGAACAATATGAAAAGAAAGAGGAATGTATTTAGGATAAATCAGACAAGCAATTATTCCTTAACTGATTAATTAATATCATTTGCTTATGAGTACAAAAAGGGAATAGGGACGCGGTGGCTCAGTGGGTTAGGATGCTGAGCTTGTCGATTAGAAGGTCGGCAGTTTGGCAGGTCGAATCCCGAGTGCTGCATAGCAGAGTGAGCACCTGTTACTCGTCCCAGCTTCTGCCAACCTAGCAGTTCGAAAGCACGTAAAAATGCAAGTAGAAAAATAGGGACCACTACGGTGGGAAGGTAACAGCGTTCTGTGCGCCTTTGGCGTCTAGTCATGCCAACCACATGACCACAGAGACGTCCTCGGACAAGCGCTGGCTCTTCGGCTTTGAAACGGAGATGAGCACCGGCCCCTAGAGTCGGAAACGACTAGCACGCATGTGCGGGGAAACCTTTACCTTTACCTTTACAAAAAGGGAAAAAGCACCCCACCAACTTAGTTTGGGCCCCACTCCCCCCAGCCATACACAGGGAGTCCTTGACGTACAACAGTTCATTTAGAGACTAGGGGATTCCAACTTACAACGGCACTGAAAAAAGTGACTTATGACCATTTTTCACACTTGCAACCATTGCAGCATCCTCATGGTCATGTGTGATCAAAATTCAAACTCTTGGCAACTCATACTTATGAGGGTTGCAATGTCCTGGAGTCATGTGGTTGCCTTTTGTGACCTTCTGAAAAGCAAACCAGATTCACTTAACAACCGTGTTACTAACTTAACAAATGCAGTGATTCACTTAACAACTGTGGCAAGAAGGATGGTAAAATGGGGCAAAACTCACTTAACAAATGTCTCACATATCAACAGAAATGTTGGAATCGATTGTGGCCATAGATCGAGGACTATTTATATAGTAAACTTAGATCATGTATGGAAAACTCAAAGGACAACACAGGTACCCCACATTTTGAGTATCCTGAAGGTCTTTCCAGACTGCTAAAACTTTCAGTGAGACTTGAAAGGCTTAATATGCATATTGAAGTAAATACAGCAGTTTTCCCAAGGCTAAAAAGTTGTGCCCACTGCAGGGTCTCTATCTGTCACTTCAGGTCCCTCCTGCCAGCCTTGGAGGGAGAATTTCTTTTCAAAATGCAGATAATAAATAGCATGCAGACCCTCTGTTGAATGATGGCACTGTATGTTGTAGTTTTTCCTGACAGTTACTACAATTAATCAGTGGGATGACTTTGCCTCCAGAAGTTGTGAATGCTCCAACACTGGAAGTTTTTAAGAAGAGATTGGAAAGCCATTTGTCTGAAATGGTATAGGGTTTCCTGCCTGAGCAGGGGGTTGGACTAGATGACCTCCAAGGTCCCTTCCCACTGTTATTGTTTCAGACAAATGGCTGTGCAATCTCTTTTTAGAAACTTCCAGTGTTGGAGCATTCACAACTTCTGGAGGAAAATTTCCTTTGGCCATGAAAACTGGGAAAGGACAATTTCAGGAAAAATTAAAGGGATCAGAGCTTTAGACTGTCTATTCACCATGTCTCTTTTTCCAGAATGAGTTTATCTAAGAAATAGCTGGCTTTAAAAAAGCAGAGAAATAAACCCCACAGGATTCCCCAAGGTGTGCGTGTGTATGCGTGATGGACACTTAATGCATTTGAGAACTGAGTCCTCTGGCAGATTAAAATGAGAATTGTTATGCTAGAAGAACTTTTTTCAACACACTAAGATTCCCTCTAAGTCTTGGAAACACAAAAGAGGAAAGATTAATGCACCGAAATCTGTACCTGATGATTGAATGAACCCAGTGGGCTGAGACACTGTCCCACAGTCACCCAGCCATCTTTCCTCTCAATAACATTTATGCATAAGAAATCAACGTTGTTATGGCCTAAATGTGATGCAAATGAAAATAAACTTTACTTCTCTAGACTGTTGCCAATAAAACTGTATGAATCTATGAAGACATCCTAGGCTGAGTATGACTCCACACAAGGTAGTCCTTGACTTACAACCATTTGTTTAATGACCAGTTCAAATTGCAACGACACTTAAAAAAATGACGTATGATCATTTTTCACACGACTGTTGTAGCATCTTCATGGCCATGTGATCAAAATTTGGGGGCTTGGCCACTGGCACACATTTATGATGGTTGCAGTGTCCTGGGATCACCCTATGTGAACTTCTGACAAGCAAAGTCAACCGGGAAGCCAGTTTCATTTAACAATCATGTCACTAACTTAACAACTGCAGTGATTCATTTAACAGCTTGGGCAAATCTCACTTAACAACTGTCTCACTTAGCAGTGGGGATTTTGGACTCAATTCTGCTTGTAAACGCATATTGTTTTTTTTCTTAAATAAATAAATAAATATATATATAAAAACTGATATTAAATGGAACTTTTGCACCAAAATGTTACACTTCCAATTAGACCTTTTAAACATTTGGATCTTTTACTTCCAGTGATATTTAATTTAATGTGAAAAAAGGACATTCCCTAAATGTGAAGTTGGTCACCTTGTGAAATGAGTAATAGGAGATAGTCCTTAACATTTAAATATCTTATCTAGTGGCGAGTAAACTGTTTGCTTGGAGGAGTACCTTCCCGCCAAAGAGCTGCATGCCATCCCTGCAACAAATCAAATCCTTCCAGACTCAACAATCGATTATTCCTTAAACTTATCCATTCCTTGCCCCAAACTAAGAGGGCAGCCTGATAGTAAAGTTCCCAGTTCGGTAGGCCAAGGCCCCCTCTTTCCTTAATTTCTTGCATCATTTTTTTCCCAATCCTGGGCCGTTTCCCCTGCCATACGAATCTAGAAACTATCCCCTCTAACTCTTTTAAGAATTTCAGCGAAAGTTTAACTGGTGCTGTCTGGAAAACAAAATTCCATTTCGGCAAAACATAAGATTTCACCGTGGCTACCCTTCCTAATAATGACAACTGTATCCTACCCCATTTTCCCAGGTCCATTTTTGTTTGTATCAGTAATTTAGAATAGTTATCCTCCCTAATACTTGAACATCTTCCCGTCAACCAGATTCCTAAATATTTCACCTTCTTCACAATTTTAAACCTTGTAGTGTCCTCTAGCATCTGTTTACTACTATTTGAAAGATTTTTCGTCAATATATTTGTCTTATCTTTATTTACTTGTAGACCTGCCACGTTTCCAAATTCCTCAATCCTTTTTAGTAATTCCATGCTGGATTCCAGAGGGTTTTCCAAAACAAAGACCATATCATCTGCAAACACCTGCAATTTATAAATTTGGTCTCTTATCTGAAGCCCAGTAATCTCCTTATCTTTCCTTATTATTCTCAATAGGGGTTCTAAGGTTAGAATAAATAAAAGTGGGGAGAGTGGATAACCCTGCCTAGTGCCCTTACACATATCAAATTTGTCAGTTAAATTCCCATTTATCAACAGTCTTGCTTCCTGCTTGGTATAGATTGCTTTGATCACATTACGGAATTTAGCCCCAAACTCCATATGTTCCAGCTGACACATTAGGAAATCCCAATTAACCCTATCGAATGCTTTTAGAGCATCGATAAATATTAAAGCTAATTGTTTATCTGGTCGGCTTTCATAATACTCCAGAACATTTAATATAATTCTGAGATTATCTTTTATTTGTCTAGTGGGAAGGAACCCATTCTGGTCTTTATGTATGAATTGGTTTAAGTAAATTTTTAATCTATCCGCAATTATTGTCGCAAATATTTTATAATCTGAATTAAGAAGGGATATTGGCCTATAATTTTTAATATGCTTTGAAGGGAAGTCATCCTTAGGAATCAAACTAATATTTGCCTCCAACCAAGTTTGCGGGACTACAGTCTCATCCAGAATTTCATTAAATAGATCTTTCATATGTTTTCCCAATGCTTCCACTAATACCTTATACAATTCTGCAGGAATTCCGTCAGTGCCTGGGTTTTTTGACATTTCTGTTGTTGGGGTTTTTTTGACATTTCTGTTGTCTGACCGCTTTTTCTATTTCTGCTATTGTTATCTCCTGATCTAAGGCCTCTTTCTCATTAGGAAGTAACTTAGGAAGGTCTGACTCCGTCAGGTATTGTTTAATCCTCTCCTCAGGAACCTTTTCTTCCTGATATAATTCTGTAAAAAACTCAATCGCTATCTTTTCTATCCCTTCTTTATCCCCTATCAGTGTCCCCCTCTTATCCTCTAACTGATCAATTCTTCTACTTTCTTTCTCTTTCCTTATTCTATAGCTAAGCCATCTCCCTGGTTTATTGGCATATTCAAAATAGCTCTGCCTTGCCACCCTAATTTGACGTGCTATTTTCTCTTGGTCCACAAGGTTGAGTTTATGCCTCCAAAAATCCACCTGCTCCTTCCCATACACTTTCTGTGGGTTTACCTGGAGAGCCTTCTTTGCCTTAGTAAGTTGCTCAGCAATTTCCCTCCTACTTTCCTCCTCCTTCCTACGTTTAACTGCCATCTGTTTTATTATCAAGCCTCTCAAATAAGCTTTAGCCATATCCCAAACTATTCGTAGGGGCATCCCATCCGTCCTATTTTCTAAAAAAAACAGACTTATCTCTTGTTTAATTTTTTGTACAAAAACCGTATCCTTCAGGATCTCCAGGCTCATCATCCATCTACTCCTCACTCTACTCCCTCTTATCAATGTAATAGCCACCGGGTTGTGGTCTGCCCATTCGTTCATCAAAATCATGGCATCTTTTGCATAAGGTATCAGCCTATCCAACAACCATACCATATCCAACCTAGACCATGAGTTATGCCTGGGGGAGTAGTAGGTATAACGTTGAGAGGCTGGGTTAATCACATACCATATATCCCTAAGGCCAAATTCTTCACACATATCCCTAAATACTTTGGGTAAGACCCTCCTATCTTTCCCTTTTTTCTTCTTCAAATCAACCCTCCCTGTTTTGTAATCCTTAGCCCTATCTACCACCACATTAAAGTCCCCCAAGAGACACATCTGCTCATACTCCAGGTCTAATATTTTCCGATATATTTTCTGGAAAAAGTCTCCCTGATTATTATTAGGTGCATATACTGATTCAGAATTGGGATAAGCTAAGGGCTAAGTATTATGCGCAAATTCCGTGTTGGTTATCAACCTTGGAAGTCTTGACCCATCCGACCCTACTCAAGAAGGGAAGAAGACCAACTTACAAAGAACTTTTAGATAGCGGGGGAGAACTCAAAACACGACAAGATCTGGCTCAGCAAGGGTTTCAACTGGAGTGGTGGGCCTACCTGCAGATCCAGTCAAGGTATAAGAAGGATAAGGAAGGAAGGGGTATCTATCTGAATCTGCAGGAATTAGATAAGATTCTGCTGGGTCTGGAGAAAGGGATGATATCTAAGTGCTATAAATTGCTGCTAACTAGGGTAGTAGGGGAGGAGGTGGTAAAAGATGTGATGATTGTCTGGGGGAAGAATTTTGGTTATGCACTTCCACTTGAGAAATGGGAAGAGATTTGGTGGACTGGTGGTTTCCACGTCATATAAGGAGAACATATACAAAATGCTTTATAGATGGCATCTCCCTCCGGCCAGACTTTCCAAAATGTTCCCCGGATTGTCGGCCGATTGTTGGAAGTGTGGTAAAGGGATTGGCACATACTATCACTTATGGTGGAAATGTCCGGAAGTGGTTAGATATTGGATGAGGATCCAAAAATGGATAGAGGAAATCACAGGGTGTTTAGTTGATCTTAAACCAGAGATGTATCTGCTTGGCTCCAGGCCTGGAAATATTAAGAAGGATATATGGTATTTGGTTTTACATATCTTAACGGCAGCAAGGATGGGGTATGCTCAATTTTGGAAGGCAAATCATACCCCGCCGGATGAAGTTACAATTAGGAGTATACTTGATTGTGCAGAAGCAGACACATTGACCAAGAAGTTGAAGAGACACCAGCATTTCTATCATGGAATAAATGGTATATTTGGATGGATAAAAGATTAAAGAAATGAGGGTGGCTTGGAGGTTGGTCAAAAATGAAGTGATATAGTCTTTGTTAATGAATAAGCTTTGGAGTTGGATGGTTATAAGAGACTTAATGAGTGGAATATAATTGTTAGTTTAGAAGTAGATATAATGTAAATTTTTTGAAATGGTTTTCAATTTTTTGATTTCTTCGTTTTTTGTATATTGTAAATGTTTTTTTTTGTCTTTGTTGGTGTATGGTGTGTTTTTAACATGAAATGTAAATAAAGATTAAAAAAAACATTTAAATATCGTACTGTGTGTATTTAAAGTCCTACTGATTTGTCTGTCTAGAAAAAAGGTTGAGAATGTTCTTTTAATCACTAACTGTGGAAAATGCCAACTTTTCTCAAAATTCTGCCTACAGCAGAAGAACAAGTGTAAGGATTTTATTTCAGGTTGGGTTTATTTGTCTGTCCTCTATCAGACTCTTGAAATACAGCACAGTGTATTGGCAGTTTTCCATGTTACAATGCTTGTGTCAATATACTCACCCAAAAAAGCTTAATAGTAGGGCACCAAAAATATATTTGAACAATTCCTCTGGGTTTCTCACTACAGGTGTAGCCACCTAATTAGTGCTGTTGAAAGGTATATTTTAAGTTTAGAAACCTGTCGTTTGCAGGGTTCATTTTAGTCTGTTTGTCAACGCTGCTAACATTGGAAGTTCTTGCACTGACAACAGATGGAGATGTAGCCATTTTCTTCTTTTTACTTTTAGAGTTCAATGATGCTGGGGAGGGAGGGAATGTGCATGAGAGTCCAGCTAGATATAATAACACTGAACCTAGCATGAGAACGAAGGTTGTTGAAATAAGAGATGATAAAGAATTGGCAGGCTGAAGAGCTGGAGGGAAAGTCTGCATTTCAAACTAATTGGAGAATGTGATTTATGACCGTTAACTGGAGGAAGGAATTGTGCTTTGATACTATGTGCTCAGGGGAGGGAAATTCAGTTTTTGGCTTTGATTATGTTAGTGCCAATGTTATGCTACTCGAATAAAGCTTCTTTAAGGTAAACAATGCCTTGAAGTTCTTGAAGAGTTCTATCGATCGGAACCAAGACACTGCTCACATCAAAAGTGGATGGCTTCCATCTTTTCATATACTTGAAGATACTAGTTGTTATCCTTTTCCTGAGCCCCTGCTTTAGTTTGAGGTGCATGTTTGCATAGCTGTAAAATAGGATGCTTGTCTCTCTTTCAAAGTACCAGTCCTAGTACATTTTTTTTATTTAGAAAATGTCTATAGCCTTAACTTTACTTATGAGTTCAAAATACTACCGTATATCTCCCACAGATTCCAATGGAATATTTGCAGTCTGATTCAAACTGATAAAATTGTCATATAAAATTTGTTCACCAAGTTTATGGCTTGTAGCATAGTCATGTAGCATTTGGTTCTATCACAAAGAGAACATCTCACCGCTTCAAGGTGGTTGGGAGCTTCTTTATGACTACAAGTTGCTTCAAGGAAGCATTGGACTCATGTTCCCAGATGCTGTGTACAGCATAACCCCTCTCAGTTGTACAGAATCTCATAGATCATAATAGAAAATCCGCCTCTCACAAACTTGTATTGTGACAACATAATACAAGTATTAAAAGTTGAGCTAATATTGCAAAACATGTTTCATCCTTTTAGCAACATTGTGTTAGAAGCAGACAAGTTTGCTTGGAAGAACTACCGGTATTACAAGGGACAGCTTCAGTTGACAATATTGGTTCATGCAGTCCCCTAATTCAGTGACACCTAACTAACTAATGAATTAACCAGAGCAGAGAAATTCAGAAGCCAAGATTCAGCTAAACCCATTTTTGTTGTTTGAGAGTCATTGTGTGACTCAGACTCTGGATAATTGCATCTTATTTTCACTATACTTAATCAATGTAATTTGTAATGCTGAAATTCCAAATAAAACAGGACATTTTCCATTTCTGGTATAAGCTGCTATGTAGTGTTCTGCAAACTATTAACAGCTGAATGCTCCATCCTTATTAATATGAGAAATTGTGATCATCTGTTCTTCTGTGACCATTTATCTCTTCCCTTCCCCTATGACCAGTTGCTCATCAGAGGCAAACCCATCTCCATTAGTCATTCCACTCAAGAAGTCACAAAAATAGATTGGCGGAGCTGCTGCTCATTTGATGCAATGCAAAACAAACTTTCATAGAAAAAGATCAATGTTTCATGCATGGCTCATTGGGCCTAATCATGGTTCTTTATACATTTCTCCTAGTAAAGTATACCATAAGGTGTTAAAAAAAATTCTGAAATACAGAATGTGGTACAACAGATTTGTCTGTTTTATAATATAAATATTTCCTTTTAGGTAGATGAATGCAGCTGAAGACTACTGACATAGTGTATGTGCATGTATTTACACACACAGAGACTCTTCATAACACAAATACAAAATAATATACAGTATGTAGACATTAATTGCCTCCATATAGCCTCTGACATTGTATGACTTTTTCCCGATACTGTAACATTAAGGCAGAGGTCCCAAACCTTTTGGGCACCAGGGACTGGTTCTTTGGAGAAAGGTTTTTCTGCAGACCAGAGAGTGCATGGTTTTGTGTGCTGCCTGCATCATGCAGATGGGACTTTGCTTGTTTGTGCAGACCAGTTGCTGGCATGCTGCAGCCCAGTACTGGTCCACAGACCAGGGGTTGGGGACCCCTGCATTAAGGCATTTGCTAGGATCTACAGATCAGTTAAGATCTGGTACATATTGACAGATTGTTTAGGATTTAGGACAACTCTTTGTGGCCAACTTGCCATGGCCAGCTTGCCACAGTCAACTCACTGTGGCCAACTCACCACTAGACAATTCACCACAGCCAACTCACCGTGGAACAACTTGACAGAGGACAAGAGTTACACTAATATCGAAGAAATGGTAGAATAAAATCATTAAAGAAAATATGCCAAAGGAGGGATAAAATGAAATGTGAATGCCTAAAATTAAAATATTTTTAAAATTATTTTAAATGATTAAATTGAAATGTTGAATTGTCCCACAGTGAGTTGTCCCATGGCTAGCTGGCCATGGTAAGTTGGCCATGGTGAGATTACCATGGCAAATAGGCAGCGGCAAGTTGGCCACAGCGAGTTGGCCGAGGCAAGTTGTCCCATTCTGCATTATTTATGTGCCATCAAGACCATAACAGCTACATATACAGATCTCCTCAGTGATGTTCTGCGTAATCTGTTGTAACAAAGTCCATCCCCTTGTTGCCCATTGTCGTCTTTTTCTCTTTCCTTTTACCTTTCCTAGGATTATAGACTATTCAAGAAATGGTGCATATTAACATCACTATATTTATTCATTTATTTCAATTTGAGCACCACCCAAATCCATATTGATATTGGACAATTCACAAAATAGCAAAATAAGGTTTGAAAAACACAATAGATAATGAAGAAGAAGGGGGAGCCACCCAAAGAATACAGAAACACATATAAAAAAAACACAGCCAATGAAGAATGCCTTTGATATGCAAATCAGCAATCATTTAACAGGAGAGTGTCCCATACTTAATGTTTAAAAGATCAATTATTCTTATCGTCAAACTCTAAATATACATTTTGGAGACATGTGGCTTTGGCTGCGCAACCTTTCGCAATGGTTTCCAGATTAGATGTTCTATTGCATAGTTTTTGAGTAAAGAATGATAATTCTGGTACCTATCAAAAATATTGCTCAGATCAAAAACTGCACAGAAAAGATACATGTTTCTGGGAATATTATGTATTTAAACTTTATATACTAAGAAAAGTCTACACAAAAAAGTTGTATATTTTGGAAAGATGCATTAAAAAGCTGGTACTTGGAAAAGGTGCAGAAATCAAACAACCTATTGTGCATCAAAATGAAAGAATATAAACATGCATATGGATTAAACTTTCTTTCTTTTTCCTTGAAGACATTTCGCTTCTCATCCAAAAAGCGTCTTCAGTTCTCATTCTCCACCAATCAATCAGAAGTGAAGAAGCTTCTTGGATGAGAAGTGAAACATCTTCAAGGGAAAAAAAAAACAAAGAAAGTCCAGTTGCCTTTTGAGAAAGCACCTTTGGGACATGGAATAGAGTTGTTGCTACTTCTGCTACTGTTGTTATTTCCATTTTTGCCACTTCATCATCTTCTCGCATGCTCGATTATGATTGTTTAGAGGAAGGATATTGGATTTTAAGCTTGCTTCACACATGTCTGATTTAATCACAGGATAATGCAATTGCTAACCAGCATTGCCGAAAGCATATACTCAGGTTTGTTTGACTGCAGACCCTTTTTGTGATTAAAATGAAATGTCACAAGCTAATATCTTCCAATTTGATCACCCAGAACTACTTTAATTATAGCATTAATACCCCAGTAAAGCTCATTTTAAACAGGAAGACTCTTCCACATGACCTGTGTTAACTGCTTTAAAACTAGAAATAATATCTTGGCATCTGAACTTCTGTGCTGAATGAATAATGCATTGCAAACTAATTTTGTAAGAATCAATTCCATCAAAGTCAACTTTAGTGTTTAATTCATGGGAATCAATTCTCCCCAGTCAGATTCTTCTGATGTGGCAACTTTCCCTGATATTTGAAGGTGGGTCAACAGAACAACCCTCTGATTTATCTTTGGACCCAAGGGCAGCAACATAGCAGCAGACACCTTTTTTTGTATTTGCCAGCCTCTTTGACTCCACTGACTTTTTTTTTAAAAAAAGAGATCTTTCCATATGATAGAAAATTAAGTGGAAACTGGCATGTTGCAAAGTCAAGTACTGGCATCTATTTTATTTCAAATATGCTTCTGACACTCACATGGGCCTGGTAAATATTATTAAACAAACATCAAGTGAGAAATAAGCCAATCAGCCTGTGCGTGCTGTAGTTCTCTTTCTGATTAATGGGTGCTTGAGAACTAGTCCCACCTGTTTTGATAGACATTTTGCCAACATACCTGTGGTGTGCTCCAGATCTGCAAGTTCAGGCTGAAGGCAACCTCTACAGTATATGGGTAGTCATTTGATCTATGGTAATAGAGAAGGTTCCTGCATATTCCATGGACAGCAAAGATGACCAACAAGCAAGTACTGGAACCATAACACCATATATGTCCCTGGGAGGAAAGAAATCACAAAAATGTGCATCACATTTTGGCCATGTTGATGTGGAGGAATTCACTGCAGAAAGCAATTGTGTTGAGAAGAATTAATGGTAAAAGGAAACCAGGCCACCAAAGAAAATGGTGGCTAGACACCATCAAAGCTGACACCAACTAGAGCAGAGGTCTTCAAACTTGGCCCTTTTATGACTTGTGGACTTCAACTCCCAGAATTCCTCAGCCAGCGTGCCTGGCTGAGAAATACTAGGAGCTGAAGTCCACAAGTCATAAAAGGGCCAAGTTTGAAGACCCCTGAACTAGAGCATAGAAAATCTCAAGTAGTACAAGAGTCAGACATGACTGAATGGATAACATCATCATCATATGGGGAGAAAGGAAAAGTTTTATTGCTAGAGTACAGTAGGGTATTATCATAAAGGTAAAGGTAAAGGTAAAGGTTCCCCCGCACATGCGTGCTAGTCGTTTCCGACTCTAGGGGCCGGTGCTCATCTCCGTTTCAAAGCCGAAGAGCCAGCGCTTGTCCGAGGACGTCTCCGTGGTCATGTGGCCGGCATGACTAGACGCCAAAGGCGCACAGAACGCTGTTACCTTCCCACCGTAGTGGTCCCTATTTTTCTACTTGCATTTTTACGTGCTTTCGAACTGCTAGGTTGGCAGAAGCTGGGACGAGTAACAGGCACTCACTCTGCTACGCGGTACTCGGGATTCGACCCGCCAAACTGCCGATCTTCAGATCGACAAGCTCAGCATCCTAACCCACTGAGCCACCGCGTCCCTTAGGGTATTATCATATCAGCTATCAATTCTGTTGCAATACTATAAACATATATCCTAGTCCCCATGGAATTTCTCAAGCATCAGAAAAAGTTATATCCGATACACAATGTATTCATTATTAATATTTAATGTCAGAATACCTCTAATACAAGAGGTATTTGAATTACCAGAACTAAGTTGAAGGGAGAAGGAGAGAAAGATTAGAGTTTGGACATTCTCATTGCCTATGCATCTCACATAATAGGAATATTGAAATATGTTTGAAGAGGGATGTAGAGTAGCATTTCTCATGAAAAAGCTCTACTCTTTTTCTATTATGTGACTGTTGCAAACTATTTAATTCACATCATTTGCGTGTTGAATCATGATAACTCTAAATCCGGAGTTGTCTACTGCAGGAAGGAAAGTAAAACGACAGCCACAAATGTACATTCAAAACCCTATGTTTTAAAATACATACATTAAAAGGGGGCAGATATGTCTTTCTATGCCCACATTTTTTTTGTTTTTCAGGTTTCATTCAGCTTCAGCATGACTTCAAAAGACATTATTTCTGATAAAAAATATTAGTCCTTCCCTTCTGCCAGCTAGAAGAGTAAGTTTCAGAATTTAAGAGAATAAAGAGATTAAAAAATGAGAAATATATTTTAAAAGACCAAATGGATGGGAAGGAGAATGTGTGTCCAACTACCTTTAACACTAATAACTTCAATTTTCTGTAACCTGTATCTTGTCCAGGTCCCCAAATGTAATATTTTTAATGCAGGTTCATCACAGAAGTAATTGCAGAATAATAGCACTGCTATCTATGTATGACATTTTAAAGAGGTCTCTGTAAGGAAATTCTCCTCTTTAGATCAGAAAAGCATCCATGTCTATCAGAAGTCTTTGTACAGCAGCTTTGAAGACATTTTCCACTGGTCTCCACAAATATGTCTAGGATCAGGTGCTATATATCATTGGTACAAGCATGACAAAAATACCTGATATTTATATATGCAGATAATAAACATCTTTGAAACAACTGTGACAAGATTTCTAGAGGGTGCAACTGTTTAAACATATCAAAATGTTTTCAAAGCACTTCTTTGAAATGTCATGCCCTGCCCTAATATTTACTAGACAATTCTTGAATTCAAGTGAAGAACATTTGGAATATCTGAAAGTTCAGTCACTGTGACTGAAAGGAAGGAGTTGGTATGTTCCAACAACTCATTGTCTAACTTGCTCTGACTGATGAAGCTGCTTGGATGAGCAATGAAACACTTAAACCAGAGGTCTTCAAACTTGGCCCTTTGGACTTCAACTCCCAGAATTCCTCAGCCAGCATGCCAGGCTGAGGAATTCTGGGAGTTGATGTCCACAAGTCATAAAAGGGCCACGTTTGAAGACCCCTGACTTAAACCAACAAAAAATAAGTCCCGTTGGCCCGCCTTAACTTTCAGATAACTTTACCTGGATGACTGAGAAGCTTCATCAACATCTGGAATAGTTCCTGTGACAATGTCCAAGGTCACCTTATAACATTAGCTCCCTTATGTCCTCTCACCTCAAACTGTTGGGATAATGGGATCCCTTTTGGATCATAATAATTCTTGGTTAAAGCTATTGCACTGACCAAATGATACTTTGCATACCTATGAACTAAATGACCAACCACAATGAAAAAAATCAAGTTATTTCATTAGAAGGTTTGAGAAAATTCCATAGATAGCTAGGATTTAAGATTTAAGATAACAAATCTTATTTATTAGAAGTTTCTTCCTGGGTGAAATAGTTTGTGCCTTCTACTTTTTGATATTTTGAATCATATTTAATAGGATTTTTGAGCTCCTTTTGGAGGTGATGAAGGAGGTGATAACTGATTTTCTTGATTTTTGTTACACATCCTCCCATCACTTGAGTCTGATAGGTGCATTTGAATTTTCATGATAATGGTGGGGGGGCCACAACAGACATAACCAATGATTTTATCTCAGTGGGCAGGGTAATTTTTTTTCTCAATTGACTTTTAAAGGGGAAAATATTTGTTGAATTTTGTTCACTCTTTAGCACCACTTAATCAATACCTAAGGGAAACATCAGGAATTGTGGTACATGAAGGCATCCATTTTATGTGGCCTGCTATAGCCCTAAAATAGAGATATGAACTGAAAATACATATCCCCTCCAGTGCCTGGCATTTTTGGGGTCCATGAAAAGAATGAAGACATAAATGGAACATTTTTCATTGCTTTTGTATCCACTACATCAGACATGTCAAATTCATGATGCCACATGACATCGCACAACGTACCACAACTTTCCCCCCATTGTTGGCAATGGGGTGGGTGCGGTTTCATCGTGACGCATCTGGCACACGGGCCGGCAGTTTGACATGCCCTGCACTACACTGTATTTCTTCTCTTCTCTTATTCACTGTTGCTATCAATGGGTTAAAGTCAAACATTGTTGGAACACAGGTAAATATTAACAGTAAAAAGACTCTTGAAGGGATTGGGTGGAGAGAAGTGGGTTGCTGAATATAAAATTCACAAAAAGGTTGTGTCCAAATCTGTCTTAGAATAAATCAACTGATTATTCTAGAATTTCAAAAGTTTTGTTTTGTGAGCTTGTGGGAGGCCATATGAGAGCTGAGGAGGAGCTGTCTCTCAGGATGTACCCACCCTGAAGATGCATTAAGACACCGCTTGACACACAGATTCAGATGTTTGTTGTTTACGCAATTTAAGAACAAATGAAGACATTGATTGAAATAGACAATCTGTGTTGAGGGCTTTCTCACAATATTCCTCTCAACACTTTTTTTTAAAAAGAGAACCTTCAAGTAGACAAATGTGTCTACATGACTAAATGCTAAGGTACATAAATATCTCAAACGTGAGCTGAATTTATCTAATGTGAATTTACATTAGAGCCTGGCAACTGTAACTAAGAAAGACTGATGGCAGAGTCAAAAGTTTTTGGTTTACCTTAATGAGCTTACTGGTGCATTTCAAACAATTCACCTGGCAAATCTTTGTTAACACAGGTATTGGAATATTCCACACAGCAAAAATATTGTGGGTTGGAAAGTTTATACCTGCAATTAAGCCTACTTTGTCGGGGTTTTATTTTGCATTATATTTCTTGCCAACAACTACTTGCTGGATGAAAATGAAGTGATTTTTTTATTACAGTTGTCTTGGTTAAGGTGTAAGGGACACGCTGGAGAAGAATATGTCTATCTCAAATGGAATACACAAGATTTGATGAGGAAGGTCTCTGATTCAGTTCCTTGATTTATAAGTAAAACCTGAAAATATTCTGGTCTGAAAACTTGAAAACTTACAGTAAGTTTAGGTAAGTGTAACTGAATTGGGCATTTATGGTCTGATTCAATAAATGCCTCATCTTGTGTTCTTCACCTGTTATTTCAAAGCTCAGATCTTTTTTAAGGGCTTCCATGGATTTTGACTATGTAGTGGAACCAACCTCAAGCAAAATAGGATGAAGACAAGATAATATAAAAGTCCATGATGGATTTTCCTGAGAAGTCACATGACTTACTAAAATGGAATCTGTCATGGCCTCAATAGGCAGATAATTTATGGAGCCTACTCATATCCACATTAGAACATTTCTCAGAAATATTTAGATCAGGGGTCTTCTAACTTGGCCCTTTTATGACTTGTGGACTTCAACTCCCAGAATTCCTCAGCCAGGCATGCTGGCTGAGGAATTCTCATCCAAGCAGCTTCATCAGTCAGAGCAGGTTAGTTAGACAAAGAGTTGTTGGAACATACCAACTCCTTCCTTCCAGTCACAGTGACTGAACTTTCAGAGTTGAAGTCCACAAGTCATAAAAGGGCCAAGTTTGAAGACCCCTGATTTAGATAAATAAAAATGTCTTATTATTTGAGGTGTTCTATATAAAAAATAATAAATTAACATTTATTTATTTATTTATTTATTTATTATTTATTTTTGGGACTTATATGCCGCCCTATCTCCCGAAGGACTCAGGGCAGCTAACAACAATAAAATACAGCGATACAAAAGTTAAAAAGAATTAAATTAACAGCCCCAATAAAATAAATTAAAATTAATAAATTAAAAATTTAAAAACATTTTTTAAAATATGATGTTTTGGTTAAAGTATGTCTGGGAACTAAAAGTCCCATACCCAAGGCTCTATTCAAGGGCATAAGTAGAATTCTCAAGATCACTAGGTAGACTTTTCAGATGGGCTTTCAATGGTTAAAAGAAAAACTGCCTTCCTAATATTTGCCTTGGGAACATTGATTGATCAATTGGTTAAATATGTCATGAAGCTGTTATTTACCATTAGCAGCCACCTTGTGGTGGAATCTGGTGCTAAGTTGCAGGAAAGAGGGAGTCTTTCCCAAGGAGCTAAGAGGCAAACACTTGGTATGTGGATAGACGCCCAAAAGAGATCCTCCCTAAACCTTCATAGGATATATCTGATAGTTATGTAGAATGGTCTTTAGTCTAGCAAGATTCCTGTTTATGGGCAAACAGAAATAAAGAAATGACTTGAGTAGTTCATTGTGTCACTCTTGGTTCCTTGCACCTGACATCCATAGATTGACTGTCTCAAGCTGATCTGTCCTCAGCCTTGCTCTTCAGGTCTTCCATCAGCACACCCATTGTGAGTCCGTCCGCCTTGCTGCTGGTTGTCCTTTTCTACATGAACCACATTTTTATTATAATGAAGCCATGATGTCCCTGTTGTCTCAATGGCAATGATAGCCATTTATGTTATCCCAACAGATTACACTTCTCGGAGAAGTTCCATTCGGAATGAGCTTTTCCATGTTGATGCACCAGCCTAATTAACAATTGAAGCATCTCATAAAAAGTGTTTCTCCTTCCAGCCTGTATGCCATCTGTCTCAGTTAAGCACAACATTGGTATTTCAGTAAGAATACATGAAGGGATTGAAAAGGGGGAAAACTTTAGTCAATTCTAAATGTAAAAATCTTCGTGAAAGGTTAAAAATAGATCCACAAACCCCAGGGGAATTTTTCAAAGGAGAGGAAAAAAAGGAAAAATAAAATAAAAATAGAACCAGTAGATGCACAATATGTGTAGTGCTTGGTGTTCTCTGAGCTTGGCTGTTTTCTTTCAGACATTTCATTAGCCAACTGGGTAACAATTGAAATGCTGCAATGATTTGCAGTAGCTTTTACTGTCAAGGTACATAGGGATGTTGTTTTCTCCTTGGTGGTTACTTGATTGGGTTATTGTTTACTGTTTGACTGTTTGTGTAAATTGGTAGTTCTTTGATTGGTAGTTTCTTGATGTATTGTTTACTGCTCACTTCCATGTCTGCTACTAATCTTGGTGTTAATGGCTGCTTATCTTTATGTTGATTTTTTGGTGAGAAGGTGTTCTGATTTTTGGTTTGTTTCTTTTCTTTTTATCCTTTTATTGTCTTTTTTGAAGGTGTGTAAATGTTGTTCATCTCTATGGGGTTCTTGATGGTGGATTTGTAAAAGGTGAAAAATAGATGCACAAACCCCAGGATTTCCCTAGCATTTTTGGATTTAGCTTGGTCTAGGATGGCTCAGTGGGTTAGGATGCTGAGCCTGTCAATCAGAAGGTCGGCGGTTTGGCGGGTCGAATCCCGAGTGCCGCGTAACAGAGTGAGTGCCTGTTACTCGTCCCAGCTTCTGCCAACCTAGCAGTTCGAAAGCACGTAAAAATGCAAGTAGAAAAATAGGGACCACTATGGTGGGAAGGTAACAGCTTTCCGTGCGCCTTTGGCATCTAGTCATGCCGGCCACATGACCACGGAGACGTCCTCGGACAAGCGCTGGCTCTTCGGCTTTGAAACGGAGATGAGCACCGGCCCCTATAGTCGGAAACGACTAGCACACATGTGCGGGGGAACCTTTACCTTTACCTTAGGATGCTCACAGTTTCCTAGTTGAAACTAGGTTGAGTTAGTCTAGTGTTGTGAAATTAAGGAGTTTTCATCATGTCTTCTGATGAATAGTTGATGTTCCTGGATGTGCTCAGCTACCTTTCTGCCTGTTTGTTCTACATAATGGCTGTTATAGTCCTTACCCTCGCTATTGTAGATGACTTCTCTTTATTCTTCTTTTGGTTTACTAAAGATGTTTTAAAGGCCTCCAATTAGTTTGGGTGCTAGTGTGATGTCATGTGGGATAATCTGTTGGTTGTTTCTGACATGTTTAACCTATAGTAGTTTATGTTTTTCATAGCTTGTATCTGTTGTGCTGTAGTGGGTTGCATGATCAGGAACTTTTTTTAAAAAGTTCCATTTTCCATTTTGTTGGAAAATGTTGTATAGGTGGTATTTTTCCTTTTTCTGCTGTTCTAGGTTAGTACATTTTGTGCTTGTCTGAATAAAGTGCTTTATGTAGTTCCTCTTGTGCCAGGTTGTGTTGTAACTTAGGTAATTCAGCACTTAGTTTAGTGTGGGTGGTTTTATGATATATTTATGTTTCTGATTTGCTGCCATTCCCTCTGCTGATGAGGATATCTAGAAAGGGTTGTAAGATTGATTTCTTGATCACCAAATTGATTCAGTTAAAAATTCTGAATTGGATACTAGAAAGTGAATTCAATTCAGGGGAAAAATGCACACAAAAAAACATTAAATGGCTGCATCACTTTGGAAGCATCTAATTTGATTTCCTAATTCTGTCTGAAGATATCTGGCTTGGAAAGTTGATTTGATTTGGAGATTCCACAAACTTTCTTCAAACTGAATTTCTAAACTGAATCTTTGCATAGTATTACTATGCATCCCCAAAACCATGTTGGAGACAGATGTTTAAATATGCTTGAGATAAACATATATCTTTCACCTGACAATAATAATAATAATAATAATAATAATAATAATAATAATAATAATAATAATAATAATAATAATAATATAAAATACAATATAAAAATAATAAGCAAATAATAAATATTTTTTTAAAAAAAAACAAACTTAAAGGGCAGACTTGATGGACGACCAGGTCTTTTTCTGCCATCAGTTTTCTATTTTTCTATGTCTAGGAATTTCACTGCAGTTGACTCCTATATACAGAGAGGTATGATTAAATTACACAAGTAGTCCTTGACTTACAACAGTTCATTTAGTGGCCATTCAAAGTTACAACGGGATTGGCAAAAGTGACTCGTGACCATTTTTCACACTTATGACCATTGCAGCATCCCCATGGTCACTTGATCAAAACTGAGAAGCTGGGCAACTGACTCATGTTTATCACCGTTGCTGTGTCCCAAGGCCGCATGATCTCCTTTGGCGACTTTCTGACAAGCAAAGTCTACGAGGAAGCCAGATTCACTTAACAATCGTGTTACTAGCTTAACAACTGAAGTGATTCATTTAACAATTGTGGCAAGAAAGGTCATAAAATGGGGCAAAAGTCACTGAACAACTGTCACACGTAGCAACAGAAATATTGGGCTCCATGGGTATCCTGTAATACAGATTAACTCCTGTGTTAGAAATGAATCGAAAGGAAGATTTAAAAAAACACAACCAACTTTGGTTCTCCATTTAGATTATCGCTACAGTATTAGCTACTGCTAAGCTTGTAAGCCACCCTGAGTCTTCGGAGAAGGGCGGGATATAAATGGAATTAAAATAAAAAAAATTAAAATAAATTATCCATCACAGATAAGCAATTTAGGCACAGGTTTGTCCTCTGAACTTGCTGCTTGGCTGGCAGACATTTTGTTAGGCAAATTAGGTAACATCTTCATGGGGGTTTTGGGGGAGAAGTTTCTTGTTTGTTTATATAGGCTATGGGTGGTAGGTTGGCCTTGTGCGCGGCTGTATCGGTATGTGAATCGGTAATTCATTACATATTATTATAAGCACTTACAGAAATATTTAAACAGTTGTTAAGCTAAAGAATATGGGATCGTTCAAATAGTGTTCTTGCCTGCTCCCCAATTCCAGAAAAAAAATGTAGCTACCAAATATTCTTCGTATAATATTCCTTAATTCTGGTCTCAGACATATAGGTCTGAGTGTGTGAATAATCTAAGGGTCCTTTATGAGACACTTTATTGATCAACTTTCTGGAGTCACATCACCCTCTTTCATCAAATTCAGAACCAGACTGCTAACATCCAAATTCCATTTTCTGCCAATGAGCTTCACTACAGTTATACCCGAAATTAAAGGCAAAATCTGTTTAAGGTATGAGAACCTCCAGCCGAGGTATCCAGCTATGTTAAATGCTGAGCTAATGTTGAAATGATACCACTGTAAAAATCTGGCTTCCTTTGTAATATAATGTGTAATGACCTTGGGAAAAGGGCAGAAAATATTGCTGCCTAGGAAACAATCAGATAAGAGAGGAAGGAGTGCCCTGTAGCTTCACAATCAGAGAGAAAAATTTAGGAAGAACTCTCTGCAAATGATCAGATGTCTAATGGTGGCAATGGGAAGTTTGCAAGATTCTACTAATGTAGCCTTACAGTAAAGTAGAATTAGTTCATCTAATCCTGTTTCCTGTCTGGTTTTCCTGGGAGGGCTGGCATCAGTCTTGCAGAGGAGGTAGGGCTGTAGGGAAGGAAGGAAGGAAGGAAAGAAGGAAGGAAGGAAGGAAGGAAGGAAGGAAGGAAGGAAGGAAGGAAGGAAGGAAGGAAGGAAGGAAGGAAGGAAGGAAGGTCTCTAATGCTCCTTGCCAGAGTCTCATAAGAATACACAATGGGGAAGCTGGCAAGAAGTTGGAAGTAATTCCTGCCCCCACTGCTTTTTTGCCCATCATCTTGTTTCGCTGTTTAGTTAAGGAAATATTTCTGAAATGATGATCTAAAAGGGGCACAGGTTGCCCAGCATTCCATGACTTATGACCACTGGTTCATTAAATTCTAAAACAAAGTGGATAAGACTTTTTTTTAAAAAAAAATTCTAGGTAAATTGCTCAACAGCCATAGTTAGCCAAGTAATAGCAGTGTTGTAATTAGAATTATATACAGTATATATCTGAATCCCACCTGGAAACTCACTGCTTTCAAAAAAGAGTGTTGGCTTAGCAAAGGAAAATAATTGCAATGGGGGATTTATTATGAACTGGAGTCTCCCACACTATCAATATTATTGGGTTGTTAGCAACATTTAGGTCATTAAATAAATTTGTGTGTTCCAGAAGTCTCAAAATGAAACTGCAATTAATCAATACAATTCGTTAAATCATATTTGAGACTAATGGTAAACAGAACAATCAAATAAAACCAGTGGAGGATAAAAGGAAATATTGCTCAAAGAACCTTTGAGGCTAATGGCACACAGGGCAAACAAATAAGAATCAGTTAGTAATTAATTTAGTGCATTTTTCAATCAGAGGAGGGCAAGTAAGAAATTCCATTTTAAACAGGGTCATGACGTGAATGGGACAGCAAAAATCAATCTTTCAATTTATCAGTTAATCACTCAAGTATCCATCCATCCATCCATCCATCATTTCATTGACACTGCGCTATACTAAGAATAGATGAGCATAGCAAACTGTATGTTTGAGTTATTATTTTTGACTTTTAACATTGAAACTGCTCTATTTGCATGATTAGAAAAATTAAGTCAGTCTGGGGAATGCATAAACATTTGTTCAAACTTCTTATTGGTACTATTGCTGCCAACAAATTCTAAGTTATGGTTCTTCTTCAAACTAATTCCACCTGGAAATTTGAACAGCAACTTCACTAAAATCAAGATCTAAAAGAAGGCACACATGCACATATATGACCCAGCTTGGCTAAATGAAAACCTATAAAACATCTGTTCCCAGGAAACAGACAGCTACAGAAAGGGTAACCGAAAGTGCATTGAATAGGTAATTCTTAATTATAATTTTCCATTATTCTGTGTGCTGGAAGCTTAATGTAAAATTCCTGAACTGTTGGGGAATGGGAGACCAAATGCTGTTATTGTAAGTATTAGTTCTGCATGCAGAATGTGTGGCATCAGTTACAATGAAATGAAACACTCAGACAGGGAGCAGACAGCCGTAACCACCAGCTTAGGTGCTTTCTTTAATTGTTAGTTCATATGGTCACTTCACTGATTCTTACATTTTCTCCAAGAACAGTAAACACAATTGCACTTATTCAGCTATTATTCCCACTCTGTGAGTGGTAATGGGTCATGTTACCTTCCCACTGAAGTGGTACCTATTTATCTACTTGCATTTACATGCTTTCGAGTAGCTAGGTGGGCAGGAGCTGGGGAAAGTAATGACAGCTCACTCCATCATGCAGAGCTCAGGTCTTGCAGCATCTTTAACCACTGATCCATCACACCCCATCCCTTGGTATTGAATGAACTAAATTAAAAACTATTTTAAAAATTAAAAAGCTGTACCAGATCTCATAGCTCATAGCGCATATGTTTATGGTGCGGTATTTTAGCTCAGTACCAGCATTCAATATCAATACCAGTACTCTGTATTTGTTATTCTAGCAATAAACAGCAGCCTAATCAAATAACTACCAGGGACATTCCCACCAACGTGGTCAAAGCAAGCCACTTGTATGTAACAAAAGAGAAACTTTACTCTCTTCTAGCACTGATGATGTTATCTAGTTGGGTAATGAAATGTCTGAAAGAAAATTACCAAGCTCGGAGTGCAACAAAGAGTCCACAGTTCAACCCTGAGCTACCAATATTATCTTCTGTTGGTATTTTAGCCCAGCTGTTATTTCTTTATGAATGTATGTTTTCATTTATTTAATTATCTATACAATTTATATAGCTGCTGATTGCACATACAGTACATGATTCTGGCGCTGGCCGGCGGGCGCTCTCCGACGGGCCCGGCGCCGCCTCGGGATGGCAGCTCTACGGGGCGCTTTGCCTGCAGCGGAGGCCGCTCCTCGCGCAGCCGCCCAGCCCGGAAGAGGAGGAAATGGCCGGGCTGACCCAGCAGATAGAGGTAGAGAAAAGCTTGTATTCAGACCACGAACTCAGAGGTTTCACCGAGGATGAGCTGCTGTGTCAAAGGAATAAAGAAAAATACGATACTCCTGAGAAGATTGTCCTGGTCCAAGATATTGAAGACGCATGGGAACAGAAATTTCAGAAGTTTAAACCTGCCCCACGGATAACAGAGGCTGACCAAAACAATGACCGGACCTCTTTGAACAGGAAGTTGGACCAGAATTTGCTGCTGCTGGTTAAGCAGAAATTTGGAGAGGAAGATATATGGCTGCTGCCCCAGACAGAATGGCAACAAGGAGAGACGTTGCGAAACACAGTAGAACGGGTCTTGGATACCCTTCCAGGAATCCAGATGCAGGCCAAGTTCCTAGGAAATGCACCCTGTGGCTTTTACAAGTTCAAGTTCCCCAAGGCCATCCGCTCTGAGACCAAGACTGGAGGAAAAGTGTTCTTCTTCAAAGCCTTCTTGGAGGGCAGCCCCCAGCTGTCATCCCAGGAGGCAGTGGACTACTTGTGGGTCAGCAAAGGAGAGCTGGGGGACTACTTGAAACCTGCCTATCATTCCCAGGTTTCCCGTTTCTTAGTGGACATCTGAATCCTAGAGCTACTATTCCTCTTCTGCCAGCATCAGTGTGGAAAGTAACAGGAGTCACGTCACTTGGATGGAGGAGATGGCGCCATGTGTGCTTTGTACGTGTAGAGGCCACGTTGGGTCCAGGAGAATAAGGATAATAAAATACATGATTCTGGGCAGCTCAAAGTGTTAAAATTATAAAAAACAAAATGCATCACAATATCCTTAACGCTAAAGTTTGTGGCTCTCCAAAATAGAATGCCAGATATTTTCGTAGTACCTCACTTGCAAAACAGTAAGACTGTACTTCTAAAAATAACCCAGCAGTGATATAAATCCTGAATGAATATGAGATTTGAGCTTGTTTGTGTCCCTCTGGTTTATATGCATGTGAAAGGAAGCTTCTGGAAGATAACAATGTGGTGTCTGGATTATATAGTCTCTATTGAACTGCAGTGAAGCTGCATCTACAGTAGGAGAAAAATTCAGAAATTATATTTCATGGTTTTCCCCGAAGTTTTAAACACATCTCATGTAATTTCATGAAAAGAATTTGTCGCTGAATTTCTTTCTCAAAGTAGAACATTTCAATAAATATGTCAAGGTTGGAATGTGGCATTCAGTTATAGCAATAGCAATAGTGCTTAGACTTACAGTATATATTGCTTCATAGTGCTCTAACAGCACTCTCTTAGTGGTTTACAAAGTCAGCCTACTTGCCCCCAGCAATCTGGGTCCTCATTTTACCAATCTCAGAAGGATGGAAGGCTGAGTCAACCTTGAGCTGGTCAGGATCAAACTCCAAGCTGTGGGCAGTTAGCCTGCAATACTGCATTCTAACTAGTGAGCTGCCAAGGCTTCTATTAGATGCAATTGCTGTGCATTGTTGATAAACTTTTCAACCATCTGCAGCTTCCCTTTCCAGCTATTAGTGAGAAATGGTTTGGTCACTGCAGAAGGGAAACTTTACCCTACTTTCCCAGGAAGTAGAAGAATTTCTTTGTTATGGGTGCTCCATCACTGGAAGAAGATATTGGACAGCCATTTGTCCAGAATAGTATAAGGTCTCCAGCTTGAATTTGGGATTAGACTAGAAGACCTCCAAGGTCCCTTCCAATTCTGTTATACTATTACTGAGGGGATTAGCTATAGATATAATCAAAGTTTAAAGACACCCATTGTAATGTGTGGAATAAACATTTCTTTTAACAATGGATTATTGTTAGTGTATAGACCAGGGGTCAGCAAACTGAAACAGTGAAAGAGCCACTCGGAACTGGTTCCCTCACAAAAGGAAAAACTGGGAGCCGCAAAAAAATATGTGGGCATGTGCATACATGTGCGCATGCGCAGAACAGGGTTTGACTGAAGAGTGGAGCTAAGGCGAGATATGCACCTACCCTGCATATTTGAATTGATTGGTTGAACTTTTTTAGTCCAACTTTTTTTTTTTGACTGCACGTGGCAGAGGACCAGGAGCTGCAAGAGATGGCTGAAAGAGCCGCATGCAGCTCCTGAGCCGCGGGTTGCAGACCTGTGGTATAGAGAGTAGAGGGACACGGTGGCTCAGTGGGTTAGGACGTTGAGCTTGTCAATGAGAAGGTCGGCAGTTTGGTGGGTCGAATCCCGAGTGCCGCATAAAGAAGTGAGCACCTGTTACTCATCCCAGCTTCTGCCAACCTAGCAGTTCGAAAGCACGTAAAAATGCAAGTAGAAAAATAGGGACCACTCCAGTGGGAAGGTAACAGCATTCCGTGCACCTTTGGCATCTAGTCATGCCAGCCACGTGACCACGGACATATCCTTGGACAAGCGCTGGCTCTTTGGCTTTGAAACGGAGATGAGCACCGGCCCCTAGAGTCAGAAACGACTAGCACGCATGTGTGTGGGAACCTTTACCTTACCTTTTTATAGACAGTACACTATAAAGTATTATATAATAGATTTTTTTTCAAATGATGGTGATGTAACATTTGGAAGAAGGAAAGAGAATTACTTATTTACAGTAAATTCTGCAAATCAGTTGGAACACAAAGGGGGAGATCAGAAATTAAATACTTATTTATATTGTTTTAAATGTTTTTTTCTTTTTCTTCCCCCCCCTCTTTTTTAGCATTTATAAATAATAATACAGTGAGAATTTGGCATTAACAAATGTTTATACTTTATTTGTTTTCTCAGAAAAACAACTTGGTGTACCTGGGTATAATTTATCTTTCATGTTATATTAATTGTGTAGCTTAAGCCATTTATTTATCTGTTTATTGATATAATCTCTTCCAGAACTAAAACATTGTTTTAAATGAATAAATAACAACAAACCCCAAAGAAAAGAATTCTTCGTAATTAGCTTCCAAACAACTGAGAGTTCCTAAGGTACTGTACAAGACAAAAACTGGTTAGCCTAGCATGAAATGGAGCATCTAGAGAAATGGAATGCTGAAATAAGAAGATAAAAACTCAGATGCAACACAAAGGAAGGCCTTCAGCATAAAATGGGGAGAAAACAGAATTAAACTTAAAGACTGATACTATTAAATGTTCACAGTAGGGAAGACACATTTCTGCAAAAGCTTCACTCAGAAAAACAGCTGAAGCCAAGCAGGAGTTTTATGCTTGTCAATCACTTTTCTAACCATCTTCCAGCAGGAGTTCGTTGAAAAATATTGCAAAGTTCTATTCTGAGTTTTGCAAGCAAAAACACGTGCTTAAGTTAAGTCCAAGTTCCAGTATATTGAGTTCAGTCTACTTGGAAGCAATTTCCAGAGTTTATGCCAGTCCAAATGCTTTTAAAATGGTAATTAAAATTGACCCTTTAAGCAAAATGTCTTTGTATTTATTGTAGGGACACCCAAGGAGGAACCACAGTTATTTGAATGACAACCCACAGAGAAATAAATAGGAGTTCATCCCAGTTGCGTGTCTTCAGAATACAGTGGTGGTGCTTTGTTAAACATCTGCCTGTAGTTGTAATGGTTTGCATGCAATATATTTTGATGGAAGCTGCCAATTCACATTACTACCATTCATTTAGCGACCAATCAAACGACCATGTGGTTGCCATTTGCGATCATCTCAGGAGTTTTGTAACAAGCAAACTCAATAAGGGAAGCCAGATTCACTGAAGGATAACATGTCTCACATCCACCTTCGCTTAACAAATGGGCCAAAAAAGGTACTAAAAGATATATTGTATATATCCTTGCCATTTCAATGGTGAAAAAAGTAAAGTTCTACACTTAGGCAAGAAAAACCAAATGCACAGGTATAGTATAAGTGATACCTTGCTCAACAGTAGTAACTGTGAGAGGGATCTCGGAGTCCTAGTGGATAATCACTTAAATATGAGCCAGCAGTGTGCTGCAGCTGCCAAAAAAGCCAACACAGTGCTAGGCTGCATTAACAGAGGGATAGATTCAAGATCACGTGAAGTATTAATATCACTTTATGATGCCTTGATAAGGCCACACTTGGAATATTGCATCCAGTTTTGGTCACCACGCTGTAAAAAAGATGTTGAGACTCTAGAAAGAGTACAGAGAAGAGCAACAAAGATGATTAGGGGACTGGAGGCGAAAACATATAAGGAACGGCTGCAGGAATTGGGTATGTCTAGTCCAGGGGTAGGCAACCTCGGCTCTTTTATGACTCAGCTTTGGGTAGATAGGCTTTTGAAATCTGCCATCAGATTTGCAGGCAAAGGAAAGTTCTCTTAATTTCTACAGGACTCCTCTTTAATGTGGACAGATGAACTGTTACCAAAGAGGGACAGAGGAGCTCCTGCATGACATTTGGATGAAACATCAGAAGCCAGAGAAGTTTCAGACCACCAGGAGGATTAGCTACAAAATTAAAGATGTAATATTCACATGGTTTGTTTAGCCAGTAGTGAATGAAGGGCCTGAAAAAAAAAACCTTTCAAAACACACTCTCTCATCATTTTGAACAAAAATGGTACAAAACACTGCAGGAGAAGGTTTACACAAGCATTACTTTCCGTCATGGTTCCAGTGGGTTAGAAACTTTGTATCAGGGATAAAATAAAGATAGTTTGCCTTAAATATAATGTAGAAAAGTTATACTTTCAGCGAGTATACAAGTATTGGGTGAAACTTTCAGCACAGCGATTACACAAGCGCAAGCCGTTTGACAGCTCTCGGCTGTCAAATCTGCCGGCTACCGCGCAAGCGCAACCAGTTTGACAGCTCTGAGCTGTCAACCCGGCTAGACTCCGATTGGCTCCAACAAACAAGTGGGAAACCGGCACAGCCCCGATTGGCTGACGGTCAGTCAGCTATAGTATAAATAGAAACGCTGTTAACCTGTTCTTTGCCTGGTTCCTTAATAAAGGGTTTTTCGATAGCCTGCTGTCCTGCCTGCTTCTTACAATAGAGCAGAAAAGTTATACTTTCAGCGAGTTTACAAGTATTGGGTGAAACTTTCAGCACAGCAAGACACTTGATTGAAATAACTAGCATCCGGTGGGGATTCAAATTACTGAACGTATATTAGTTAGCATTAGGTCAGGCTTGCTGAACTAAAGACTGTTTGCTTGGGTAGTTGCTGGTCTGAAGCTGCCATTACATAGAAAGTAGAGCTTTAGGAGCCCAGCAAGAAATTACAGGCCACTTAATTCTGCATCCATTTTACAGAAATCATCAAAGCTATTTTAGGAATTGGAGGAGGGACTTTGGGAGAGCAAGGTGAAAGCTGAAGAAAGATTAAATAACACAACTTCCACACGGGCAGTCAAAAGAATATTCTGCCCTATCTTAAAGAACCTAATTAGCATTTTCTGGATTGCTGGATTTTCAGTTTTAGAGGAATATACCATTCCAGTCAGTGATGTTTATGCACCATATTCAAGATCCAAATGGAAATGTACATCAACCAATACACAGATCTACTTCAATCAGACTAATATGTATGTCACAAAACACTGAATTCTAGCATGGCACGTACCTGAAGTTTTCCTTGTTTAGTAGAATAATTCTACAATATTATCCATGTTAGATGTAATGTACGTGGGAATGATCTTGGGAGATGGAGCAGGGAGATGTTGCCTAGGATAGATCAGACGAGGGGTGGACTAGCCCATGGCTGCATAAAGGGCAGAAAAAGAAACTCAGAAAGAAACCTCACTCACTTAATAGGCAGTAAAAGAAACAGTGGGTGATTTGTACTTTCAATCTTAAAGATTCTGTTAATGTAACCATACAATAAAGAAGAATTAGCTGATCTGGTTGTGTTTCCTGTCTGGTCTACCTGGGAAGGTTGATAAGAGATGATCCCATTCCTCAAGATCAGATAAAAACACCTCCATAGCTACACATCGAATCCTAAAGTCAGAAAGAGGTCATTAATCCTATCAATGCCAAACATCCTGCTCCGTGCACGAATCTGAATTAAAGCATCTCATGCTTTAGAAGGTTAACATCTTTACCGAGGTACAGTGAAGTTGAATAAAGGAGAAAATGTCACAATATTTCACATTTTCCCACTGCAATTTAAAACATATTTCATCTAATTTGAATAAAACAGCATACTTTCTTCCTTAAAGGAAAGAAAATGTTGGTTAAAATGTTCAGGGTAAATTGTGGTGTTCTTGCCTTTTAGAATAGAATAGAGCTGGAAGGGACCTTGGAGGTCTTCCAGTCCAGCCCCCTGCTCAGGCAGGAGGACCTATACCATCTCAGACAAGTGACTGTCTAGCCTATTCTTAAAAATCTCCAGTGATGGAGCACCCACGATTTCTGGGGGCAAGCTATTTCACTGGTTAATTGTTCTCAATGTCAGGAAGGTGTCTCCTTAATTCCAGGTTGCTTCTGTCTTTGATCAGTTTCCAACCATTGTTTCTTATCCTGCTCACTGATGGTTTGGTGAATAATGTGACCCCATCTTCTTTGGGAGAACGTTGTCCATGGGGTTGCGATGGGTCGGACGCAACTTCGCAGCTAACAACAACATCTTCTTTGTAGCAGCCCCTCAAATACTGGAACACTGCTATCATGTCTCCCCTATTTCTTCTTTTCTTTAAACTAGCCAAACCCAAGTCCTACAGTCGTTCTTCGTATGCTTTAGTCTCCAGGCCTTTGGCTGCAGTATTCCAGGTGTGGTCTAACTAGGGTTTTATAAAGCGGTACTAATACTTTGCGTGATCTTGATTCTATGTCTCTGTTTATACAACCCAGGATTGTATTAGCTTTTTTGGCTGCTGCTGCACACTGCTGGTTCATGGCTAAGTGATCGTCCACTAGGATTCCAAGGTCCCAATCTCTACTTGTATCTTTGATTTTTCCTACCTAAATGTAAAACTTTGCTTTTCTCCACACTGAAACTCATTTTGTTGGATAGGGCCCATTGTTCAAGATTGTCAAGATCTTTTTGGATCCTGAGTTTGTCTTCTGGGATGTTGGCTATTTCTACCAATTTGGTGTCATGTGCAAATTTGATGAGTTCCCCTTCAATTCCCTCATCTATGTCACTGATTAAGATATTGAAGAGTACTGGGTTTAAGATGGAACCTTGTGCTTACTTCTCTCCATGTGGATGTAGTACCATTGAGGACTACTCATTGAGTTATTTTGCCAGCCAGCTACAGATCCATCTGGTGGTGAAGTTGTCTATTCCACCTTTTTCTAGCTTATCAAGGAGTAGTGGACTACTTTATCAAATGCCTTACTGAAATCTAAGTATACTATGTCCACAGCATTTCACTGGTCTACTAGTTTAGTCACTTTATCGAAGAATGAAATAAGATTGGTTTGGCAGGATCTGTTTTTAACAAACCCATGCTGGCTACTAGTTATAACTTTGCTTCTAGTTGTTCGCAGATCTGTTTTTTGATTATCTTTTCTAGGATCTTCCCAGGTATTGATGTTAAACTGATTGGTCTGTAGTTTCTTGGGCCCATTTTTTTTCACCTTTCTTGAAGATGGGAAGCACATCAGCCCTTTTCCAATCCTCAGGTACTTCCCCGGTGCTCCAGGATTTGTGTAACATGTGGTGTAATGGTTCTAGGATAACATCTGCCAGCTCTTTTTCCGAGTACACTTTTCCCTGTTTTCATGAGGTGCAGCCCATCCCTTGCCAAGAATCTTTTACGTAGGAAATGCAGTCCATGATCTGGGAAACCAAAGTTTTCTAGGCAACACCAATCCTTGAGCCAGTGGTTTATGTCTAAAATTCTTTTTTCCCCTCAGTGGGTGTTGGCCTTTTGTTGGGAGTACTGATGAGAACACTACTTGTGCTCCTAACTTCTTAATTTTATTGCCTAGTTGTTTGTAATATCTCACTATTGTACTTAGATTCTTTGTTGTGTCATTCATCCCAATGTGCAGGAGAAGGAAGGGGTAGTAATCTGTGGGCCTCATTATTTTGGTTAGGTTCTCAGCCACATCTTTGATTTTTGCTCCAGGGAGACAACATACCTCCTTGGATTATATGTCCAGTCTGCAGATGGATGATTCTGTTCCTTTAAGTATAGAATCTCCTATTACCAACACTCATCTTCCTTTTTGGGGGGTTGCAGTTGGGGGTTCTTTTCTGTTTATCTCAGGTGTGTTTATTGATGTGACTTTTTAAGGGATATTTGAAGTTTCTTTGCTAGGTATCTGCAGGTTTCATTTAAGGGGAGAAATTGATTGCTCAGTTTTAATGGGGTTGCTTCTGGTTAGGTTGGATTGGGCAGAAGGAGTTTGTTAGTTGCATGCTGCTCCTTTCTTTTAGTATTGTGTTTCCTTCTATGCGTGACATACCTCCATTTGTCTTCCTACAAGGGTTTATCAGTAGGGTCAAATCCTCTGGGAGTTATTTGTTCATTATTTGGTTTGGTTTGGGTGGAGCTTTCTTTTGTACATTGGGGTTTGGCTAGAGTTGCCTTTAAGTTTCTTACTTTTTCCTGTAGTAATTTCTAATGCATGTATAGTTTGAGTGTTCTTTGGACATAAGCGCGTACATGGGACATGTGTTGCCTACCACAATAGCATCAGTCACATGTTCCATGAGTTTGTTGTTTGAAAATCCCTCTTTTTGGTTGGTGGATGTGCTTTGCTGTTAGCCTTGTTTCTAGCTTCTCTGTTCTAGGCAATTATGCCTATTTTTTCTATCCTTTTTTCTGCCTATTTGTGCTTGTTTTTATGCCTTGTTATTTTGGTATAGATAAAAATATACAGCAGCATGCTGTTTGGTTTTAAGAGAAAAAAAATTGCAGTTTATATTGAAGTTAAAAGTTAATGTTAGGATAGGGCTAAAAGATGTTAAAAGATTTAAAAGACGTTCAGTGCTAGTAGATGCATAGCTTTCAAATATGACAATGTTTTAGTCTTTAGAGAATAGTTGTTCCAAGTCAATGAATATGAAATTCAAAATGGCTGCCATGCTCAATAAGGATAAAGACAAATAACAACAACAACACAACATTGGAAGGGACCTTGGAGATCATCTAGTCCAACCCCCTGCTCAGGCAGGAAACCCTTGCCTATACTATTTCAGACAAAGTTTTAGGTTTGCCTGAAATAGACACGTTTTCCTATAAATTTGAATTCTTAATATGGAATTCTTAATATGTGTGTACCAAAGTACATCTTCACAGTTTTCCTCAACATCCTCCACCTGATTTGTTTTGTGACTTGCCCTGTTATCGATTGATTCATTGATTGATTTGATTTGATTAGCCACCAATCTCAAGCTATGACTTTGGGCAGCTTACAATTCCAAAAGTGCAAAAACAATAAAATGCATTTTTAAAACAATAAAAACATCCAAAATAAATATACACAGCAGCTGAGATACTTGGCCAGTTAATAGTAAAGCCATTGTTTCCAAGCCTGGGATCACAGCTAGGTTTTTACAGCTTACAAAAAGACCAGTAGGGCTGAGGTCATTCTGATCTCCAAGGAGAGAATTTTCTACAGAGCAGGGGCTACAGCAGAAAAGGCCCATCTTTTAGTTCCTGACCCCCAACTCTCTTTACATGCCCAGTCTGCTCGATCAAATATCTGTGTGGCAGCCATCTTGAATTTCATATCCACTCAAAGAGCTCTCAAAATTTCAAATATGTCCAATGGTCCCAAAATGTTAGTGAAACTGCCCCCAACTGTATATACAATATTTGTAAAAAACTTTGGGCAAATAATATTTTAGGCATTAGCAGCCTATGGAGGACCCAGATTGTTGGGGGCAATAAGCTGACTTTGTAATAATGCCGCTTGGGGGCCCCCGAAAGCCCTAATAAGCAGGCATGTACATAGAATGAAGGCTACTGCTAAGCACATTGATTTGTGCTTTAGATTGTAAGCCGCCCTGAGTCTTCGGAGAAGGGCAGGATATAAATGGGATTAAAATAAAAAAAATAAAAAATATGTAAATCAGACATGTCAAACTCGTGACATCCCGTGATGTCGCGCAACGTATCGGTGCTTTTTCTCCATTCCTGGCAATGGGATGGGTGGGGTTTCTTGTGACGCATCCAGCCCGTGGGCTGGCAGTTTGACACCCCTGATGTAAATGATGTCTTTGTTCAAGATCCATTTTAACAGGTCATTTCACTTTGAAAGGAAATCTGTAATAGATTTCTTCAACATCTGCAGTAAAACCTATTCACAATGCATTTTAGCTGAAGAATGGCCAAATGTTTCAATGAAATATTATGGAATAAATATATCTACTTTGGTGGACTGGTGCCCAAAACGTGCAAGAATAGCTCTGAGGAAAATGGGATGTGCACAGAATAAAAAAAGGGGGGGGGAAATCAAACCCTTCTCTAATCACATGAAATATACTTGATGTTCTCTTTTATTTTACATTGCATCAGTGGTGATCTTCAGTTTATTTTTTTTCTGCTTCAATTGGTAGAGAAAAGAACAGATTTATCCAAACCCTGTGATATGCAAAAGGCATGTGCAGTACTTTTATAGTGTCAAAAAATAGGGACTTTCTTCTCCCCATTTTTTCTTAAAATATATTACATTGGATTCTAGAACTGTGGGTTGTTATTGTTGTTGTTTTTTAAAAAAAAACATAAGTAAAAATAAGAGCTCTTGCATCAAGAACCAAAGGAATCTCATAATGATATTCTGGGGCAGGGGTAGGCAACCTTGGCTCTTTTATGACTCGTGGACTTCAACTCCCAGAATTCCTGAGCCAGCATGGCTCAGCTTGGAAACCTCTCCTTTTTCCCTCAGCATGGCTGACTCAGGAATTCTGGAAGTTGAAGTCCACGAGTCATAAAAGAGCCAAGGTTCCCCTGTTCTAGGGGAAATAGAAAGCCCTACAATGGAGAAAAAAATAACATTGTGGTACTCTAATCCCCGTGTAGTAACAAAGGCTTTGAAAAGGAAAATGACACAATCTCAGCAGCATATGCTAGAGGCAATCTCCATCAGAACAATTCAAGACCCTCCTAGGTGGAATATGCAAAAGATATTTAAGAAAAGGATAAAGTTTTCTCCGCAATTGTTTTTATTGGGTATTTTTACAGATACTACTGTTATAGATACAAAGTTGATGTTGAATTTAATTACGGCAGCGAGACTTTTAGTAGCACAATATTGGAAGAACTGCCGACTATAGAAGAGTGGACTTTGAAAGTTTCTAACTTGGCGGAAATGGCAAAGATTTCAGCATATTTGAAAGATCAATCGCAACAGAGATACATTGTGGAATGGAGAAGATGGATTGAATATATTCAGAATAAATATGGGACTAAAAAGTATTTAGCATTTGAATAAGTAGGGGATTTTTATGACGTATAAGTAGTTAGTAGTTATTTTATTAATATTTTGACTATGGAGAGTTAAAGTGTGATAGAATTTAATCTTTTATTATTGTTGATAGCTTATTTTAGATTATGCTTGTTTGTATTATTATACCCTGTATTCAGCTCTGGGAAGTCGGGGAGGGGGGAGGGGAGGGGAGGGTTGGGGGGTTGGGGAGAGGGGAGGGGGAGGAGGGGGTTTTCTATATTCAAAAATGTATTGTAAAACTTTTCAATAAAAAAAAGACCCTGCTAGGGAAGAAATGACCTCTCCTGCTAGTTACAGTACATCTACTGTAGAGAACTGAAATCATTTGAATAGTTTTACATGTAAAAAAAAAGATGCATGGATGGCATAGAGGGCTGGAATAACTGAATAGATACAGTAGCATTAGTGTGTATTGAAATGAACCTTGCAGGATTTAAAGGTAGAGAAACTGTAGGTCAATCAGGTTGGAGATGAGACCGTCAATTTGAAGCTAAGTTATGTATCCTGCCAGTTGTTTTGGAATTGGTCAGCATGAAGTGAACATTGGATGGAAAAACAGGAGGGCTAAAGTTCATTTCAGGGGTTACCTCTACTAATTTGTATATCACGCAAGAAAATTATGTTGGCTGGCCCTGCTTATAGTATATCATCCCCTATTTAGGGGTAGGCAACCTTGGCTCTTTTATGACTCGTGGACTTCAACTCCCAGAATTCCTGAGCCAGCCATGCTGGCTCAGGAATTCTGGGAGTTGAAGTCCACGAGTCATAAAAGAGCCAAGGTTGCCTACCCCTCACGATTCCAATTTTGTCATAATGAACTCTAAGTTCCCAAGTGGCACTCTAATTTTGCTCCCTTGGAAACCATTTCTTGATCTGCTGAACAGCTTCATTTACAGTATATATTACTTCAAGAGAAGCCATTTTTGAAGAAAATCATTGGTTCAATGGGTCTAATATGCCTACTCCTATATCCTGCTCAAGTACTTCAATTTGAACACAACATCTGAAGAGGAGTTGGATAGCTGCTTCAAAATAAAAAAAACCCACTCTGGACTTGAAGATGAAGTTAGATAAGCATTGTGATCTTTACTGAGGTAAAAGGTTTTATTAATAAATAAAATTTCTACAGAAATATAGCAAAAAAAATAAAGGCTCTAACCAAATTGTATTAGTTCTGGAGAATAACATTGTGGCCCACAAATTGAAAGAGGTCATTCTACAGATCAACACTAAAGAATAGAATAGAATAGAATAGAATAGAATAGAATAGAATAGAATAGAATAGAATAGAATAGAATAGAATAGAATAGAATAGAAAGGGATCTTTGAGGTCTTCTAGTCCAGCTCCTTGTTCAAGCAGGAGAACCTATACCATATCAGACAAGTGACTGTCTAGCCCCTCAGTCTGGGCCAGACAGCTCAAAAAGCCAAGATTTCAAATCCCTGCGAAATGAGCGAAGGTCGGGGGCAGTCCTAAGCTCCGTGGGAAGATGGTTCCAAAGGGCCGGCGCGCCCACAGAGAACGCCCTTCCCCTGGGGATAACCCGCCGGCATTCCTTGACTGGTGGTACCCTAAGAAGGCCCTCCCTGTGGGAGCGCACGGGACGATGGGAAGTTGATGTCAGCAGCAGGTGTTTATGAAGATATTGAAGAGTACTGGACCTAAGATAGAGCCTTGTGGTACCCTACTGCTTACTTCACTCCATGTGGATGTAGTACCATTGAGGACTACTCATTGAGTATGGTTTGTCAGCCAGCTACAAATCCATTACCAAGCAGTAGATTGTGGTCTACTTTGTCAAATGCCTTACTGAAATCTAAGTATACTATGTCCACAGCATTTTGCTGGTCTACTAATTTGGTCACTTTATCAAAGAATGAAATAAGATTGGTTTGGCATGATCTGTTTTTAACAAAATAATGCTGGCTACCAGTTATAACATATAATTGAATGCAGAATTCCAGAGAATAGCTAGAAGAGATAAGAATGCCTTCTTAAATGAACAGTGCAAAGAAATAGAAGAAAACAATAGAATAGGGAGGACCAGAGATCTTTTCAAGAAAATTGGAGAAATGAAGGGAACGTTCAATGCAAAAATGGGCATGATAAAGGACCAAAATGGCAGGGACCTAACAGAGGCAGAAGAGATTAAGAAGAGATGGCAAAATTACACAGAAGAACTATACAAGAATGAGCTTAACGTCCCTGATAATCACAATGAGGTGGTCACTGACCTCGAGCCAGACATCCTAGAATGTGAAGTGAAGTGGGCCTTAGAAAAGCTGAGCAACAACAAAGCTAGTGGAGGTGACAGTATTCCAGCTGAGCTATTCAAAATCTTAAAAGACGATGCAGTAAAAATGCTACACTCAATTTGCCAGCAAATTTGGAAAACTCAACAGTGGCCACAGGATTGGAAAAGATCAGTTTACATTCCAATTCCAAAGAAAGGCAGTGCCAAAGAATGTTCAAACTATCGCACCATTGCACTCATTTCTCATGCTAGTAAAGTTATGCTTAAAATACTACAAGCTAGACTCCAGCAGTATGTGGATCGAGAACTACCAGAAGTACAGGCAGGATTTCGAAGAGGCAGAGGAACTAGAGATCAAATTGCCAACATACGCTGGATCATGGAGAAAGCTAGGGAGTTCCAGAAAAACATCTACTTCTGCTTCATTGACTATGCTAAAGCCTTTGATTGTGTGGATCATAACAAACTGTGGCAAGTTCTTAAAGAGATGGGAGTACCAGAACATCTTATTTGTCTCTTGAGAAACCTATATGCGGGCCAAGAAGCAACAGTGAGAACTGGACACGGAACCACTGATTGGTTCCAAATTGGGAAAGGTGTCCGGCAAGGCTGTATACTGTCGCCTTGCCTATTTAACTTATATGCAGAGCACATCATGAGAAAGGCAGGGCTAGAGGAGTCAAAAATTGGAATTAAGATTGCTGGAAGAAATATCAACAACCTAAGATATGCAGATGATACCACTCTAATGGCAGAAAGTGAAGAGGAACTGAAGAGTCTCTTGTTGCGAGTGAAGAAGGAGAGTGCAAAAGTTGGGTTGAAACTAAACATTAAGAAAACCAAGATCATGGCATCCGGCCCTCTCAATTCCTGGCAAATAGATGGGGAAGAAATGGAGGTAGTGACAGATTTTATTTTCCTGGGCTCCAAGATCACTGCAGATGGGGACTGTAGTCAAGAAATTAAAAGACGCTTGCTCCTGGGGAGGAAAGCCATGGCAAATCTAGACAGCACACTAAAAAGCAGAGACATCACCCTGTCAACAAAAGTGCGTATAGTCAAGGCTATGGTCTTCCCAGTTGCAATGTATGGCAGTGAAAGTTGGACCATAAGAAAGGCTGAGAGCCAAAGAATTGAGGCCTTTGAACTCTGGTGCTGGAGAAGACTCCTGCGAGTCCCTTGGACTGCAAGGCGATCAAACCGGTCAGTCCTAGAGGAGATCAACCCTGACTGCTCTTTAGAAGGCCAGATCCTGAAGCTAAAACTCAAATACTTTGGCCACCTAATGAGGAGAAAGGACTCACTGGAGAAGAGCCTAATGCTGGGAAAGATTGAGGGCAAGAGAAGAAGGGGACGACAGAGAATGAGGTGGCTGGATGGAGTCACTGAAGCAGTAGGCGTGAGCTTAAATGGACTCCAGAAGATGGTAGAGGACAGGAAAGCCTGGAGGAACATTGTCCATAGGGTCGCGATGGGTCGGACACGACTTCGCAACTAACAACAACAACAACAACCAGTTATAACTTTGTTTGCTTCTGTGAAGTACTAATACCACTATCACATGAAGTACTAATTCTACTTTACAATGCCTTGGTAATGCCACACCTAGAATACTGCATCCAGTTTTGGTTACCACGATGTAAAAAAGATGTTGAGACTCTAGAAAGGGTACAGAAAAGAGCAACAAAGATGATTGGAGGACTGGAGGCTAAAACATATAGGGAATGGTTGCTGGAATTGGGTATGTGTAGTTTAATGAAGAGAAGGGTGAGGGGTGACATGATAGCAGTATTCCAATATCTCGGACTGCCACAAAGAAGAGGGAGTCAAGCTATTCTCCAAAGCTCCTGAAAGCAGGACAAGAAGCAATGGGTAGAAACTAGTCAAAGAGAGAAGCAACCTAGAACTAAGGAGAAACTTCCTGACAGTTAGAACAATTAACCAGTGGAACAACCTGCCTCCAGAAGCTGTGAATGCTCCAAGACTGGAAGTTTTTAAGAAGAGACTGGACAGCCATTTGCCTGAAATGGTATAGGGTTTCCTGCCTTAGCAGGGGGTTGGACTAGATGACCTCCAAGGTCCCTTCCAACAACAACTTCTTCTTCTTCTTCTTCTTCTTCTTCTTCTTCTTCTTCTTCTTCTTCTTCTTCTTCTTCTTCTTCTTCTTCTTCTTCTTCTTCTTCTTCTTCTTCTTCTTCTTCTTCTTCTTCTTCTTTCTGTTTTTTATTATGTTTTCCAGGATCTTCCCAGGTATATCTTTGCAATTTCTTTAATCTAATGGGTTAGCGAAATACTTAGGATTGCACAAAACCGATATACAGATCATGAAGCTTAGTAGAACATAGCAAAACAGTGAGATAAGGCTGGATATAGGAAATTCTGCAGGGTCCAACCTGGGTTGGTCACCAAGACTAGAGGTTTAATTTTATAAGCTTTTGGACTTGTGCTGGAGCCCATCCTCATGTAAGAGAATGTAAGAGAGAACTTCTCTGAGGATGGGCTACAGCACAAGTCCAAAAATCAGAAGACTAAACCTCTAGTCCTAGTGACCAGCCCAGATTGGATCCTGCAACATTATCCTGGGACACATATATTTGCCTTCTCCCTTGTACTCTCTCCTTATTTATTCAATCTATGCACTGAATATATCAAAGGAGGAAATGTGTTACAATGAGAACATGGTAAGTTACCAATGAACACTTTAACAATGATATTGAAATGCCATGACATGTCCATATCTACAAAGTTCAGAATTGTGCATGTAGCAAATACACACACAAAATTCCACACTTGAATTCCCAGTGTGCAAAAAAAAATGTTTAGTGTGCAGAACTGATAACTACCATTTGGGAAATCAGGAATGGTTTCTATTGTGCATAGACTCCAAAGAGAAAATCAGAGAAAGGGTCAATTTAAACACAATCCTTCATTTTACATACATCCACAGAACAATTATGAAATGCAGAATTGTGTGTGCAAGCACTACATCAAAAAGCATTCAACATGAACAGAGAGCATCAGAGACAAATGTTATATTAGACCATTATGGAGTTTGGCTCACATTGTACTTGACACTGAAAATACCCACAATAAGTCTGCCTGTCAAACTAGAGTCTCCCAAAAATATAACAGCATGCCAAAATAAACACATTCAATCACTAAGGTTGTGCCATTTTTCTGCCTCTTTTTCTCTCACTGGTAAAAGTTAGTTGCACAAAACGTGTTCAGTTGCTAAGTCATGTTTGACTATTTATGACCCCACAGACCATAGCATGCCAGGCCCCTCTGTCCTCCACTGTCTCCTGGAGTTTGCCCAAATTCACATTTATTGCATCAACGACACTATCTAATCATCTCATTCTCTGCCACCCACTTCTCCTCTTTGCTTTCAATCTTTCCCAACATTAGGGTCCTTTCCATTGAGTCCTCTCTTCTCATTTGATGGCCAAAGTATTTGAGCTTCAGCTTCAGTATCTGTCCTTCTAAAGAACAACCCTAAAGGGTTGATTGCCTTTAGGATTGACTGATTTAATCTCCTTGAAGTCCAAGGGATTCTCAAAACTACCTCACCCAATTTCAGGATTTATCCAGGATTCTCTAAAGCAGTGGCCCCCAACCTTTTGGTCACCAGAGGCCGATTCTGTGGAGAGAGGTTTTTTTTTTTTTTCAAGACTGGAGGGGTTGTGGATTTGGGTGCTGCTTCGCTTGTTTGTGCGGCTCGGTTTCTGGCATTCTGCAGACTGGTGCCAGTCCACGGACCTGAGGTTGGGGACCCCTGCTCTAAAGTATCCAAAGGCCAACAATAAATACTTCTGGAATCCCTTTAATTCAAATATTCTCTGGCAAACTGACTCTTCTTTTCTAGTGCTTGCTTCAGAAACAATTGTAGGACTCTGAGATTGTCGATCAGAAGGTCGGCAGATTGGCGGGTCGAATCTTGAGTGCCGCCTAGCAGAGTGAGCACCTGTTACTCGTCCCAGCTTCTGCCAACCTAGCAGTTCCAAAGCACGTAAAAATGCAAGTAGAAAAATAGGGACCACTACGGTGGGAAGGTAACAGCGTTCTGTGCGCCTTTGTCGACTAGTCATGCTAGCCACATGACCATGGAGACATCCTCGGACAAGCGCTGGCTCTTCGGCTTTGAAACGGAGATGATCACCGGCCCCTAGAGTTGGAAACGACTAGCACGCATGTGCGGGGGAACCTTTACCTTTACCTTTAATTCCAACTCATTCTGTGCCAAAATGTATGTTGCATTTTTAGACCCAGGAAAGGGGCTCTTGTTTCTCTATGTTATTCTTAGGGAGCTTGGAAAGTTGCTTTAAATGTTTCTTAGGGGTTCTTTTATATTTAATTTTTGCTAGATTGCCCTGCTTCTCTGATGTATTTGTATGTATGTATGTATGTATGTATGTATGTATGCATATGTATATATGTAAATTATATTATTAAGTATATTTTACATTATCCAGAAGCTCCCTTATCTGGGTGTGTTGACTTCATGGGAAGATGAAGGTGCTTTCTGGAGGAAGGGGACTAGGAACAAGTGGGGGGGGAATCCATAGATCATCCTACCAGCAATACCCTTTTCTGAAAGTTTGTACGTTGAATTAGATGTCTCCCTTAGAATGCCTTGTTGGACATTCAGCCAATTTCCTTTCTTGTGACCTGCTCGCCTTGAGGGTTACAGATGGCTCCTTTCTCCTCTGATTGCCTTGCACATGCTCAAAAATTCCATTATTGCAGATGGCCCTAAAGTCTTTCCTATCTACCCTCTTCCTTTGTACATATGATAAATATTTACTCAATTTCATCAATTCTCAGGAAGAACATAGGGATAGACAATTTTTGACCTGTCACAAAAGGATTAAAAGATCCATCTTAGTAATCTGCTTTTTTCTCCTCTGCTCCCAATTGGCAGAAGCTTTCCTTATATGAAAGAAATCGGTGGTTGAAGAAAAGCTGGATTCTTTTTATGTATGAATGCTTTTTCAGGATTTGAATGAACCCAGATTTTAAAAATGTCTCCAACACATTGTGTTATCTGAGAAAGAAGAAATTTCAGTTAACATTTGCAAGAAGAGGAACAATGTACTACCCTCCTCAGTCATGCATGATACATTATTTTTTTAAAAAAATATTACTATCTACTTTACATAGTACTATCTACTATGTTTACTACTGTACATTTTTAAAAATGATTAACGTGGTTCCTTGATTTTATTATTATATCATACTTGCTATACATTTTTCCATTCTACAAGTTCCTTTGGATAGTGGCTGGGCTATAAATATAACAACAAAAGCAAACTAAAGTTCCAGTTTATCATACTTTATCATACTTGCTATGCATTTTTCCATTCTACAAGTTCCTCTGGATAGTGGCTGGGCTATAAATATAACAAAAAGACAACAAACATCAGGTAGAAATCAAACTAAATTTCCAGTTTATCAACAAAAACTTTGGAGTTAGATCCATCACCATAGTTACTTATTAGACCTACCAGAATTAATCAGATTTTCTTTTCTGATAGCATATGGGGAATCTGATAGAATGCTTGAATCAGTCACTATCTGGTCTGCAGCTCTGTCAAATTTATATGAAATTGACTGATGTCAGCCCTAGGAAGAAGAAGGCAATGGTAAAACTTTTCAGAAAATGTTGCCAAGAAAACTGCAGGGACTCATCCAGGCAGCCATCAGGAATCAAGCCTAAAAATCACTCATTCAGATTAACTAATTTTGATTATCTGAGCAAGCTAAACGACTTTAGCCAGTCACTTCCTCATCTCTCTCTCTCTCTCTAAATATATATCATATTACATGTATGTATACATCTACAGGTAGTCCTCAACTTACATCCATAACTGTGTCCAAAATTACAGCTTTTAAGTGAGTTTGGGGCCTTTTACATCCTTTCTTGCCACAGTTGGAGGGACTGATGGATGGATACAAATTGTTCAAAAGAAACAGGTCTACAAAAAGAGGAAGGGGAATTGCACTATATGTAAGGAACTAGACGTAAAGCCAAACTGGACTTAATCCTTACTAATAGGGAAGAAGTGATAGAGGGAATTGAAATTGTCAGAATCTTGGGTGAAAGTGACCATGTCATACTAGAATTTAATATAATGCAAATACTACCAATAGAAAACAATCCAAGCAGTGTCTTAAACTTCGAAAGAGCTGACTTTAACAAACTGAGAGAGAACCTAGGAAAGATCCCATGGATGAAAATCCTAAATGGGAAAACAACCCAAGAAGCGTGGGAAACTCTGAAAAATGTGATCATAAAAGCCCAGACCAGCACAATACAACTGAAAAAGAAAAACAGGAAATTCAAGAAGAAACCAGCATGGCTGCACAAAGAACTCTCTGACAAACTGAAAGACAAAAAGGACAAATACAAAAAAGGAAAAAGGAAATGGAAAAAGGGGCACATAACTAAGGCTGATTATCAGCAGACAGCCAGAACATGCAAAGATGAAGTCAGGAAAGCAAAGGCTCAGAACGAACAAGGACTTGCAACAGAAATCCTAGAATAGATAATAAAAAACAGATCTGTGAACAACTAGAAGCAAACAAAGTTATAACTTGTAGCCAGCATGGGTTTGTTAAAAACAGATCATGCCAAACCAATCCTATTTCATTCTTCAATAAAGTGACTAAACTAGTAGACCAGTGAAATGCTGCGGACATAGTATACTTTAGATTTCAATAAGGCATTTGATAAAGTAGTCCACTACTCCTTGATAAGCTAGAAAAAGGTGGACTAAGCTAGAAAAAGGTGGAATAGACAACATCACCACCAGATGGAGCTGTAGCTGGCTGGCAAACCGTATTCAGCGAGTAGTCCTCAATGGCACCACATCTACATGGAGAGAAGTAAGCAGTGGGGTACCACAAGGTTCCGTCTTAGCCCCAGTACTCTTCAATATCTTCTTCAATGACTTAGATGCAGAAATTGAAGGGGAACTCATCAAATTTGCAGATGACACCAAATTGGTAGAGTAGCCAACATCCCAGAAGACGAACTCAGGATCCAAAAAGATCTTGACAAACTTGAACAATGGACCCTATCCAACAAAATGAGTTTCAGTGTGGAGAAAAGCAAAGTTTTACATTTAGGTAAGTACAGATTGGGTGAGACCTGGCTCAAAAACTCAAAGATCCGCTCCTTCCGGCGCGATCTCAAAACCTACCTTTTTGAACAAGCTGGCCTGGCCTGATGGGATGGGGTTGGGTTTTTAAATCTGTTTTAACTTTTTTAATGTGTACTAATTTATTCATGGGCATTGTTGTTTAATCGCTTTTAATTTTTGTATCTTGTTTTTTAATATGTATTGCCCTGTTCACCGCCCTGAGTCCTTCGGGAGAAGGGCGGTATACAAATTAAATTAATAAAATAAAATAATAAATAAATAAATAATAAAAACAGTAACTGTGAGAGGGAGCTTGGAGTCCTAGTGGATGATCACTTAACCATAAGCCAGCAATGTGCAGCAGCAACCAAAAAAGCTAATACAATCTTGGGTTGTATAAACAGAGGCATAGAATCAAGATCACATGAAGTATTAGTACTGCTTTATAAAACCCTAGTAAGAACACGCCTGGAATAGCACAGCCAATTTTGGTCACCATTTCACAAAAAAGATTTTGAGAGATTGGAAAAGGTCAAGAGAAGAGCAACTAAGATGATCAATGGCTTGGAGACTAAAACATATGAAGAACGGCTGTGGAATATGGGTTTGGCTAGTCTAAAGAAAATAAGAAATGGGGTGACATGATAGGAGCACTCCAGCATTTGAGGGGCTACCACAAAGAAGAGGGGGTCACGTTATTCACCAAAGCACCAGAGGGCAGGATGAGAAACAATGGTTGGAAACTGATCAAAGACAGAAGCAACCTGGAATTAAAGAGAAATTTCCTGACACTGAGGACAATTAACCAGTGGAACAGCTTGCCTCCAGAAATCATGGACGCTCCATTGCTGGAAATTTTTAATAAGAGACTAGACATTCACTTCTCTGAGATGGTATAGGTTCTGCTGCTTGAGCAGGCGGCTGGACTAGAAGACCTCCAAGGTTCTGTTCTATTCTATTCTATTCTATTCTATTCTATTCTATTCTATTCTATTCTATTCTATTCTATTCTATTCTATTCTATTCTATTCTATTCTATTCTATTCTATTCTATTCTGCTTTGAAATCACCTTAGTGCAAACAAAGCACTTCACTTTGAAAATACTTTTTTCCCCATTTTTAGATTCTACAGATCATCCCAAAGCTGTTCCTGGTTCTCTCTCTCTCTACATGTCTACTTTCATAGCTACTTTGTTTTGTGAGGGGCCCTGTGAAAGACCTAATTTGAACATTTATAATGTTGTAAGGAAAAAGTCCGGTTCACTCTCTACAGCCGGGAACATAAAGTTGGTGCGATGGATGAAATGAGAAGATGGGAAAGTGAGCTGCTTGGAAAGGAGGTTTCTTTATTTTAGAAACCAGAAACAGTGTTCGTTTGTGGCAGTGGTGGGATTCAAATATGTGAACAACTGGTTCTCTGTAGAAGGTGTTGAATAGAAGGTGTTGAAGCCACAGGAACCTTGGGAGGAAGCGATCATACAATATTGGAATTCAACACTATGGAAGCACAAGCAATAGAGTACAGCCAAACTAGAGTCTTGGACTTTAAGAGAGCTAATTTCAATAAACTTAGAGAGAGCTTGGGAGGGATTCCATGGATGAGAATCCTCAAGGGAAAAACAACTCAAGAAGCTTGGGAAATTTTGAAAAGTGAGATAATAAAAGCCCAGTCTAGCACAATACCAACAAAGAGGAAAAATACGGTAACAGCTCTCAAAAGAAACCAACATGGCTGCATAAAGAACTCTCTGATAAATTGAAAAGTAAAAAGGACAAGTGTAGAAAGTGGAAAGAGGGGCACATAACTAAGTCAGAATATCAGCAAATAGCATGAGCCTGCAAAGACGAAGTGAGGAACGCTAAGGCTCAAAATGAACTAAGGCTTGCGACCAAGGTCAAAAATAACACAAAAAAGCTTCTTTCAACATGTAAAAAACAAGAAAAAAGTGAAGGAAATGATTGGTCCATTAGTGGGTGAAAGTGGCAAGAAGGTGACAAACAACAGGGAGAAAGCAGAACTATTTAACTGGTTTTTTGCATCTCTCTTTACACAAAGAGAAAAAACAGACCAACCTATCAAAAATAGTGCCATAAAAAACAGAATAGAAACACAAGTTAAGATAGGCAAGAAAATGGTAAGTGAGCACCTGTTCAGCCTAGACGAGTTCAAATCACCAGGACCAGATGGATTACACCCCAAGGTTCTCAAGGAACTGGCAGATGTGATCTCAGAACCACTGAACTATATTTTTCAAAGATCCTGGAGCACTGGGGAACTACCAGAGGACTGGAAGAGAGTTGATGTAGTTCCCATCTTCAAAAAAGGGAAAAAAATAGATCCAGGAAACTACAGACCTATCAGCCTGACCTCAATACCTGGGAAGATTCTGGAAAAGATAATCAAACAACAAATCAGCGAGCACCTAGATGCAAACAAAGCAATTACTAAAAGCCAACATGGGTTTGTCAAAAACAGATCATGCCAGACAAATCTTACTGCATTCTTTGACCAAGTGACAAAATTAGTGGATCAGAGGAATACTGTGGATATAATTTACTTGGACTTCAGTAAGGCATTTGATAAAGTAGATCACAACCTACTACTTGATAAGATAGAAAAATGTGGGTTAGACAGCACCACCACCAGATGGATTCTTAGCTGGCTGATCGGCCATACTCAGCATGTGGTCCTCAGTGGAACCGCATCTACATGGAGGGAAGTGTGTAGTGGGGTGACTCAGGGCTTTGTTCTGGGCCCAGTGCTCTTCAACATCTTCATCAATGATTTGGAAAAGGAGATAGATGGGGAACTCATCAAATTTGCAGATGACACCAAGCTGGCAGGAATAGCCAATACTCCAGAAGATAGGCTTAAGATACAGGAGGATCTGGACAGACTTGAACACTGGGCGCTATCTAACAAAATGAAATTCAATGGTGAAATAAGTAAGGTTCAACATTTAGGCAAGAAAAACCAAATGTACAGGTATAGTATAGGGGGTATCTTGCTCAATAGTAGTAACTGTTAGAGGGATCTCGGAGTCCTAGTGGACAATCACTTAAATATGAGCCAGCAGTGTGCTGCAGCTGCCAAAAAAGCCAATACAGCACTAGGCTGCATTAACAGAGGTATAGAATCAAGAACACATGAAGTATTAATACCATTTTACAATGCCTTGGTAAGGCCACACTTAGAATACTGCATCCAGTTTTTGTCACCACGATGTAAAAAAAAAATGTTGAGACTTTGGAAAGAGTACAGAGAAGAGCAATAAAGATTATTAGAGGTCTGGAGGCTAAAACATATAAGTAACGGCTGCTGGAATTACGTTCAGTATGTGTAGTTTAATAAAGAGAAGGACTAAGTGTGACATGATAGCAGTGTTCCAATATATCAGGGGCTGCCACAAAGAAGAGGGAGTCAAGCTATTCTCCAAAGCACCCAAAGGCAGGACAAGAAGTAACAGATGGAAACTAATCAAGGAGAGAAGCAACCTAGAACTAAGGAGAAACTTCCTGACAGTTAGAAACCAGTAGAACAACCTGCCTGCAGAAGCTGTGAATGCTCCAACATTGGAAGTTTTTAAGAAGGGACTGGACAGCCATTTGTCTGAAATGGTATAGGGTTTCCTGCCTGAGCAGGGGGTTGGACTAGATGACCTCCAAGGTCCCTTCCATCTTTACTTTTATGATTATGATTATGTGGATGCTGCTTCTGGAAGTCCATTCTCGGCCTAGGCAACAAAAAATTAGCTACTGATTCTGCCGAAGTGGCTGAATCCCACCACTGGGTTGTGGGTTAGCTGGTAACTTGGTCTGGTGAGCGGACAGACTTTTATATTATTTGGGGTCTGTGTGATTGAGATTTCTGAGCTTGTTGGGCAATAGTTTCAAGTATGTGTCTTTGGTTATTCTAATCTTGGTGGCTTAGTTTCTACTATGGCTGGGTAGGGGAATGCAGACTTTAGGTGTCTTCTGTCTCTCTGCTTTTTAATCTGATCAATTCCAGCCTTCTGTGAAGGCTGTAGCTGAAAGTCTTTTATTTATTTATTTATTTTTAAATTTTAATTCCATTTATATCCCGCCCTTCTCCGAAGACTCAGGGCAGCTTACAAGCTTAGCAGTAGCCTTCATTCTATGTATATGCCTGCTTATTAGAGCTTTCACACACACCCCAAGCGGCATTATTACAAAGTCAGCTTAATTGCCCCCAACAATCTGGGTCCTCATTTTACCTACCTCGGAAGGATGGAAGGCTGAGTCAACAGTTTGTGAAACTGAATATCCATTCGCAGGGTCTGGATGCTGAAGTGGTTTTACTTCAGGGAAGCCTTTTCTCTTCCAGGGGTGGGGAGGCATTACTGTGCTAATAGGGGAAGCTTTCTTATATTAAAAGTGGGGGGGGGTTTCCATACAATATATACTTGCAGACAATGGGGGATTATTTTCAAAGCAGCTGCATAAGCTTTGCAAAAGATGAGGCTGCTTTAATGCATTGAGGAGTGCTGCTTTGCTCAGTCTAATGTTTGAAGAAATATCTCTTTCAAAGGATTTGTACCACAGGAGCACCCAATCCTGAAAATTGATGAAATAAGTTTGGCAACATATCAGATGCCCCAAATAATGTTTTCTGGAGGTGGTCATTTCTGAGACAAGGGAGGAATGAAATTAAATCAAGTAAAATAGCTGCAGAGGTGCTACAAAATAAAAGTCTGTCCTCCCCCCCTTCCCCATCTAACAGTGGGCAGAGATAAGAAAAATGCTTTGGGCAACTTAAATGAAATTAATGAAAACAAAATGAGGTAAATTATACCTCGTTTCTCTGTTATTTATTCTGTTTTTTTTAGCTCTTGAGCTCCATACGCAAAAAGTATTGGAAATTTCAGTCTGAATCAAACTTCATCCAGTTTGGAGAGAAAATGGAAGGCCCAACCCAAGATATTCAAATGTAGTTTTATTTTCAACTGTTCCAGCTCCATTTCCCACATACTCAATAAAATACAATAACTTGAGAAACAATAATATTTGGGATGAAGTAATTTGTTAAATGTCAGGAAGAAGATCCAATAAATAAATAAATACATAAAGATCAGAGTGAACTTCTGATTGCTTGAGCATATGGACACTTCTAAGGAAAAGATGAGAAGGGTCTTGAGAAATTATCTAGGCTTTTTTCCCCCTCAGAAAGCCCTGTGAATCTTAGTACTCACACTGTGGAAGGTGATAAAACATGAAAAGTAATTAGTTAGTGACAATATGGACCTGAAATGTTATTAAAACCTCACAATTAAAATGAAGAATTCCCTCTGCGAGAAAAATAAATGTGAATCTAAGAGAAAGCTGGTAAGCAGTGTTGACACAGCTTTAATATCAAGCAAAAGGAGAGCAATTATTTCATACCTTTAATGCAGATCTGAAGGAATTCCAAAGGAGAAGGGAGTCAATGGCCAATTAATCGACATCAGGGCATTTTCTCATATGGAAAAATAAAAGATACACAAGTGTGATGAAATTCCCCAAATAAAGCAGTGGGTTTGGAGTTTATACATAAACCAGTAGGATCAATACTCAATTCTCCTTCTCCTTTCTCCTTCTTCTCGTCCTCCTCCTCCTCTTCCTCCTGTTTCTCCTCCTCCTCCTCCTACTCCTCCTCCTTCCCCTTCCTCCTCCCCCTCCCCCTCTTCTCCAAGAGTGTCCATATGCCTTGCCTTTCACAACCTGCTAAATTCTGCTCCTAGCTCTGTAAAAAATTGCTTACCCATGAATACATCTATGTCTTAGCAACATTTAATCTGTCCTTGGAGCAATCCTCCCCAATCTGAAGATTTGTGAATTCTGGGAGTTATCTATACCTAAAATACCTGAAGGTTGCTGGGGTTGAAGTTCCCCCATTTCTCACTCCTAAAGCAGCTTCATATGCTATAATCTATGAAACCCCCCCCCCAAAGGGGGGGATTTATGAAAGTGAGAGTTAGGAAGGAAAAGAACTGCTGGATATCTAACAGGCTGCAAAATCAAGCTTGTTCCATAAAGTGCAATTTTAGATGTCATTGATTATTTAAGTAATGAAAGATGCCAAGCAACATGTACCTAAGCAATTATTCTACACCCTGGGTAGTTTTTGTCAAATCTGACACCTATGGTAAAAACCACTCATTTCACCCCCAGGAACAGAAAATTCAGAAAAACTGGACAAAAGTTGAAGCAAGTTAGAAATAATAAGAGAAAGATGACTGTCTGCACCTTCATTCACTGACAGTGATTGACATGGATTTGACATGACTGACTGGCAAGCACAGCAGAAAGCCTCATTTGTGTCAAATTCTCAGGATCCCCACATAATTGAAAAGGCAGCTTGCTTCATCCCCCCCCCCCAAAAAAATCACCTCTAAACGTTTGCTTTTTGGTACAAATCAATCTGCCATCTATCTTTGATTTACGAAAAAGTGCAATACTTGTATATTTGTTGTATATTTGTCAGAAGGAAAAAGTAGTGTAGAAAAAATATGATTGTTTTTCAATATTTGTTCACTAAAGGTCAGGAGGCACTCAGACCAATTCTTAACCCACAGGAAAATACCAGGTCAGTGCATACAATATATGGAGATACTGTATGCCTTCTTCTTTTTTCTTATTTATTTACACTGTGCAACTAGAGAGCTTATAGCTGTTAATTTTATCTGGGTCTCATACAAGATGTTTGAAAATCTTCCCCTTAGGAGATTTATATCTTTTTTTTTCTTGTAAGTTATTATATTTGTTACTGACCACTAAGAAACACCCATTCATATTTGGATTGGAACTTATCAGGCAATTTATCGGGAACTTATCAATCCTGTGTTTGTTAACTGTTACTCACAGGTTTCTCAGTCTACAAGGCATTTTGACACAGTGGTACACGGAATGCTCCTTCTTCTTGGTTTAGGTTGGGCTGAAGCAATGTCTGAAAGAAAATAACCACATTCAGAGAGCACCAAGGATTCCAAAGACTAGAACTCAGTATGTCAGTTCCTAGTCTAGCATCTTAACACCACATCAAATCAGCTTTCAATCAATCAATCAATCAATCAATCAATCAATCAATGTCTTCCACATGGGTTTGTCAAATAATTTTGGGGGTGTATCTGTTGAACCTTCAGTATTAAATTAGTTAAATTCATGAGACTGAATGACAATTGTAAGGGAAATTTAAAAAAAAAAATCCCAGGATATATTTTTTTTCAATTGCACTCTTTCTGTACTTAATACCAGAAATGTTCCATTTACAAACAGCAAAACAAGTATCAGACTTCTCAGTGAAAAATTGGTTCAAGGGTTGCCAATGAATTAAAAAGTGCTATAACAAATCACCATGCCATTTAATTCTATGCAAAAAAAAACCTAAACTTTTTTTTCACATTGATAAATAGCTCACTTGCTATTTTTAATCTTCTTGAATAATTGTTCTATTTCAGGTTCATTTACTTTTGTTCTTTTTAGACTTCCAGAATATGTGCATTTAACAGAGTTTGTCCTGTGAAAACAATCTATTAATGTCTTTAAAAACCAAACGTAAAGCAATAGAAAGTTCAGCAAAGTCTACTTGAAATTGCTACTTGGAAGTGTGTTCGAAAATTAGTTAATCTCCTTAAATACCCAGTTATCTGACATTTCCTTAGAAGAAATCAAATCAGTGTCCTGGCACTTTCATTAGACAAGCATGTTCAATTCAGAGGTACAATTGCTGAATTGTACAACCTGGGTTTTTTTAGACACAAAGCAGGGGAGGTTGAATGAGCTGCCTCCTTTGAGTGAAAAGGGTTCAGAGGAAAGTAGAATATGATTGTATTACAGATTATTTCTCAGCTGACATGACAAAACCAACATTCCACAGCCTAGTGCAGGGGTCAACAACCTGAAACAGTGAAAGAGCCACTCAGAACCGGTTCCCTCACAAAAGGAAAAACTAGGAGCCGCAAAAAAATGTGTGTGCATGTGCGTACATGCGTGCATGCGCAGAACAGGGTTTGACTGAAGAGTGGAGTCAAGGCAAGATATGCACCTACCCTGCATATTTGAATTGATTGCTTGAACCTTTTTAGTCCCACTTTTTTTTTTTTTGGACTACACATAGCAAAGGACTGGGAGCCGCAGGAGACGGCTGAAAGAGTCGCATGCGGCTCTGGAGCCGCGGGTTGCAGACCTGTGGCCTAGTGAGACATTCAGTAGAATCAAATACAGGTAATCCTTGACCTACAACTGCAACTGAGCCCCAAATTTCTGTTGCTAATTAAGACAATTGTTAAGTGAATTTTGGCCCATTTTATGACCTTTCTTGCCACAATTGTTAAATGGATCACTGCAGTTGTTAGGTCAGCAAAACAGTTGTTAAGCGAAACTGGCTTTCCCATTGACTTTGCCTGTCAGAAGGTGGCAAAAGTTGACCGCAAGATCCTGGGACACTGCAACCATCGTAAATATGAGTCAGTTGCCGAGCATCTGAATTTTGACCAGGTGACCTTGGGGAATTCTGCAATGGTCATAGGTGTGAGAAATGGTCATGAGTCACATTTTTTCAGTGGTGTTGTAAGTGGGGATGGTCACTAAATGAATTGTTGTAAATCAAGGATTATCTGTAATGGCAAGGTTGGCCTTGCTTCATGCAAGAGACCAGAACCCTTAATGCAGGTGAACGTCTTTTTTTTTTTTGCTAAAGATGCTCAGTGCTAGAGTTAATCTGTTTTATTATTCATTTGTCAGGGCAGAATTCCAGGTTAACATGTCCCATCTTTCTCTCCATTTTCATTTTAAAAACAAATTAGAGAAAATCATGGCTATTCCCTTCTTCTAGGCAGAAGAGGGCACCAATACTAAAGGCAGCTCCCCTATCGTCCCCTGTCCCCAGTACTTCATAATTAAAAAAAAAGACACCTAAACCATCAATTTTCTTGAAAAAGGGAGCGTTGTTGCAACCATCTAAAGATGACGATCATTCTGGGGGGAAAAATAGAAATGTTTGAGCAAACTTACAGTGTTGGAAGAATGAGAACAGGAAAACGATTAGAGAGAAGCAATATGTGATTCTTTTTACTGCTCGCTTAAATTGGTTGGAGGAATGTTTGCATTTCTAAATATAAGTGAAAAAATTGAATCTCTGCTGGAAGGCTGAAGACAGAGAAAACTGCTCTGTATCTGAACTTGAGGAGCTGCATTCTTTGTAAGCACAGCCCTTTAGGGTTATGGTCTGCAGAGGTACATTTTTCCAAAAATCAAGGAGGTTTTGTTTTTTGGACATCTCCTTTTAGAACATGCCCATCAAGGCTTTTTCAAAAGACTTGATTCAAACATCAGATATTAAACAGTCAATATTAGAGCAAGACTGAAAGCTGAGAAAGAAATCTGCAGATTGCAATGTGCATCCTCAGAACAACAACGACAAGGAGATTCCAAAGCTCCTAGGCAGAATATTGTAGATAAAAAGAATTTGTTTTCTGTGTTAGCCTAACTCTCTCAAGAGTTTGTGAGTGTGGTCTGTTCTTGCCTCATCAATGGATGGAGGAATATATTGTTTTGAGAATAGGTGGCACAATCATTGTTTACTCTTCCTGATTTTGTTTCCCTGGGTAGGACAAACAACCTGCCTCCTAGTTTGTTTTACTCTTAATTTTTGCAATCTGCATTTATATTTATAATTGTGGATATTTGTATATTTACTCTTACTGTAAGCTGCCTAGAGTTGCCTTGAACCACAAGATGGGCAGTGAATAAATTTGATAATAAAGCAAAAGTAGTACCAATGGTAATAGGTGCAAACCCAAACCATTGCATTGACAAAATCACCATCAGTCAATTGCAAAAAGGCAGCTTTACTTGGAATGGCTTAATCCTGCAATGATACCTTTAACGCCATCAAACATCCACATATGCCTGTCCCAGGTTTTCATCAAAAAATGTAAAATAGGAACATGTGATCATAGGACATTGGAAAAGGAAGTAAATGCAGGTTCTTGCCAAATTTTCAACATGCAGACAAACAACCATGAGAGGGGGTTGAACTTCACAACTGAGTTGTAGGTATCTTGGGGGGTTAGGAATGGGAATCTGTTGTATCTTTAAAAAATTGCTAAGTCAAGGACTATTTACTGTATAGCTTATTGTGAATCTCTTGTCTTTGGGAGCTTTTCCTACCATAGAAAACTTGTTGGGTGAACCTGATTTATCTTTATAGGTTGATGGAGAGAGGTGTTAGATTGTGCTGAAGGTCATTTGGATGCCTTCTCTGTGCTACCTATGGTAATAAAGGTACAGAATTGAGAAGTGGAGCTGATTTAGTCAGGAATCCATTCATAAAAATGTTGTCTTTTCCCCCCATAATCATTTAAACCTGGGCCCTCATTTCCATTTAGTACAGAATTTGTATCTAATTGAAATGTAGTTTTCACATGCCAATAATTGTGTTAGAGGGTAATGTCAAAAACGTGGCAACAACAAGGAGGTGGATCTAAGGGCAAGTCAATATTAATACATTTATCAGGCAAAACACTTTTGTTAAAGTCTTCACCCAGTGTAATAATGTTAATCAGGAAACACTGATTAAGAAGATCAATACAATGTGTGTTTGACTAATGAGATTCATGTTTTGATAAAGACAGTCTTCTGATCTTGACTTTCTCATAAGGCAATCTATTTGCTTCCAATAAGCCAGAAGGAGGATTCCTTCTGCATACTAAATTGAACTGAACTTGAAATAAGTAAATAAATATGTAGAAAAGGTTTGTTTCCCTGAATTATAGGGCTGGAAAATGCAAGTATTTCAATGAGATTACTTGAAGATGGAAGCGGTTTAGCATTTCTGTCTGTTGTACAAAGCTGTATGCTATCAATGATTGTTTCTATAATAATTAAGTTCATAACTATTACTACTACTCCTTCCATTTTATTTATTTTTGGGTTAGAGTTTGTATCCTATGCATGTATTGATTAACACAAAGTAATGTTTTACCAAGAAAGTATATCACATGTGGTCAAACAAGGAACACGGATTAGTTTGCTTATGTCAGACAGCATTTCACTGTAGACACTTTGACATGTACTATCAATACTGTATTGACAATTTTCAGTAGTTTTCAATCTTTTGTCTTTCAGGAGAGATTTCCTGTTACAAGAAGCTATCACACAAAAGAATTTACATCTATTTCAAAATATAAATCTTAGGGGGGGAAAGCAATAGTATTCTATTTTAGACTAGGGTATGGTGCAGATATAGGCAGATATCAGCCTAATTGCAGCCAATTCTTATTAAAATGCAAACAGAAGCTCCATTTTTCATTTTCAAGGTCTCTGGAGGACATAGTTAAGAAATTTCCTCATTACAATTCAGTCTGATCTGGTTCTAGATTTAAGTCTCCTCCAGGGAATTTCTAGCTTCTGCTGGAAACCAAAGAAATTGTATGTTTTGTAATGGATGGTTTTAAGTGACCCATTTCAATTGTCTATATTGATGTTAGCATAGCATCATTTTGGGACATTAAAAGGAGTCATAGTCAACTGATCCCTGGAAGAAAAAAGCCTGCAAAATCCTTTCTCTTTCCCTTTATAGACTTAATCAAATTTGTACAAAAGTGTCTGAGGTCCAGAGCACTTCATTAGGCAAATCTTATGTTTTTTACAGAAGAAGGGAGATATTTGAAAACATCAGGTTGGGTGTTCCCAATTATGAGTTTCATGCTTCACATCAGTTCCCATATAGGGCCAGTCAATTAAATGCAGGCAGGATCAAATTCAGGTGTTCTAAATGTTGTTCTAAATCAGGGGTCTTCAAACTTGACCCTTTTATGACTTGTGGACTTCAACTCCTAGAATTCCTCAGCCAGGCATGCTAGTTGAGGAATCCTGGGAGTTGAAGTCCACAAGTCATAAAAGGGCCAAGTTTGAAGACCCATGTTCTAAATGAATCACACTAAATTCTAAGGAAATGGCAGTTTCCTTGTTCTAACAACCTAGAGAGCATGGTCAAGAGATTCTAATTGTATCAGCCATGAATGATTGCAAGCCTACAGAAACTATATCCACCAGGACAGGTAGACAGAGTATGTCACAGATACCATCAATTAGGGATATACATCTGGTAAGACCATCCAAAAGGGCCTTCTTGGTGTGGCCCCTTCTCTATGGAACATCCTCATCCTGAGGTACACTTGTCCCCCACCCTGTTACTTTTCCAAAAGGCCTAAAACATGTTTTTTTTCCCAATGGATTCCCAAACTTGATAAAGTGGCTGATTTGATTGTGTTGTCATTGCCATGGGGGAAGAGGAATAGTAGGATTTTTATGGGCTTTATAAACTGGATATTTAAATGTTTTAAACTGCCTAGATTCACCTATGTGTGAGTTGAGTGGTTATGTAAATTTGTTTAATCAATAAAAATAAATAAATTTACCAAAATCCTTAAATTATAAAGGCCACTGTGGCCTAGTGGTTAAGACATTGGCCTTGTTGAATGGAAGATTTGGCAATTCAAGACCCAAGCACTGGGGACAGGGTGAGCTCCCATTCCTATCTCAGCTCCTGCCAACCTAGCAGTTTGAAAGCATACAAATGATAGTAGATAAGCAGGTATAACTTTGGTGGGAAGGTAACATGTACCAGCTACATGGTCATGGAAGCATCATCAGAAAACACTGGCTTCCCTTGACTAAGAAACAGAGAAGAGTGCCACCCCCCTAGAGTCAGATATGACTGGACATGGAAAACTTTTACCTTTTAAAATCCTTAAATAAACAAAGCCAGATAATAATTTTGGCTTTATTCTAGATTTGCAGTTGAATTGTGTATCCATACCTAGTGATTAGTGGGGATTATATCTTCCAGGTGTGGAGTCCTAGATTATGAATCTTTAAAAGAGTAGCTATCTTGCACTTTTTTTCAGTTTGCAAGGATTGGGGTACAAGTCAGGAAGAGAAACTAGGGGGCTTTGAATTCGAATCATCCTTTAGGCATGGAAGCTGGCATGGTAACTTTGGGCCAGTCCCTGTCTGCCAGTCCAACCCATCACACAAGGCTATTATTGTGTGGATAATAAGGGGAGGGAGCAATTTATATTCTGCCCTGTGCTGAAATATTTTTTCTCCACACATATTGCAATCCGACATTATTAGCAATACTGGAAGATGTTCAACAGCATTGCAGAGAGAGATTTTGACCTTGTGACCTTTCCCCATGTTTTTATATTTTGACAATGGCCTTGCAAAATGGTGTTGTGTTTAAAGATTAAAATAATCAATTCCTTTGCAGGAGTATTAACACCTGAATCTAACACGATATGTGTGAAATTTCAGTATGCATGTATTTAAGCTTGAGATGACAAAACAAAAAAAAAACTGGGATCACATTGCTGAATATAAGGTGCTGGGGGAAAAAGGTAACAAGCCCCAATTATGCTTGAATTAATGACCTAAAAGCATTCAGTAAATTAGCTTTCCAAATTTATCCTCTGTTCCCTTAGGTGGTCACGCAGAAAGGCAGACTAACATAGGTTGAGGGAAAAAGGAAGCTTTTAACAAGCAAAGGCGTTTCAGAATTATTTTAACACGTTCTTTCTGGGCTAATGTACTTTTTGCCCTCTCCACAGGATATGTGTCATTTTTGGCACAGCATCCAGCATAATACAAAACAAAATTCTATCGCTAGGTTTCAGCAGGCCTTGACAAAGTGTTGTCACTAGTCTATTTGGCATCCTAATGGCAAAAATGAGCATAAAAATGGGACACAGAGACTGTTCTTGTGAATTTCTCCAAATAACTTAGTGAAGTCCAAGGCACTCCCTGATCAGATAGAATCAGCCAATATGAGCTATGTGAATTAAGCCTAGTCAATTCTTGAGCCAGCAAAAACATGTTGAAATTCCCACTGCACATATCACCATCCATCTTTTGAATTATTTTTTTTAAAAATACATTTTATAGTGAGGGTGCATCCGGTTTCTTACACATTGGTTGCACATATGGCTATATTCACATATGGAGAGAATGTATAGCTGAATGTACAGCTAAAATATAGCCTATACTTTTTATACATACATACATACACACACACACACTCACATATATATATATATATATATATATATATATAGAGAGAGAGAGAGAGAGAGAGAGAGAGAGAGAGAGAGAGAGAGAGAGAGAGAGAGAGAGAGAGAGAGAGAGAGAGAGAGAGAGAGAGAGAGAGAGAGCCTGTGGCCTAGGGGTTAAAACAACTGCTTAAAATGCAGTTGGCCCAGGGTATGGCTGACTGATGAGAACAAATAAGTTTGAAATGATCATATCGGTCTCCCTTTATTCTTTGTTAGCAAGCACCACCCCCAAAAATTACACAAATATGAGCTGCCACTGCTGTGGCTACTGCCTGTAGATGGCCTTGGGCTAGGCTGAAACAGGGAATAAGATTTGTCCCATGTCTGGGACTAAGCAAGTGTATTCTGAATGCTTAACAAACATTTAACATATATATATATATATATATGGCTGCCTATCTAATGAGTGCTATTCTAGAAAAGAAAAAGTCAAGTCAGATCCCTAAAAATCTATTTTAATATCTCGAACTTTCCCATACCAAAATTCCATTAGTCCCTCAATCAAAAGTAGCTGTTTGGAGTAGGATGTCTGTGGAGATTCTCTGTCATCCTGGTCATGGTTTGTTCTGTTCCAGCCTACGACTGACCCTGTTTGAATGTCAGGGACAACCCCTTTTTATAGTCAACAGGCTGGAAAAAACCCAACCAAATTTATTTACAAAGAGTTCAAACAAAAGTTAAATGAAAAGTTCCAGAGTTAAACCAAAAGTTCAAACAAGAGTTAAACAAGAATAACAGACCAGGACTCTTGCAGATGATCTTCAAATGCTTGCCTTCAGCAACCAGCACCTCCTACACCTTCCCCTTTTATTAGCAGTCCCAAGGCGTGGCTTCTCATTGCCTTCTCCCAAATTGCCTCATTGCCTTCCTCTGTTCTTGTCTGCTAGATTGCCTCCTGCTCCTAGCGTCCCTGAACAAAGCCATTTGTGGATCATCTTCTTCCAATCCCTTGTGCTCACATGGCTGAGTCTGATGAAGAACAAGATGGAAGGGGCCAGGCTGAGAGCCTGCAGTCCATCAGAACCTTCGTCTGACACCATAGGCTCTCCAAACCCCTCCTCCTCCTCCTCTTCAGAATCATCTGACTCAGCTGCCGGAACCACAGGCTGATGCTGAATCACAACATGGTTGTCCTAAAGGTGCTTTTCCAAAAGGCACCTGGACTTTGTTTTTCCTTGAAAATGTTTCATTTCTTTCTCATTGTCTTCATTTCTGAATGAATGGTTATGAATGGAAGTATTTATATTCCTTGCAGCCACCTGGTTGTTAGCACTCTTTCTGAGAGTTGTTGAGGCCACTTGAAGGTTTATCTGTCTCAGGGTCATCTGAATAGTGCAAATGGGTGTTGAACCTCCTTGGACTGTGTTGTAAATAGGGTTTGGAGTAGGGTTCTCTCACTTGAGATAAGATTTATCAAGCTTAGAAAGATAGGTTTAGAAGAACTTGAGCAACTGAATTATTACTGATATAAAACTAATGCAAACCTTCAACTATCTTGGCATGGAAATTACACCATTTCTCATTAATGTCTTTTCTGTGATATGGTTAGGAGTTGGAGCTCTTTGTGGCTAATGGAAATTAAAAAACATGTATTTCTCTATTTACTATTTCCTGAATCTTTGTCTGGAAACTAACTCCTATACCCAGGATGGCTAAGCTGTTGGACTGGAAGCACACACATTTGATCACCATGAGTAAAAACAGACCCAGAGGTCACATTTCAATATCAAATGTCCTGGAAGAATGTATTAATTGCAGAAATTATAAAAATGAAATTATCTTATGAGTTGAACCATGTATCATATTGATCAGATGACAAGAGAGAAGGGACAAAATGGAGGGATGCTAAGTCATCTTCATATTAATATACAGGCCTTGGGGGGGCGTGGAAGGATTTTTAGCTGCAGCCCTCATTTTTGGAATACTGTCCCCTCTGAAATAAAGCACACAGTCCTTGTCACAATTTAGATAGATACTTGCCAAAAACATTCCTATTCACTTTCCCATCAGGAGATTAATGATAGTGCTTCTTTTCAGTTTATGATTACCATCAGTCCTTTGTTTATTGTCTCTTGGTTTAGTGGATTTGGATAAATAAACATTTTGTTTGGGTTTCAATCCCATTTCATGTGTAACATCAGTTAATCTCTGACTATCAGATCAAGTTTTTATTGTAAAGGATTACAGCTAGTCTTACAAACATTGGTTTAATGATCATTCAGAGCTACAATGGTGCTGAAAAAGTGACTTACAACCAGTCCCCACACTTATCAACATCACAGCATCATCCATGGTCACATGATCAAAAATTCAGGTGCTTGGCAACCAGCATATTTTACAACAGTTGCAGCATCCCATGTGATTACCACTTGCAACCTTCCCAACTAGCTTCCAACAAGCAAAGTCAATGGGGGGAAACCAGATTTGCTTTATAGTCACATAATTCACTTAACAATTATTTTTTTATTTAATAACCATGGCAAAAAAGGTCATAAATTGAGGCACAACTCACATAACAAGAGCCTTGGTTAGCAATGAATATTCTGGCCCCAATTGTTAAGTCAAGGACTACCTGTATATAGATGACTTATATTGGTGCAAATAATGACATCTGTTCTCCTCCTACGGTCCTTGCTGTATTATCATTTGTGTGAGAAAGTTTATATTATTGCTTTTTATTTTATTTAAACTTATTTCTTAAGGCAGCATCTTAGACGTATTTGAAATACATACCTATTGTATTTGCTGTTCCAGAGGTCCCCAAGGACCCCCATATTTTTGCAAGGTAAAATATATCCTGTGGTGTTCAGCTTCTGAAACCACATTGGGATCAATGATGTCCTTCACGGATGCTATAATGTTTACATTCTTTCAACATGCTGATCCAAAACTACCCTTGTAGTCAGTCAGTTAATAAATATTACAGTCAAAGACCAATATAATTAAAAATACCCAAGGAGCATCCAGTTAAAAATTCTAGAATAAAATAATAAATAACAAATCTGTTAAAATAACAATTTGGTATCCAATTTGTCAGTTGCACATGAACAAAAATACAGCCTAAGCTCTGATATAATATTAATCCTTAAATTGTGAAGGCCTATAGTCATTAGATATTAAAATGCAACAAGGTGATAATAGGAAAAAATTTGCTGCATTAATTGTGTAAAATACATGGATTAATCATCAGAGTCTGATGAATTTTTAGTGCTTCTGTGCAGAATTTAGCTACTTGTACTGTGACTACAATCAGTTCGTCTTTAAACAGCCACTGAAGATAAATGGTGTCAGAATGGCCAGAAAAAACTATCTTTGAAGGGAGTGGCTTCACATTTTACATGATACTTGCTTTTGCTGCCAAAATGTGAGTAAAATGTAAAACACTTGAGGGCCTTGTACAGAGACCCATAGCTCACAAATTATGAATTAGGCACTACATCAGGAAGACCAAGATGTAGCAATCTAATGAATCTTATGGGGAGGAAACCAGAAGCAGAGTTCTGATATTGCAAATGTTCTGAAACGCTTCAACTCAGTTGACTGAGATATCTGTTTATGGAATAAGTTGCCAATGGACTCACACTTTCACTTTTGGCTGCTTACCTTATCTTACCTTTGGCAATCACCCCACAGTCCCTCACAGTCCCAAGCTGCCCTCAACCATCACTGTTTTAAGCTGTCAGAGGAATTATTGGATATGAATGCAAATCATCAATATGTCTAAACCTGGTTTAGTGTGCCTGGCTGAGGAATTCTGGGAGCTGAAGTCCACAAGTCATAAAAGGGCCAGGTTTGAAGACCCCTGTTCTAAACAATTGTTGAAGACCAGAGGGCAGGAATGAAAATCATCACATCAATGACTACCATGTAGCTAGACTGAGCTGGTTGAGCTTTGATTATTCTGATAGTCTGGTGAATGGCTTGCAGTGTTCAACACTGCATCTATTTTTGTTTTTCAGTACTAAAAGCTAGGTGAATAAATGCCAGAGGTCCCTCCTATAGTTCAACTTTCTCCCAACGTGTTGGTAACTAAGTGTGCAAGCCAAAGTCTGTATTGTGTAATCAGCTGAATAGCTTCCTTTTTTATTTACATTTGTGGAATATTGCCATTAGTCACATCACAGGGACCTGATCTCAAGATTTAAGAAACATAATAAATAAAATTGTTTGTGAATTTGTATATTCATGGGAAATTGATTTATTACCAAGGAGAATGCAGAACCATTTTGCTTTGCTTGCCCATCTGTGAAAAACAAATATTGCATGTGCTAATTTTACATTGTTATCTGTCATTAGTAAGATTTTCAATTAAGCTGTAACACTATAAAAGAGAGGGTTTTTTTTAAAAAAAGGTTTTACTGAGATAAAGTAGAATATTTGTTTATTTTAAGGGCATTGTTTTGATAGTAAGGCCATTCCAGTAATGGCATGAATTTTTATCCAATGTTTTCCTGAGAGTTCGGTAATGTTTGTTTAGTGTTATAAATCTTAAATATGCCTACCTCCCTTCCTTCCACCTTCTTTTAGGTTTTTTTTTCTTCTTCCAATTTGGTCTAGTGCAGACATGACAAACTCACGACATCATGTGATGTCACGCAACGTATTGGGACGATTTTGCCATCGCTGGCAATGGGGTGGGCGTGGCTTCCACATGATGCATCGGGCCCACAGGCCGGCAGTTTGATACCCTTGGTCTAGTGGTTAAGGCATCAGGCTGGAAACCAGGAAACTGTGAGTAGTAGTTCCACCTTAAACATGAAAAACCAGCTGGGTGAATTTAAACCACTTACTCTCTTTTAGCCCAATTCATCTCACAGGGTTATTGTTATGGGGAAAAATAGGAAGAGGTATTAGGCATGTTCTCCACCTTGAGCTATTTTAAAGAAAATAATAAAAATGGGCTATAAATAAAATAAATGAATAAAATTAATGATCATCTTCCTCCTTTCTCCCCAGAGCATTTAATTGTACTGAGAGATAGTGAGTGGCCCAAGGTTATCCAGTCACACGTGACTGAGGATGGTTCTGCATCTTGGTCTTTGTCCAACATTTTAGCCATAATACCACATTTGTTCTCTTTATCTTAATCTAAAAAAATGGCATTCTCCTGGGATTTGAAGCATATCATCCTTCTCCTCTGGTTGTTCCACTGGTTAGTTGTTCTAACTGTCAGGAAGTTTCTCCTTAGTTCTAGGTTGCTTCTCTCCTTGAGTAGTTTCCATCCATTGCTTCTTGTCCTACTTTTAGGTGCTTTGGAGAATAGCTTGACTCCCTCTTCTTTGTGGCAGCCCCTGAGATATTGGAACACTGCTATCATGTCACCCCTAGTCCTTCTTTTCATTAAACTAGACATACCCAATTTCTGCAACTGTTCTTCATATATTTTAGCCTCCAGTCTCATAATCATCTTTGTTGCTCTTCTCTGTACTCTTTCTAGAGTCTTAACATCTTTTTTTACATCGTGGTGACCAAAACTGGATGCAGTATTCCAAGTGTGGCCTTACCAAAGCATTGTAAAACGGTATTAGTACTTCACGTGATCTTGATTCTATCCCTCTGTTAATGCAGCCTTACACTGTGATGGCTTTTTTGGCAGCTGCAGCACACTGCTGGCTCATATTGAAGTGATTGTTCACTAGGACTCCAAGATCTCTCTCACAGGTTTTTTTAGAAAGAGTGAATTTTTTTTTAGAAAGAATGAATCTCAGGGTTTAATTCAAGTGTGAGAAGTCAGAGAGGATGCAGATACTGGAGACATGATAAAGCAATGAAGGACACACAACACACTTTTCTTCTAACCTTATCTTCAGATGGGCAAGAACACAGCTCTGCACCAATCAGACTCCATTCATCGCACCAAAGAAGATCTGATCAGAAAAATGAAGGAGAGACTATTTCTGTGTACAGCCCTAATTTTCTTTTCACTCACCAAAAATAATTGGATTAATGCAATTGGATTAAAGAAAAGATTTTCTACTTTAATGCAAAGATGAAATGAGGAAAAAAAAACCACTCCAAAAGAATTAGATTTAACCCTTGTCAGGTACTGAGATGATTTAAAATTTTATCTTGCAGGGATGAAACAAACAATAAAAGATAAGTGAGTTAGTGTTTAAGCTAGAGGTATCTACAGAGAAAGTTCAAAACATACAATATGATAGAATGGAAGCGCAATCAAAGCCTTGGCTCTTTGTACATGGATGAAGACACATGTACAAAAGAGGACATTGACTGTGCATCCATGTCCCCACCTACCTAGCTGAATATATGTATTTAAAAAATAACCAAAGGGTAATTCTATTTTTTTCTATTCTGGAAAAATTCCATTATATAACATTTTATACCTTAATCTTCTCTCTCTCTCTCTCTTTAGGTAATTTTTATAGCAAACTAACTTACCTTTTAGTCCAGGGATTTAGGGGTGGGTGGGGTTCCGCTAGAAAATATAGTTTTTATAAAATCACTCTGTGATTTTTTCAATTGAAAAACAACTTGATTAGCAGCCTCCTTCCTTCCTTCCTTCCTTCCTTCCTTCCTTCCTTCCTTCCTTCCTTCCTTCCTTCCTTCCTTCCTAAGAATAAATTACTGTAGCATGCTTTCTATTCCAAAAACGCTAATTATTATTAATATTCACATTAGTTAAAGACAGGAACCAGACTGAAAGTGCTGTATAACAAGATTCCCATAGAAACTAGCCTTTAATTTTCAGAGTCACTGCAATGGAATTTTTTTAAAAAAGTATAATAAGCAAACGTTGTCCAAAACTCTCACCCATGTTTTTTTCCATTAAGCAATAAAGAAGCACTTAAGCTCAATAATCTTATCCAATAAATGCACTCTCAGAAGGCTAATGAGGCTCATGTTATTTAAGCTGACAACATCCCTCATTTAATTAAACAAAATAAACATATGGGAATGGAATGTTGCTATCCTACTGTCAATTTTTGTTTTCTTCTTTGAAAAAATTAAAAAAAAACCGCTACAATGTTGAGTATAACTAATGGTGATAGGAAACAAACTAACAAAAAGTCATTCCTCTCCCTATTTTTTCAGGTCAGTTGTCTTCCGAACTATTTTTCTAGCAACAGAATCCTTGTTCCAGTTTTATTAGTTGAAAATAAAATATCTCTGCATTTTTCTATCAGGTTTTTTTTAAAAAAAATATTTTGGGAAAATACTCCAGGGCAAAATAATAGTAGTTTGTTAGTTAGAAGGTGGCCAAGGAGTATTTCGGAATCTTCTGGCTTTCACTGTTCAATCATTCCTTCTTCTTGGCTTCCATAATTTATGTCAGTTCCATAGAAAGACATCACGGGAAGACTTTTTTCATTGGGTTGCTTTAGATAGCCAGCCAGATAGGCATCAGTTTGATGGAAAGATGTTTAACAGAAAGCAATAATCAGAAGAGTAGTACCCTCCACCACTTGTAATAATATAGCAAACAACCTCAAAGACTTACAAAGACAACCAGAAGAGATCAGTCTTAGTAAGATCACACCTGGAATACTGCATTCAGTTTTCATCACCACATTACATGTTGAGGTTTTGGAAAAAGTGCAGAGAAGAGCAGCTAAGATGATTAAGGGCCTGGAGACTAAAACATATGAAGAACAGTTACAGGATTTGGGAATGGCTAGTCTAGATGGAAAAAAAAGACTAGGCTTGAATGGATTGAATGATAGCAGTATTCCAGTATTTGAATGGCTACCACAAAAAGATGTTGAGACTTTGGAAAAAGGGCAAAAAAGAGCAACTGAGATGATTAAAGGCCTGGAGACTAAAACATATGAAGAACGGTTCACGTGATCTTGATTCTATCCCTCTGTTAATGCAGCCTAGCACTGTGTTGGCTTTTTTGGCAGCTGCAGCACACTGCTGGCTCATATTGAAGTGATTGTCCACTAGGACTCCAAGATCTCTCTCACAGTTACTACTGTTGAGCAAGGTACCACCTATACTATACCTGTGCATTTGATTTTTCCTGCCTAAATGTAGAACCTTACTTTTTTCACAATTGAATTTCATTTTGTTAGATAGTACACAGTGTTCGAGTCTGTCCAGATCCTCCTGTATCTTAAGCCTATCTTCTGGAGTATTGGCTATTCGTGCCAGCTTGGTGTCATCTGCAAATTTGATGAGTTCCCCAACTATCCCCTCATCCAAATCATTAATGAAGATGTTGAAGAGCACTGGGCCAAGAACAGAGCCCTGGGGCACCCCACTACACACTTCCTTCCATGTAGATGCAATTCCATTTAGGACCACACGCTGAGTATGGCCTGTCAGCCAGCTATGAATCCATCTGGTGGTGATGCTATCTAACCCACATTTTTCTATCTTATCAAGTAGTAGGTTGTGATCTACTTTATCAAATGCCTTACTGAAGTCCAAGTAAATTATATCTACAGCATTCCTCTGGTCCACTAGTTTTGTCACTTGGTCAAAGAATGCAATAAGACTTGTCTGGCATGATCTGTTTTTGACAAACCCATGTTGGCTTTTAGTGATAACTTTGTTCGCATCAAGGTGTTTGCTGATTTGTTGTTTGATTATCTTTTCCAGAATCTTCCCAGGTATTGAGGTCAGGCTGATAGGTCTGTAGTTTCCATGTTTGTCATGGATGTTAAGCAAGTCACTGTAGCTGTTAAGTGTATCATGTGGTAATGAAATGAATCTGGCTTCCCTCATTGACTTTACTTGACCAAAGTTGGCTTGGAAGGTTCCAAACAGCAATAGCACTTAGACTTATAAACCACTTCACTGTGCTTAACAGCCCTCTTTAAGTGGTTTACAGAGTCAGCATGTTGCCCCCAACAATCTGGGTCCTCATTTTACCAACCTTGGAAGGGTGGAAGGCTGAGTCAACACTGAGCCATTCAGAATCGAACTACTGGCAGTCAGGAGAATTAGCCAGCAATATTGCATTCTATCCACTGTGCCACCATGGCTTTTTTGAAAATGGTGATCATATGAATCTGGAATACCAATCACCTGGATTTTGATCACATTACTGGAGATGCAAGGACCTGTTGTAATTTTTTTTTCAGTGCCATTGTAACTTTAGTCACTAAATGAATAGTTGTAAATGGAGGACTATCTGTATGTAATCAGAGTCTGATCTTGAACGTCTGCTGCACTATAGCCGTCCTTATCGCTAGTGCTTGTTCTCCATCTGCAGAGGTGAAACCTGCAGCAACAAAAGGCATTTGTCTAGCAGGAAACTGGGGAGTAAAAGAGTAATAAACTTCCTGTCTTACTCACAGAACCAAAGTGTCACACAATGCACAGAGGAAAGAAGGGAGAGCTTCTCTTCATCTTTGCAGTATTTAACTTGTCAGTTCTATAATATTTTCAGAGCCCCAAAGGCTCATCACTTCATCTGTCTTTTCTGGTCTGAAATCAAGAGGTGAGCAACTTTTGAACTAGCTACTGAGCTTTTAGCAGCACTTGGATCTGCAGAAATCAGCAGAATAAAATTGGAAAGCAATACTTGTTTTTTTTTTCAAGATTCAGGAACTGTATAGTTTTGTTTTGTTTTTCTTCTCTTGCTCATTGCTTCTTTTTCCTGCCTTTAGGTGCTTTGGAGAATAGCTTGACTCCCTCTTCTTTATGGCAGTCCCTTAGATAATTGGAAGATTGCTATCATGTTATCCCTAGTTCTTCTCTTCATTAGGCTACTAGAAACAGCCACTTCCTGCAACTATTCTTCACGTTTTAGCTAGCCTCCAGTCCCTGAATCAATTATGTTACTTTTCTCTGCACCCTTTTTAGGGTCTCAACATCTCTTTTATACTGTGGGGACCAAAACTGGATGCAATTATTCCAAGTCTGATCTTATCAAGGCATTATGAAGTGGCCGCAATACTTCAGATGATCTTGATTCTATTCCTGTGTTAATAAAGCCCAGGACCGTGTTGATTTTATTTATCATAACTGATCATCGCTATTATGTTATGATAAATAATATGACATGATAAATAAATAATGTTAACCTCCACCCCTTGTAGCCAGAGGCAACGTTGATGACGGCATCATTAAGGGCTCTTCTAGTGGATTATCTCTGTATGATGAGAGTAGTGGTGAGTAAAGGATGAAGTCCCAGTTTGAAAAAACTGTGAGAAGACAAGCTGGCTTGTGTGAAAAGACCCAGTATAGTCTATTCCTGTGGTGGCACACAGAGCCCTCTCTGTGGGCACGTGCACCATCGCCCCAGTCCTAGGCCTTCATCTGGGTTTTATAAAACCTCTTCACTTTAGGCCTCCACTGCCGTGTGCAAAAGAAAAAAAAAAGGTTCAATCAATCAAAGTTAGAATTGATTGATTGAACTTTTTAGTCCCACCCAGTCTGCCATTACCACCACAGCCACGCCCACCCAATGGGCCATGCCCACCCATCACCACACCCACCCACTTGGCCACACCCACCCAATGGGCCACGCCCACCCATCACCCAACAATACATAAATGGATTTTGGGTTGCAGTTTGGGCACTCGATCTCTAAAAGATTTGCCGTCACTGGTCTATTCAATAGGGAGGAATAATTTCAAAGAGATGTTGCCTTTATTTGACTTCAATACAGCTACAACCATTTGCTTAGCGACTGTTCAAGCTACAACTGAAAAATGTAACATATAACCACTGCGCACACTTACAACCATTGCAGTCACCTAATCAAAATTTGAGCACTTGGCAACCAGCATGAATTTAGGATGGTTGCAGCATCCTGAGGTAATGTGATAGCTTGACAAACAAAGTCAATGACGAAGCCAGATTCGCTTAGTGACTGTAATTCACTTAACAACCATGGCAAAAAAGTTGTAAAATTGGGCATAACTTACTGAACAATCATCTTGTTGGCAATAGAAATTCAAGGTGAGATTCAAGGTGCTGGTAATGACCTATAAAGCTCTAAATGGCTTGGGTCCGGATTATCTAAGGGAACACCTGCTGCCGGCATCAATTTCCCATCGTCCTGTGCGCTCCCACAGGGAGGGCCTTCTTAGGGTACCGCCGGTTAAGGAATGCCGGCGGGTTATCCTCAGGGGAAAGGCGTTCTCTGTGGGCACGCCGGCCCTTTGGAACCAGCTTCCCACGGAGCTTAGGACCGCCCCCGACCTTTGCTCATTTTGTAGGGACTTGAAAACTTGGTTTTTTGAGTTGTCTGGCCCAGACTGAGGGGTTTTAATTTTTAATTAATGGGGTTTTAGTTAAGTTCAGGGATTAATCTAAACTTAGTTTTAATCATTTTTAATTGTATATGATGTATTTTAACTTTTAATTTTCCCTGTAAACCACCCTGAGTCCTACGAGAATAGGGCAGTATATAAATTTAAATATAAATAAATAAATACAAATAAATTCTGATCCTAATTGTAGCAGCAAGTTGAGGACTACCTGTATTTCTGCAGTTTTTATGACTGATTTTCATCAGCATTAAAGATGATCTTCTTTGTTGTTTTTGGATACAGAGGTATTGACAAAAAATCCTAAAATTAGTTTATTCTCCTATAAGAAAGATACCAGATTTTGTGTTCTGGATCTAGTTTATGGCTTTTAAACTCTAAGAAATTCCATTGGCAACACAGTAAATGGCTGAGGCTAGAGTTTATGGCAGCCCATAGAGTTCCATAGTAGATCAGACCAAAGTGGCTTTAATTTTCAACCTTTCAAAAGAGGAATCTGTCAAATAGTATCAACTCAAAATCAAGAAATCTTCAAAGCTTTGAAGGGCCATTAAAGATAAACTTTATTGAATACACATCTTGGAACTGAAGAAGCAAAACCAACTCTGGTTTTCCCATGCAAAAAATTGCCTAGTTAACAATAACTTCCCTTAAACTCCACCCACTGGGTGTTCACGTTGCCCAATCATATGTCTTTGATTTGTTATGGGAACAGTCCACTTCTCCATCTGACACCTGAGTTATTGACCTTGGCATTCTTGTAGGCTCTCAGGGTCCGTGGATGGCTTCTTAGAATCCCGTTTCCTCCCCATGCTTTCTACCCTTCTCCCCTGTTTCTAAGGCAAGTTGAGTAGCGATAGAAGTTAGCAGACATCTTACCAATTCAACCTTGACAAATGGACTATTCCAGTCACAGACAATAACCACTATGTACTGGATACTTATGCTGAATTTATGCAGACGTTGTAGCTGGCTTCCAATTCATAAATTACACTGGGGACACCAGATATGTAAGTACATGAAAACTTGCAAATGGATGTTGTATGTATGGCAGCCTTACCAATTGACTAAATCAATGAATGAACAAATAAAAGAAATAGAAGTCAATACAGTGTATGCCATCTTCTTTTTTGACACATACCTCTACACACTGATGTCTGGCTTCATGCTTTGGTGTCTGGAGTTGAATCTCCATGTATGTTGTGTGCAGAATATAACTGAGAATGCTATCTTATTCTTGGTGGTTCATTATTCATGGGTTCATGGCTGGTAAGTGCATTGTGGTGGTGCATTGGTTAGAATGCAGTACTGAAGGCTACTTTTGCTGAGTCCTGGCTGCCGGCAGTTCGAGTCTCACCAGCTCAAGATTGACTCAGTCTTCCATCCTTCCAAGGCTGGCAAAATGAGGACCCAGATTGTTGGGGGCAATAGGCTGACTCTGTAAACCCCTTAGAGAGGGCTGTAAAGCACTGTGAGGAGGTATATGAGTCTTAGTGGTATTGCTAGTGCTATTGTACGCAGAGTCTGGCTGTGTAGAAAACTGAAAATTTGCTTGGTTCATTTTTATATGAATACACAGTATATGAAATGCATTACATGTTTAAAATGGGTATCAGGAAAGAATAAGTAACAGACTTGCCTGCCTTGAAATATGAGCTTGACATAGCAGTTCACATGAACGCTTAATATACAATGCTTAAATTCGCTTGAGAAAATTATGGAGTGGCAGCATTTCAGTTCAAATTATGCTCTGTTATAATGTTGCTTAAATCTGATACTCGGAATCCCTACTGCTTCAAAAGTAACGGTGTATTTCAATTTAAATAACAGTAATTTAAATCTAAATGCTTATTATACTTGGTATTGGTATATTATCTCTGCTGGCAAATGACAAAATGTATTTCCTTATGACATATAGCTCTTTCCTTACATTACTTTATCATTATTTAGCTTTTAAAAGCATGAACTGTGTACACAGGGGCAAACATACGACTAAGTAACACAGATATTCCACAACTTACAAAAAATTGTTTAGTGATTGTTCAAAGTTAGCACTGAAAAAAGTGACTTATGACCATTTTTCACTTATAACCATTGTAGCACCCCCAAAGTCATGTGATCAAAATTCAGACGCCTGGCAACTGACTCATAGTTATGACAGATGCAGTGTCCCAGGATCATCCGATTACTTTTTGCGAACATCTGGCACGCAAAGTCAATGGGGAAGCCAGATTCACTTAACAACCATGTTACTAACTTAACAACTGCAATGATTCAGTTAACAACTGTGGCAATAAAGATCATAAAACGGGGCAAAACTCACTTGACATATGTCTCACTTAACAACATAAATTTTGGGCTTAATTGTGGTTGTAAGTTGAGGGCTACCTACATATACATATACATATACATATACATATACATATACATATACATATACATATACATATACATATACATATACATATACATATACATATACATATACATATACATATACATATGTTGTTGTTAGCTGCAAAGTCATGCCCGACCCATCCCGATCCCATGGACAATGTTCCTCCAGGACTTCCTGTCCTCTATCATCTTCTGGAGTCCATTTAAGCTCACGCCTACTGCTTCAGTGACTCCATCCAGCCACCTCATTCTCTGTCATCCCCTTCTTCTCTTGCCCTCAACCTTTCCCAGCATCAGGCTCTTCTCCAGTGAGTCCTTCCTTCTCATTAGGTGGCCAAAGTATTTGAGTTTCAACTTCAGGTTCTGGCCTTCTAAAGAGCAGTCAGGGTTGATCTCCACTAGGACTGACCGGTTTGATCGCCCTGCAGTCCAAGGGACTCGCAGGAGTCTTCTCCAGCACCATAGTTCAAAGGCCTCAATTCTTTGGCGCTCAGCCTTTCTTATAGTCCAGCTTTTGTTGACAGGGTGATGTCTCTGCTTTTTAGTGTGCTGTCTAGATTTGCCATGGCTTTCCTCCATAGGAGCAAGCGTCTTTTAATTTCTTGGCTGCAGTCCCCATCTGCGGTGAACATATACATATACATACACACACACACACACACACATGCACACACACACACACACATATATACATACATACATATATTTACTGTATATTAGGAATTTAGTAAATGACTCACTATATAGCAACCGGCTTGAAAACAGTTCTCATCTTTTAACAGATTTGCCTCGTTCTCTTGAGTAAGCAGTGGGCCAGAGTGGAATATTTGAATTACTTGCCTTTGAATATTTGAAATACTTGCTTTTCAATTTAGAGAAGAGACCCCCAACCTTTTGAGCACCAGGGACCAGTTCCCTGGAGAGTGGTTTTTCTCCAGACTGGAGGGGGCATGGTTTCACGTACTGCTTGGAGATGGGGCTTCAATTGTTTGCATGGGCCAGTTTCTGGCATGCCATGGTCCTGTGCCAGTCCATGGGGACCCCTGATTTAGAGTAAGAGGTTTCTCTAATTTAGAGCAAGAGATTACTATATTATATATTTGTATCTGTACTAGGCAAAGTCAAAAGTTACTCTTTTTTATGTTTGTTTTTTTGTAATATTTTTTCCATCAACTTTACAATTTTCTCCCTTTTTAACCCTCCCCAATTTTTCTGTTTTGTCTGATTTTGTATTTTATTATTCTTTTGAAACTCAGTAAAAATATTTGCAAAACAACAACAACACAACCCTTGCTTTTCGATCCTCCTTATTACGTAGCCAGATCTTTTTTTCATGGAAAGTTCTGTCTACCTTTTAAAAATATTAGGTGTATATTTTAGTATAAGCACTTTAATATAAGCACTTCTAATACTAAAACCCCTAGTCAAAAACAAATGTCTATTTGCATGTATTTATTTATTGTATTAACTTATATAGCTGCCCATATCACACCCAGATGCAATTCTGTGTGGCAAAGATAGGTAAACAATAACAATAAAATAACAATATAGAACAAGGATGCAGCATCACAATGGGGAAATCAAGTTAAACATATAACCACGATTATATCATGAAATAAAAACAATAATGATAGGTGCATCCAGTTTCTTAGAAGCAGAATAAAAGAATTGGAAGGGACCTTAGAGGTCTTCTAGAATCTAGTCCAACCATCTGCTCAAGCAGGAAACTCTAAACCAGGCATGTGAAACTTGTGACGTCACATGACGTCGCGTGACGTATCGGAACTTTTTCCCATTGCCGAAAATGGGATGGGTGCAGTTTCTCCGTGATGCTCCGGCCCGTGGGCCGGCAGTTTGACACCCCTGCTCTAAACCATTTCAGACCAATGGTTGTCCAATCTCTTCTTAAAAACCTCCAGTGATGGAGCACCCAAAACCTCTGGAGACAAGTCTAATTAATTGTTCTAATTGTCAGGAAATTTCTCCTTATTTCTATGTTGCTTCTCTCCTTGATTTGTTTCCATCCATTGCTTCTTGTCCTGCCTTCTGGTGGTTTGGGGAATGGGTTGACCCCTCTCTTCTTTGTGGCAGTGTCTCAAATATTGGAACATTGCTATCGTGTCATTTCTAGTCCTTCATTTTATTAAACTTGATATACCCCAAATCCTGCAACTGATTTTCATATGTTTTAGCCTACAGTCCCTTAATCACTTTTTGTTGCTCTTCTCTGCACTCTTTCTACAGTTTTATATCATGGTGGCATCATTCAGGTTTTCTAGCATATGTGAAATTGAAGCAGGTTTATCTTCAGAGTCATGATAAAGTCAAATACATATCCCAAAAGAAAGCAATAGCAAGCCTTTTCGGTGCTACTGTTATTTCCAAAAAGTTGTACAAATAGGTCCATGTACTGTAAGTTCCCAGAAGTGAAGTTCAACCAGAAGGAGGGTTTTGTTTAATCTTATTGGATATACTAAATCAATTGTGTTCTACTGGATAGAAAGAAGAGAACGTTAAATATCCAATCTGAGATGATTTATAATCTGTATCTCCAACCTAGCTGAATACATGTCTTCATTGGAAATGTTTGCCTCTAATGTGTAATTCATTTTTATTGATTCCTTTATTTGATCCATTTTCTGTAAAGGGTCACCACAGAAGGAACTGAGCTATACTACATAAATAAATAATAGGAGTAACCTAAACCTGTAACAAAGAGATTCCCAAGTGGGAGAAGCAGGGTTTTTTTCCCACCAACGGATCTTCTTGAAGTTCACAGAAAGGAAATACTGAACATGGGAGCTGCTATGACATTTCTTCAAACAAAGCTAAAATGAAGATTTAGTAGAGAGAAACACAACTTTTGGGAGCCAAAGACTTCCTGTATTTTCAAGTGATGTACTGGGTATGTGTTTCCCCGTAATCCCTGAATTTAATAAAACAGAATGAATTAAACACATATTATTGCTTCTATGTTGTCAATCCTATTCCTTTGTTAATGTATGATGGGAGAAGTCTAGTTCACCGGGACATAGGAACATAGGAAGCTAGATTATATCAGATCCATCAAATATAGAATTAATCACACTTTTCCTAGATTTTTAGGGAGCTTTGGCCATCCCAATTACTTTGAGATGATGGGGACGGAATCTGAAACAATCCATCTGAAGCTGAATACATCCATCACTGAATTACAGTTCCATGATTTTATATTATATCCCTTGGGTGACATGCTGAAAATTCCCTTGCAATTTAATTTCTCAATCTGACAAAGAACCATTAGTCATCCATGGGGAATGAATATAGGTTTGAAAACTTGAAAGGGTGACCATGTGATGACATTAAATTTCCTTTTTTGCATGCATCACACATAAAAAAAGTGGTGGAGCTTCAAATATGAGGTCACAACCACCAACACAACTTTTTTCACATCCCACCCAGAACTTTTTGCCACTGGAGAAGCAATGATACCTTGAAAATGAGAACATTCATGCACAGACACTCTTGGCCTCACTGATGCTAAATAAGTTATATGTCTATCCATGAGAATTTTCTGAAGCTTCCTCTCTTTTAGTGGGTTTATGAGAGAAAGCCTCTTTCATGGAATTGAATAATAATTGGAAGAGGAGGAGGAAGAAGAAAAAAAAACATAACCAAACTGTTGTGCCAGCTAATAAGCCCTAATAAGCAGGCATATACATAGAATGAAGGCTACTGCTAAGCTTGTAAGCCGCCCTGAGTCTTCGGATAAGGGCGGGATATAAATGGAATTAAAATAAAATAAATAAATAAAATAATTTCCCTGCACAACATTGATCTTTGTCTATAACTTGACCAGACTGCTTTTTAAATACCACCTGCTTGTTTTCTCCATAAATTTAATTACTTGGGAACACAAGATATACAAGACTGATGCACCTTGCAATCCCCTATTTTGCTTCCTGGAGGGACTATGCCCCTTCTAATGATCCAATTCTTGTCCAGTGACCTCAGTTCTGCCAAAACTCATCTAAAGTATTGGACAGGCCCCCAGTTAATCAACAGACCTCTCCTGTTTGTTTATTCCCCTTATGAGGAGAGTGGCTTCTAATCGAACGTTTTCAAGAAAGTCAATAATTTATAGACAGAAAAGCTTCCATTTCATCTGACATTCTAGCTTAAGAGGCTGAGGCAATTCATTAATTTTTCATACTACAGGAAAACCTTCATAACTAGATTTTATAAGCCTCAATTAATTTAACAAGATTGAGAAATGTAAATTTTCCTTCCTTCCTTCCTTCCTTCCTTCCTCCTCCTCCTCTTCCTCCTCCTCCCCCTCCTTCTTCTCCTCCTCCTCCTCTTCCAATTCTGATTCTTCTCCACCTCTATCTCACACAGAGTTCAGGATTATCACCACCAAAATCTAGATTCTGTAGATAGAGATTTTTAGAGTCCTACTAAGCTTCTAAGAGATTACTTGCTATTCTGTGGCTCAATCTGTGCTTTATAAGTTATGTGTTGCTAAATCTAACAGAAGTATCTTAAAATTAAAGTGACTATGGAAATGGGGGAGGCTGAATTTTCACTCTCTTCAAGCAACAAGACAACAGTATTGAGCTAGACAAATGAATGCTGTGAAACCCAATTTCTTCCATTCTTAAGGTCATAACTGTTTCACTCTTTCCACAAATTTCTACTAAAGGTAGTTCTCATGGAATAATGCTTCTTGTGGACTTGACCCCTGTATTTATTATATGTTTATATAGAATAAAAATATTAACATACAATGAATCATCATGAGTAGGTGGTAGAAGACAATTTTTGTGTAGAGTTTCATCCAGATAGGAAAAAACAACAACTGTGGGCTCAGAATTTTTCTGTATTCAGATGTTTTTCCATAAAAAAGTGAATGATATACGATCAGAGAAAATAACCCAATATGTAGCATGTTTCAACTTCACAATTCTGGCCATTCCTACTAAGTCCACCTGAAATGCACTAAATCATGAAAAGGTTCTGACTTGGTGTTTCCTTGGAATAATTCACTGAACCTTCTGCTGGAAGCTCATTTGTTATTCTGTGTAGTACTACTAATTATCATGAATTCCTCTGGTATTCATCATAATAGCACTAATTATAATGAAATTGTTTGGTATTCGTTATAATAGCACCAATCATAAAAAATTCATTTGACATTTATGAGGATATCACGTGTGCATCCCTGGCTTACTGCTTTAATTTAGCATCTGCAAAACATTACTTAATAGAAACATGAAATCAAATACTGCTTACATTTTAAGCAACAACCAAAACAAAGAAAATGATGTATTTCTGCACTATTAGAATTATAAATGTGGATTATCAGTTATCTGAGCTCTTCTTTGCTGGTCAGCTCTTTCAAGTTACTAATATAGCAAAGGGAACAAATTTGTAATTAATACCAAGAGTATATGAGATCCCCAAATATTGTTTGTGTGTGCTTGTGTGTGTGTGTGTGTGTGTGTGTGTGTTTGTGTGTCTCTATGTGTTAAGATATTCATTTGAGAACAACATTAAGAATCTATGGCTATCTCCATATTACAGCAGTAAGATGCTACAATTTACAAATATGGTTCAAAAAAGAATGAATAAATATGAGCAGTTGTTGTTGTTCAAGTGTAATAATACCTTAGCTCCCCAAAAGTATCAGGAACATTTTAACAAAACAATTTTGCTAAATCTACAGTATTAAGGAAAACATATATATTTGTAAGAAGTGCTACCTAATATAAGAGTGTATTTATGGGATGGTTCTTTGTACATTGCTAATATTCTTTTAGATTATCCATTTGATTTTAGCCCAAGGATCATATTTATATCACCAGTACAAGAGAATACAGCTTAGTGTTAAACTGTGGGGGCCTTGGTGCTCTCTGAGCTTTGTTGTTTGCAGATATTTCATTACCCAACTGGGTGACATCATCCATGCTGGAAGTGGGGTTTGCAACAACAGTGTTGTTGTTGTTTTTTCTTTTGTAAGTCCTTGATTAGAGAATTGTTAATCCCGTTAACAGAGAGCAAACTTCACTCTATTGTAGCCCTGAAATTTTTATCTAGTTGGGTTATTATTATTATTATTATTATTATTATTATTATTATTATTATTATTATTTCTTTCTCTGTGGACTAAGAACACCCAAACAATCTAATAAAGCAAAGAACTTTTCCTATATCCAGAGCTTCACCAATCAGGCTGCAAAACTTTAAGATGGCTACTAGATGGCAGAAAAAAAACCTGGTTGTTCCACATCTCTTTGTTGACATCTGTAGGTGATCCAGATGTTTACATCTCATAATATGATATCCCAACTTCTATCACCAGAGTACAATGGAAATGGAAAGGGGAAGAACACATATTGTGAAGGAGAAGGCAGGTGAACCAAAAGGGATTTTTAGAAAGTCTAAAGTGTTGGACGATACTACCTAAGCCTTTTGCCCTTTAAGAAGACTGTAACTTGGGGGAGGGAGGTGTTTAATAGCCAAATCTACAAACATTGAGAAAAATGATCTCACCCAATCTTAATGTTTAATGGTTTATTACCCTGAGTTTAATGACCACACAACTATCTGCACCTCAACACAAACAAACAAAGAGTGCAAAGAAGTAGTCATTTGCTTTATGGAAGAAAAAAGAGTTTGGTTAGCAATTTCACACATTAATTCCAAATAATCTAGAACAGGGAAAAATACATCAGAGGAAGCTGTGCTTTCTAAACGTGAAAGTAACATTAGCTCTTGGGAGGGGGAAACCAATGGCTGGATAATACACAGAGCAAGAAAAGCTTGTGGTAAGTAAAAAATTAGGAATATGGATGAGAGAAATAAAATTAGAATGAGGCTAAATTGTAGTTGTGTGTTCCAGGAAAAGAAAAACACAAGAATCATGGACAGTTGAAAAAAAAATGCATAAAATCCACAGAAATTGTTTGAAACCAAGGCTTATGTCAGAACAATTACCTCAAGACTGGGCATTAATGATCAATAATATTATTTTCCAGGAGAAACAACAACAAGAAAATGGCTTCCTGGTTTGTCATTGAGGAAACAATCACCTCATATCACTTCCCCATTGGATAGTTGACATCACATGGTTCCATTGGTTCTCCATATTTTCTTTCTCCCCCAAAATAGGCTTGGCCCATCTGTTTCCCCTACAATCCAGGGAGCTTTGAAGAAAGTAATATCAATCCCTAATAAAAACAAAAAAAAATAATAGATAAAATAAAGAAGATAAAGGTGGTTTCTTTGAAATGTTTCATCCAAGCTCGAGCATGTATACTGTATAATATTCGGTAAGAATGCAGAGAAGGGAAACATCTGTTCTGTGGTTAACAAAGATTATTAGAGGACTGGAGACTAAAGCATATGAAGAACAATTGCAGAAATTGGATATATCTAGTTAATGAAAAGAAGGACTACTGTAAGCTAGGGATTACATGATAGCATTTTCCCAATATCTAAGGGGTTGCCACAAAAAAGAGGGGTTCAACCTATTCTCCAAAGCACCTAAAAGCAGGACAAGAATCAATGGCTGGAAACTAGTCAAGGAGAGAACCAACCTAGAACTAAAGAGAAATTTCCTGCAGAACAATTAATCAGTGGAACGACTTTCCTCCAGAGTATTTTAAGAAAAGATTGGACAACTATTTGTCTGAAATGGTATAGGGTTTCCTGATTAAGCAGGAGTTGGATTAGAACACAGATCCCCAACCTTATGGCTACTAGGGACTGGTTCTGTGGAGAAAGGTTTTTCCATGGACCACAGAGTATGTAGTTTTTTGTGCTGCCTGCATCCCACAGATGGGGCTTTGCTTATTTGTGCTGGCATGCTGGCATGCTGCAAGCTGGTACTGGTCCACAGATTGGAGGTTGGGGATCCCTGGAGTAGAAGACCTAAAAGGTTGCTTCCAGCTCTGTTGTTCTGTCATCAATATCATACTTTGACTTGTACCCAAAGAAAATCTAATAAAGAACTTGGGAACAGGTTAAATACAGAATCAGATTAAAAGGCAGGTTGAGAACAAAAAAGCAGGAGCTTTCCAGAAGCTGCTAAAAAGTATGTTTTTTTGTCTCATTTATTTGTAAGGCACAAATTACAGTTTCATTTTTTTTCTTGCTTCCCCAAGGATATGATCAATAGATGTTCAAGTTCTTTAAATTTATACACTCCAGATGCATGAGCAAATGACTTAGGTCCCACATACTTGTTGTTTTGGCAGCTTATTTAGTTACTTTAACATTCTGACCACTTATTTCTGCAGATTCTGAACTGAACAAATACTATTTTCCTTTTGTATTAAAATGTGTGTCTTTATGAAAATGGGTTGTGTTGTAGCACACATTTTAAAGAAACGAACTTAGTGGTGAAATGAACAAAATCCAATCTTTTATTAGTGAGAACAGCCTTCTCCAACCAGCATTGTCTGGATGCATTAGGCTTTAGTTTCTATCATTCACAGCCAAGATAGGCTCAACTGTTCAAAATATGATTAAAAATATTGAGAACTGAGAAGACCTGACTCATCCCGTGACAGTAAAATCCAATTAAAAATGGTTGGCACTTGGATAAAACATACCATCCATAATAGTGACAAGAAAACAAATAAGACTCTTTTTTATTTTTATTTTTTTTATTTTTTGCAGAACCTGACATTTTAAGGTAAAGTTATTTTGTGTATGTGTGTGTGCACGCGCTATAAAAGGACATTGTAAAATCTGCTAAAATCTTCAGTCTTGAACATTTGTTATTGTTGAACTATTGCTCACTACTCACTGGAACTAGCTGTGGGCTATATTTAAATAGCCTTATTCCCACAGCATTTAATGGCATTAGTATTCATGTTTTGAACTTCTTCATATTGACTCTAACCTTGACAATAGTTTCTCCTTTTCTCTGATATTATCTCAGCTTTGAACAATTATTTCTCCATTATTATAATGATCTATCTGGGATCAGGTATATCCCCAAGATTGTTTTATATGCTTTCACCTTGTCTTTTTGAACCATGATGAATAATGATATTAGCCAGAGGAGTGTAATGGGATGATTTATAAGATGTGCAGCCAAATAAATAAATGAAAGAGAGAAGAGAGAGAGAGAGAGAGAGAGAGAGAGAGAGAGAGAGAGAGAGAGAGAGAGAGAGAGAGAGAGAGAGAGAGAGAGAGAGAGAGAGAGACTAAAAAAAAATCTTCCCAGAAAGTAATAGTTCTCTTTTTGTATTTGTCAGATATGGCCCTGAGCATACCACCGGTATGTGATTCTGGACAAAACATTTTAAGAAGGATACAAGACAAACTGGAAAAAATTCTGAGAAGGGCAACCAAGGTGATCAAGGGCCTGGGACTGGGAAATGGATATACCTAGTCTTCAAAAATGATGATGGAAAGGAGAATATGATAGCCCTTTTTGTATATCAAAATGGTTGTCACATAGAAGACTAAAAGACTTCTGCTGTCCCAGAGAATAGGATATAGAATAAGAGTCGTCAGCTATGGAAAAGCATATTCTAGCCAAACATTTAAAAGAAATTTTTAAAATAAGAACGGTTCAACACTGTGACTTTCTACGTGTAAGGGGAATGGTTGGGATACCTCTGCTGAGCAATTTGTTTGGATCCTGGATTATTTGAGTCACTTAAAAAGAAGTTTAGACTCAGTATTTTAAATGTCCTTTCTTGCCTTGTGATCATAGTTCTGTGAGATACAGACAGGAACCTTCACACAGAAAGAGTGGCAAGTGGTCCAAATTCTGTTGCATTTATGGCTTTATTTGCTGTCCCTCGTTGATTTCTTTTTTAAAATAAACAAAAAACCAAAAAAAACCCCACCAAATAGCTCTGCTTGTTCTCATTACTATCCTTGCTGCCAGATTAGTGCTTGGGATTGTTTTCCACAGGAAGTACATTTTTCTCTCTGTTCTTCTTCAAAGGACTGCTCCAGCATCATCCTACTCGGTAGAGCTCTGAGTCGAACAACTTTACGTACACTTATGAGCAGGGCTTTTTTTCTAAAAAAAAAAAAAGGTGCCGGAACTCTCATCTTGGCAGGCGTAGGAGGCAGGGGGGCGGTGGGTGGCACTGCTGCAGTCATGGGTGCGAGGGGTGTTGGTGGCGGGCTTTCCCCCGGGGCTGGAGCCAGCGCGGCTGGTGCTGTGGGAGCAGCAGGGACCGCTCTATATGGTGGGGCTGCGCGAGACATGCGGCAAAGGCGGTGCAGGCCAGACAATGCAGGGCGGTAAACTTAGGCGCGCAGGGTGAGGCGATGGTGGTGCAGGTCCAGCACCAGGTAGGCCACCAGCCTGGCTGTCATGGGTGAGCACAAGGAAGGAGTGCACATGGACTCCACAGAATCCACCTCCCACTCCTTGTCCTCTCTTACTTACCTAGTTGAGATGGTGTAGTTGGGGAGCAGGGAGGGATGCAAAGTTCCTGCCAACTCGCCTTCGCTGCAGACAACTTGCTGGTGCAACTTTTGCCGGCCAGGTCTTTTGGCATGCTCAGCAGCAATTCCTATTAGTTTTAGAGGGAGTAGCATAGCTTGTGCAAAAGCTTTTTTGTGTGTGTGCAAAAAAAAGGTGCCGGAACACCATTCTGAGCATTCTATGAGAAAAAAAGCCCTGCTTATGAGGATTGAAAGGGGAGTTGGGGGATGTCAGAATAGTTTTGCTCTTAAATGAGTGGACAGTTCTAGCCAGTGGTAATAGGGAATGAGCAATCAAAGTCTAGACCATTCAGGGCTTTTTTTCTCATTGAATGCTCAGAACGGAGTTCCCGCACCTTTTTTGGATGGAACCTTGTAGGATAGGCAAGACAGGTTGTATGACATGTGTGAGTTCCGGCACCTTTTTCTCTTACAAAAAAAAGCACTGAGACCATTCATATAAGAGGTACCACAGAGTTTAATAATTCTTTGAGTTTTCTAATGTCCATGTTGTCACTGAAGGAATCATTACTTTGCTTGCAGGTAAATATTTAAATTTCTTCATTCCAAATTACACAGGAAATACACTGCATGTGGAGGTAAAAAAGAAGTTGGTTACATTAAAATCAGCTGAACAGAATCCTACAAAACAGGAGTTGCTGTAATCCAGAAGTCACCACATTATAAAAAAAGATGTTGAGACTTTGGAAAAAAAGGCAAAGAAGAGCAAATGAGATGATTAAAGTCCTGGAGACTAAAACATATTTATTTATTTATTTATTTATTTATTTATTTATTTATTTATTTATTTATTTATTTATTTATTTATTTATTTATTTATTTATTTATTTATTTATTTATTTATTTATGGTTGCAGGGACCGGGTATGTCTAGAGAAAAGAAGGACTAGGGGTGACATGATAACAGTATTCTAGTATTTGAGGGGCCGCCACAAAGAAGAGGGAGTCAACTTATTTTCCAAAGCACCAGAAGGCAAGACAAGAAACAATGGATGGAAACTGACCAAAGAGAGAAGCAACCTGGAATGAAGGAGAAACTAACAGTGAGGACAATTAACTAGTGGAACAGCTTGCCTCCAGAAGTGGTGGGTGCTTCATCACTGGAGGTTTTTAAGAGAAGACTGGACATCCATTGGTCTGAAATAGTATAGGGTCTCTTGCTTGAGCAGGGGGTTGGACTAGAAGATTTCCAAGGACCCTTCCAGGTCTGTTCTGATTGAGTGATTGATTGATTGATTGATCTTGTTTAGTGTTAGCCCCACTAAACAGGTTGGACAGGTTATACATTCCCTGAAATTTCAGGCCTATGATTTGGGTACTCTTGCAGATCCATAGCTTCTACTAGAGCAGCAGGAGGAGAACACGTTGATCAAGTGATCCTTTGCTCAACTCTTGCTAGTGCACTTGTGATAGTATGATCCACACTAGCGTGGCCTACATCCCCTTTATTGCAAGTGAAATCAGGCAATTTTATCAGAAACATGAAAGCTTGGGAAACCAGCAACTTCTAAAATAACCTGAAGCCTATTTGTGTTTTTATCTAGCTGACAAAGTATACCGAGATGACTAATATTGTTTTGAAATAGTCTCTCGACTTCAGTATCCACTTCTAACAAAGACCACTTTAGAAAGATAAATAACCTGCCTGCATGGAAAGATTCCCAATTCTGCACCACACCTGCTCAAACCAAAACAAAGCAAATTACCACAGGAAATATTACGAAACATGAAAGTCATTTCTTACAGACTGCAGTGTAACAAGAAATGAATTATTGTTAATAGTGTTTAGAGATGTGGGCTACCCACAGCAAGAATATGTGATTTTTTTTCTGATTTCTTTTTTTAATGGCATGCAAAGAGTGAAGATTCCATAACAAATCTAAACATGTTATTTTTCTCTTTATGGTAATATCTTCATTCCAAACAGGTGTTGACCCTGAATTTTTTATTTATTTATTTATTTTTTCATAGCTATTTGGGACAGAAAATGAAACCCTGCTGAGAAGTTGTTGAAACTGGTCACAGTGAAACTGAATTTAATATGCACAAATGAGAACAAATCTGTCTCAAGTCACATTAAACAGTCACATTGAGGTATAAGGGGAATACAAAGGAGGAGAGGGCATGAAAAACTCAATAGAATGCTTTTCATAAGTTTACTGAGATCTTCCAGTTGAAGACGTCATTCTAATCCTTGTGTGAAATTAGCTTTCTCATTGATCTTACAAGGTTTTAAGAAGGGCATGCAACTGAAAGCAATTTCCATGTTTCCTTGTGAATGGAGCAATTGCATCCTGCGCCTATGGAATTGCTTCAGAAAAAGCAGTTTATCACTGCTTTGTGCTTGGAGGGTTGCCTTATTTCAAAGCACCAGGACAAGCACACCAGGTACCCAGGACAAACAGACAAACACCGATAATTTTCTTTCATTTTTATGAAAAAGGGAAAGATAGGTGTTTAGGAAAAGACTTGAAGAAGCAGAACATTTGGCTGCTTGGTCTCAGTCTTCAGATGTAAAGACAACAGTTCAGGAACTTTTCTTCGTGGCCATGTTCTCATGCTTTCAACCAGTTTGAAACCTTTTTATTTGGAATAAAATGTAGTGCCCCAGCAATCATTCCTCTTCTGTTGTAGGCACAGTACTGAAAATGGTGCAATTCTATGAAGCAAAAGTTGGGATTTGAAAAAGCCAGATAGTAGGAGTATTGACCTCATTGAACTTTGGTGTTGGAGAAGATTTCTGAGAATATAGCAATAGGCATATCTTAGTTTGTTGATATTTCTCCCGGCAATATTAATTCCAACTTTTGATTCATTTAGCCCTGCCTTTCTCATGATGTACTCTGCATATAAGTTAAATAGGCAGGGTGACAGTATACAGCCTTGCCAGACTCCTTTCCCAATTTTGAACCAATCAGTGGTTCCGTGTCCAGTTCTCACTGTTGCTTCTTGACCCGCATATAGGTTTCTCAAGAGACAAATAAGATGGTCTGGTACTCCCATCTCTTTAAGAACTTGTGGATCAGTTTGTTGTGATCCACACAATCAGAGGCTTTAGCATAGTCAATGAAGAAGAAGTAGATGTTTTTCTGGAACTCTCTAGCTTTCTCCATGATCCAGCGTATGTTGGCAATTTGATCTCTAGTTCCTCTGCCTCTTCGAAATCTTGCCTGTACTTCTGGTAGTTCTCGATCCACATACTGCTGGAGTCTAGCTTGTAGGATTTTAAGCATAACTTTACTAGCATGTGAAATGAGTGCAATGGTGCGATAGTTTGAACATTCTTTGGCACTGCCTTTCTTGGAATTGGAATGTAAACTGATCTTTTCCAATCCTGTGGCCACTGTAGAGTTTTCCAAATTTGCTGGCAAATTGAGTGTAGCACTTTTACTGCATCGTCTTTTAAGATTTTGAATGGCTCAGATGGAATACTGTCACCTCCACTAGCTTTGTTGTTGCTCAGTTTTTCTAGGGGCCACTTTATCATGTCCATTTTTGCATGAAACGTTCCTTTCATCTCTCCAATTTTCTTGAAGAGATCTCTGGTCCTCCCTATTCTATTGTTTTCTTCTATTTCTTTGCACTGTTCATTTAAGAACGCATTCTTGTTTCTTCTCTGGAATTCTGCATTCAATTGGGCATATCTTTCTTTTTCTCCCTTGCCTTTCGCTTCCCTCCTTTCCTCAGCTATTTGCAAAGCTTCCTCAGACAGCCATTTTGCTTTCTTGCATTTCTTTTTCTTTGGGATGGTTTTAGTTGCTACTTCTTGTACAATGTTGTGGATCTCTGTCCATAGTTCTTCAGGCACTCTGTCTATCAGATCTAATTCCTTAAATCTATTTGTCACCTCTACTATATATTCAACAGGGATATGATTTAATTCATACCTGAGTGGCCTAGTGCTTTTCCCTACTTTCTTCAGTTTAAGCCTAAACTTTGCAACAAGAAGCTCATGGTCTGAGCCACAGTCAGCTCCTGGTCTTGTTTTTACTGACTGTATAGAGCTTCTCCATCTTTGGCTGCAGAGCACATAGTCAATCTGATTTCTGTGTTGACCATCTGGTGATGTCCATGTGTAGAGCCGTCTCTTGGGTTGTTGGAAAAAAGTGTTTGCTATGACTATTGTATTCTCTTGACAAAATTCTATCAGCCTGTGCCCTGCTTCATTTTGTACTCCAAGGCCAAACTTGCCTGTTATTCTGGTTATCTTTTGGCTTCCTACTTTAGCATTCCAATCCCACATGATGATAAGGACATCGTTTTTTGGTGTTAGTTCTATAAGGTGTTGTAGGGCTTCATAGAACCGCTCAATTTCATCCTCTTCAGGACCTGTAGTTGGGGCATAGACTTGGACTACTGTGATATTGAATGGTTTGCCTTGGATTCAAACTGAGATCATTCTGTCATTTTGGGGATTGTATCCCAGTATTGCTTTTCCTACTCTTTTATTGACTATGCCTAAATCTAAGTCCTTCGGGAGAAGGGCGGTATATAAATAATAATAATAATAATAATAATAATAATAATAATAATAATAATAATAATAATAATAATAATAATAATAATAATTATTATTATTATTATTATTATTATTATTATTATTATTATTATTATTATTATTATTATTATTATTATTATTATTATTTGGTTCTAAATGTCTAGAGATCAGAGGAAGGAAGTCCAGAACTGGTATAAAATGGCCAGCATATGCTAGACCAGGGGTAGGCAACCTTGGCTCTTTTATGACTCATGTACTTCAACTTCCAGAATTCTTGAGCCAACCATGCTGGCTCAAGAATTCTGAGAGTTGAGGTCCACGAGTCATAAAAGAGCCAAAGTTGCCTACCCCTGTGTTATACTGATCCCACCCAATAACCAGTGGTTGCAAGGCTACAACACCAACTTAATGTATGTTGACACATGAAAAATTTCATCCATGTTAAACATGCTGTCGTTGCTGCCTCATTAAAGGCGAACATATTAACACTGGAGTATCTACTGTAAGAACAAGTATATGTTGGATTGTAGATGAGATAAAAGCAACTGCATAGAAGCAAATACTTCTCCTATCTTAGAATCATGTGTTCAAAAAAAGCAAATATATAATATTATTTTCATGAGATATTTGTCCAAATATTACTTTAAAACTGAATATTGAATAGAGGAGTTCATATTTGTTTCACCAGATATCACAGATACTTCAGCCTGTGATCCTCATGAAAGTAATTAATAGGAATCTGGGCTATTTCCACTTTTATCCTTGTTCTCTGTGAATAAATGAGGTTTTCCTTAATGGGATTCTTTGTTGGAGGTAGGGTTGTGAGTAAATAGGAGAGAACTATATGAAAGTGTGCAGCCCACAAAAGACCTTTCCCATTTGATTTTGGATATCTTCCAAAAATGGCACTTGGATGATAAATCTAAGCCTCTCCAATTTGTCAGCTGATTAAACATCAGCTGTGCTCTCATACTTAATAAAATCATACAAGCTGTGCCTTGACATAGTTCACTTCAGTGCCACATATGTGCTAATGGGCAGTTGAGCCAAGAGAAGCAGATGGCATTGACCGACTGGTGTGATAGTATTAGCTCAACATACAAGAAGCATGCTGGCATGCAATCCTCATGAAACACAACATTCCCAAGTGCTTGGAGACATTTCATTCATTCACTCATTCCAAATACCTTTGACAGCAAGTAAAAGCATTACATCAAGGACACTCAGAGAAATATCTTTCTCCAAGTCAGCCTAGAAAATAATAGTCACAATTAAACAATAAAAAGTATGCAAATGTATATTGTGTACTTGGCATAAAAGAACATGGTAAAATTTTGTTCCTTATTATGACAGCAAAGGTAACAAACTGGTATTCACTTTGAAATTCATGAATAATTTTATTAAAGTTTATTTCAAACCTTTACCTTTATATTGTTTAGAACAGGGGTGTCAATCTGCTGGCCCATGGGCTGGATGTGTCATGCCAAAACTGCACCCACCCCATTGCCAGCAATGGAAAAAAAGTCACGATACGTTGCGACACATTGTGTGACGTTGCGAGTTTGACACCCCTGGTTTAGAACATAGACCATTGGAGTTGGAAGGGACCTTAGAAGTCATTTAGTCCAACTCCATGCTTTAGCAGGAGACCCTATACCATTTCAGACAAATGGTGTCCAGGATCTTCTTAAAAACCTCCCACGTTGGAGGACCCACAAGATCTGAAAGCAAGGTGTTCCACTGATTAATTCTTCTTAACTGCCAGGAATTTTTTCCTTAGTTCTAGGTTTCTTCTCTCCTTGATTAGTTTCCACCCATTGGTGGAAACTAATTGCGCTCAGGTGCTTTGGAGATTAGGTTGACTCCCTCTTTTTCTGTGGTAGCTGCTCAACTGCTGTCATGTTACCTCTAGTCCTTTTAGACTAGACATTCCCAATTCCTAAAATACCCAATTCAATACCAAAATTGGAGTTTTGCATGCTACCCAAAAAATTTTGATTGGACAGTATAAAAGTTGTAATAAAAGAATGAACAATAATTTGGGAGCTATTCAGCTTTCTGAGCCAAGATTCAGGTGATGTCAGTCTGTTGGGATAGACCAAACTAAGAAATCAAAGCCATTTAGGCTTTCACAGAACAATTGTAATAACACAATCTACTCTGAAAGTGCTTTTCTCACATCTTCATATGAATTTGGGAGGGGACTGTCTGAAATATTTTGCCAAGTTAGTGTCTTAGAACGGACTTAAGCTATGCTTCTCTGCTACTTGCCTTGGTAACAGATCTTTCCAGTGCCCTTCAAGGTCACTCTTTATGATCTTTAGAGTTAACAATTCCAAATAAATTGGATGACCTTCTATATTAGTTTGAAATTAATATTGGTCTATGTATACAGCTCTTTTGTCAGGCTGAATGAGGACTCATACTTTCTCTCTCCAACGTAGTCTTTTTAAGAAGACCTTATGGAAGGTCCAAGACAACCAAGACATTATTCTGGATTAAGATCAGAAGAGGGAGAGTCAAAATCTGGAATGTCTGGCAGGAGAGATTTATGACAACCTAGATCTGAAACAAGCAGAAGAGTGTTACAACAACCTAGGTGTGAAACAGGTAGGACAAACTTTACTGTAAGTTCTTTAGCTATATTGTATGTTAGACTTGGACATCTCATGGATGGGAAGCTGTGTAAAAACATTATTCAGATGAGCACACTGTAGTAACTCATAAGCAAAAAAAAAAGCGAAACATACTGCCTACACAATATCTTCTAACAAAATGGTTCACCACCTAACTTTATCAAAGAGTGCCTGACCACTTAACCTACTACAGCACAACCAACACAAGCTATGAAAAGTATCATAGTGCCAAAAATTAAAAACAAAATATCTCAGATTATTACATGATGCCACATGGCATCATCACAGCCTACAAATCAACTAAAACCCTCCAAAATCTCATAAACAAACCAAAATACTCAATAGCCCAAGAAGAAAAATTACATATGGTGGAAGACTTGTAATGGTCACTATGTAGAACAGATAGGCAGAAGAGCAGCAGAGTACATCCATGAATACCAACTAGCAGTTAGAAGGGCTGATGAAAACTCTTTAATTTCACAACACATGGACAGAGTCAACCATAATTTCAATTGCGAAACTGTGAGTATCCTAAACCAATCTCAATCTGAAAATGCTAAGGAATTCCTGGAAGTCTGGCAAACTGGCCATTAATAGACACATAGAAATAAACTACATTTAAACACAATTCAAAAGAGAACATTTAAAAAAAACTAAAAGCTACTAAGAAGACAAATAATCAAGCAGACAAACAATCTGGCCACAAACAATACCCAACTTAAGAAACCACCAAGGAGAAATCCAAACCCTCAGCAACCTTGGCAAGGAAAGGTACAGGGAGTAAACCCCACATTAACTAGCCCTAATGATGTTACTGTGTTTCCCTAAAAATAAGACTGGGTGTTGTTGTTGTTGTTGTTGTTGTTGTTGTTGTTGTTGTTGTTGTTGTTATTATTATTATTATTATTATTATTATTATTATTATTATTATTATTATTATTATTATCCTCCAAAAGAAGCACCAGGTCTTATTTTGGGGGGATGTCTTACTCATCTCCAGCACCAACAGCCCTGCCGAGCCAGTCCACTTCTTCTGCGGCCGAAGGAGCAGATTCATTCTGCACCTGCATTCTAACCTGCATTTTGCAGTCACGCCTGTCCAGAAGGTCTCTGCAGCTAAGTACTGAGATATGGATTCAATCATTCCTCAGCTGCAGAGGTCTTGCAGAACCAAGCTATGGATTGAATCCATAGCTTGGTTCTTGGCTGTTGAGGTCTTGCAGAACCGAGCTAAGGATTGAATTCATACATAGCTCGGTTCTTGGCTGCAGTGGCCTTCCAGAAAGGCCTGTGACTGAGAAATGCAGGCCTGGCTGCGGGAGATGCCTCAGAAGAAGTGGGCCAGCAAGGAGAGGCCTGGCTGCCAAGTAAGTGGGTGTGGGGTACATGGGGCAGATCCACACACCCCCACCCCTGCCTTAGCTTGATTTTTAAGTGTGTGTCTTGCCCCAAAACTAGAGCTTATTTTTGGAGTAGGCCTATCCCAAAAATCAAGGTAGGGCTTATTTTCGGGGTAGGCCTAACTTTCAGGGAAACACGGTACCTAGTTCGGTAATGAACCCAACCAAGCTTAGTGAGCACCCAGGACTCCTGAGCTACAGATATTATCTTCTATTGAGAGTTAAGTATCATCAGTATGGGTAGTCGTTGACTTACAATGGTTCATTTAGTGACCATGTGAAATTACAACCACACTGGAAAAAGTGACTTATGTCTGTTTTTCACACTTATGACTGTTGCAGTGTTACCATGGTCACGTGATCAAAATTTAGACACTTGACAACTGACTCAAATTTATAATGGTTGCAGTGTCCTGGTGTCATGTCATCATCTTGTGTGACCTTTGATAAGCTAAGCCAATGGGGAAGTCAGATTCACTTAACAACCCTGTTGCTAACTTAAGAACCGCACTGATTCACTGTGGCAAGGAAGGTCATAAAATGGGGCAAACTCACTTAACAACTGTCTCACTTAGCAATATAAATTTTGGGCTTAATTGTGGTTGTAAATCAAACAGTTAACAATGATGCTGAATATCTGATTGTAAATTAGGATGCCCAAGAAAAAAAAAGTAAAAAGGGTAAACAAAATAACCCCTTTGACTGATTGCTGAGGAACATTTACTATAAATGGAAATCCTCAGGATTGAGACCCCCTAGCAAACTGAGAGAGACAGAGACAGAAGGAGGGAGGGAGGGAGGGTGGGAGGGACGGAGGGAGGGAGGGAGGGAGAGAGAGAGAGAGAGAGAGAGAGAAGACCATAGAGTCTCAAACTTATCAAGAGCAAGCAAAGGATAACAGGCATCAGTATCTCATGGTTAGATATAATATTCTCCTTTAAGGATGTTGTAACAATTTCTCAAGCAGTAGGAAACCATCCTTTCTATGAAGTATTTGGAAGGATATGAAAAGTTAATAAAAAGAAGCATGATTCTTTTTTTGTTCCCTCTACTTACACCGTCTTCCTTTTTTCGACAGAGGATTCTTTATGTCAGGGGATAGAAAACTAATGGATCTCCATACACTGTGGCTTCCAGTGATCTCAGCCAATAGGGCCCATAGTAAGAAGAGTTTGGAACTGCAATACAGCAACTTCTAAAGGGCTCCCACAGTTTTAATATGGGGTTTGTCATCCTTTTATTTATCCCATGTAAGGTGCACTTGCATATTAAATACCGTACACTTCTATTTAAGTGTATATTTACAACACTAAGTATTGTTTTTGTTTCTGTGGAGTTCTAGCAGTCAGCACGCTTCTCTTTAATTTCAAGTGAGAGCAACTAAGGTCGTAGCCTTGTCTTCAACAATTGCTTTGGGATATCTATATTAGAAGGTATCCTTCATAATTAAAACTGACCATAGGATCCATTTAGCAAGGATGGATACATTTCTGCCTTGCCCTCCTCTGGGCTCCTCCTGTCATGAATTTTAATAGTTTCAAGACCCTGCAGCAGAAGTTGCTGATTCTCAGATTGTCTTTCAAGATGAAAAAAGTGCTCAGTTCATTTGTTCAGGAGCAGCAATGAATTAGCAGTCCTCCATTACAGCAGATTATCATTGGTCCTTCTTAATATATAGGCACACAGTTGAACTGTTTGCAAAAGCAATTGAGCAATATCTTTTCTTTATGCCTATATCAATTCCGTGCTGCAGATTTTCGGTGTGATTAATAGCTGGTCAAAAGCGGTTCATCAAATATGCTGAATCATAGCTACTTCCCTCCTGATCTCTTTTCTAATGATAAGAAATGATGCACAGGGTGTGCAGACAACCGAGAGAGTGATGTATTTGTGAGAGCTAAATAAAATAAAAAGTAATATCATTTCTGCTAGGGTGGACTAATACAAGGCTGTGCAAAAGGCCAGCTATAAGGAGGAGTAGACCAAAGTATGACTGATGGATCAAAGAACCAAGAATTAGGACCTGGATTTCCATGTTCAAGAACTGTCTGAATATAGCTACATTCATCTACACTTTTTTCTAAATTGAAACAATATTCCATGACAAGTTTAATGAAAACTATTTGGTCAGAGTTCAATATTTTAGGTTATACAGTAGGAGGAAAAGATTTGTGTAAGGTGGGTGTACCTAGTGTGTAAGAGTGCTCCATTCCGTAAGTTACTATTTGTGTCTGTTTTTGTCTGCTCCTCTTTTTGCTGTCTTTTCCATATTGGCATCAAGAAGCCACCAGAGGGATGTATGTTGTAACTATTTAATTATTATTTAGATAGCCTCTCTGCTCTCATAAGATTGGGAAAATCTTGTTGACCAATGTTGTTCTGGTACCATGGTGGTGCAGTGGTTAGAATGAGTACTGTAGGCTAACTCTGCCGACTGTCAGCAATTCAATCCTGACTAGCTCAAGGTTGACTCAGCCTTCCATCCTTCCGAGGTTGGTAAAATGAGGATCCAGATTGCTGGGGGCAATATGCTGACTCTGTAAACTGCTTAGAAAGGGTTGTAAAGCACTAGGAAGCGGTATATTAGTCTACGTGAGGGCATTTAGAAGCTCCCTCAAGAACAGAGTTATGGAAAAACTGACACATCCTCCTGAATCTAATCCATTCAGCTCAAAGGTGTCTATCTAGCACTAGGAGCAGAAACAGGAGCATCCTTCACTAACCGGTTTTTGGTCTTAGGAACTTTTTCCTGATGTTCATCCAAAACGTCACAAGCAAAATCAAGAAAACAAATAATTAAATTAAATAAATCCAAAGAAGAGCTTTCTGAAATAAAGGGCTGTCTTTTATAATAAAGCATGCAAGGTCACTGTACTTATATAGAAAAAGGAAGGTTTTTAATAAAGTGTGGGTGGCACTTACCGAACTGCATAAAAATTTAGCATATTTATTGTTTTTGCTGTTTTGTGCTGAATGAATAAGAACAATAAAATATTTTAAATACTTAGTATGGAAGAAAGTGAAAGACACAAGCATTAAACTCACTATTTAATATTAAAACCTTGACTTTGAATAACTTTGTTTGTACGGTGGAAGATTATTGGCAGGATCCGTGTATTTTAATATTTTATAACTGTACATCAAGCAAATTAACAGAAAAAGAAATGTGTACAGATAACAGGGTTAACAATATGCCATTCTTTTAAAACAAAAGAAAAATAATAATTATCACGAAAGCCTAGAAATTTATTTCGTTAAAAAAAAATCCAAGAAAGTTGGAACTGACCTGAAGATTTTGTTCTTGCTTCTTCATTGAAAAAAATATAACTAAAATATTGAAAAACAATATGTAACTTCAGTCCATTGTAGTAAGTGGATGTATTCTTCAGGGTTGTGAAGTGATTAATTTGAGTATCCCTTATTGATATTCCTTGTCTTTGGGTCCAGCCTATCTCATAGGATCATTGCATGATGATAAAATGAAAATCCTTCCAGGACACCCTTGAGAAAAGGTGACATACCATCTAATAAATAAATAAATAAAGCATTGACTGTCACCCAATGCCTGTGGGTGGAAGTACAGCAGAGCTGTTTTGTCTGCAGTAAGTATACCTTAGGAACACCAAGGGAATAAGCAAACCAACTCATTGAATTGTAAATGCATGATAGCTTATAAGATAAGACTGTAATGCCCAAATAAGGTTGCTCATGTGAAAGACAAAACTTGTTCCTTTTATTAAAATGACATGGAGAGAGATTAATCAAAGAAATAAGAGATGATGAGATCAGGGTTTTGCTTCAGTTACTATGGGTGCTGCAATATTACCCAACAGTGAAAGACAGGGTCTGGAATTTGAAAAGAAGAAGATAATCAAGTCAAGAAAAGGCAATTAATGAAAGACTAATTACAGATCCTTCTTTTGAAAAACCTGATTGTTGTAAGCAATCAACTTGCCCTACAGCAGCTCTTAAAATCAAGTTTGATGTAATAAAAATGCTTTGTTTTCAGAGAAAAATTCTGATGATACTGCACACCTAAAAATTTTTAGACCCTTCAGTTGGAAATGTGTACTCTGAATATGTTCAGAGGTATTGGTAACATTAAAATGCTCAAAAATCAGAGGAAATGGTAGCATGAAAGAGAAAACAATACAAGTGTACAAGTACCTTGTTTTAATTTTTGTATTAAAAAGGTTGTAAAAGGAAGGTAAAAACTAATATAGACGAATATAAAAGGGAAAAACAGAAAGAAATCAAACAAAGAGCTCGAAGTGCAAGAAATGAAAAAGTAAAAGAAAAATAGAAAAGAAAGAGAAAAATTCAAAGAAGTGACTTCTGATCTTCTTTACAGAACTTTTAAAGAAATTATAAATTTATCTCTTTCTCTATAGTTACAGCGTGCCTCTTTTCTTTCCACAATCTATCCTGCCTAATTGTTCTGCACCAGCCTGCTACCGTCCCTGCAGAAAAGGCAAGGACAACCCCTTTACAAACAGCAAGAGGCTGGAATTACGCCTGCCAAATTTATAGCTACAAAAACAAATAAGACACGAACCAAGAAACAGGAGCTTTAAGAAACACGAACTATCCAAGCGGTTGCCTTCAGCAAACCAGCCCTCCCACACATTCCCCTTATATAGAGTTCAGGGCGTGGCTTCTCTCTGCCTCCTTCCGAGGAGCCCCATTGCCTTCCTCTGTTTACTCCTAATTGACTGCCTCCTGCATCGGGCGTCCTTAAACAGGGCCAGCTGTGGGTCATCTTCATCCACGCTGTCAGGCTCACACAGCTGGGTCTCCGTGGTGACCACGTGGGAGGGGCCTGGCTGAGGGCTCTCATCAGCAAGATCTTCAGCCCCCCAGCAAGGTCTTCAACACCCCCCTCCTCCTCTGAGTCATCCGACCCAACTGTCGAACCCACAGGCTGACCCTGAATCACAACACTAATCATAAAAACCATAAATCATATTTGCCTTTTACTATTTTCTGCAAAAAGTCTATAAGGGGTTTCTAGTCAGCAATAAATATATATATTGTTTTTTCTCTAATCAAAAAATCGGCTTGGCCATTTTAGCAAGTTCCATCATCTTCATCAGCGATTCCCATTGTGGGTTGTGCCAAATCTTTTGTAGGAGATGACTCAGCTGAGCCAGAGGGAAGAGTCAAATGCACCATCAGTCTTGAGTTCCTTTGCGCCCACAAGAGATCGAAGTCCAGCCCACCTTGAATTCCATTGACTCTTATCTACCACCAATTTGCTTTGATGATGAGTAGTTCAGATTCTTGTAGAGAGCTTCTGCTTGCAATAAACTTATATATTCAGTTGAACTGAATATATTCTTTTTTTCGTAATTTATATGCAACCATTGCCTGTTTTGCTTCCAAAATGAAAAGTCTTCTTTTACATAATTCATTTTTATTTCCATTTCTCTTATTATTAACACAGATAACCAGTAAAAGTTGCTCAGGTTACCTACTTCTCTGTTAGCATTCGGCAACTCCTTCAAGAGCTCATGTATCATCAGGCAATGGGACTCACAGGGGGCCAGGAAAATCTTAAGATGCTTTCCTTGCTATGGTTAACATTCATCCTCTCTCGTTTCTTCTGCTTTTAAATTTTTTAATTTTTTATTATTATTATTATTATTATTATTATTATTATTATTATTATTATTATTATTGTTGTTGTTGTTGTTGTTGTTGTTGTTGTTGTTGTTGTTGTTATTTGCACATTCGCCCAGATATTCAGACTAGATTTGGCATTTTTATCTACCTATCGAGTCCTTACCAAGTGGATGTTTGATGGTATTATAGATATCATCACAGGATGGAAGCTGTTCCTAGTAAGGCTGCCTTTTGCAATTGACTAATGGCGAATTTGTCAATGCCAATGGGGTTCAAGTGATGCTCCAGTTGTTGTTGTTGTTGTTGTTGTTGTTATTTGTGCTATATGCCATCCAGAGTCATCTTTTTTTAAAATGGGTGGCCATATAAATTTGATAAATATTTTTTTAAAAAAAAGAAGTAGAAACTTAGTTTGTTGGGAAACACTTATTTTGTCTGGAAATTTCTTTAATTCTTCTTTTCTTTATCTCAGCAAAAATTAACTTGTGTTTTCGTTTGCTTCTTCTTTTACTATTATTTTGTGAAGTAATTGCTAATGAAAGCTAAATGAAATGAAAGCTAATGAATCCTAAACTTTTCTTAAGTCACTACCTTTGCCTACATTTTTTTTAAATTGTCATTTTTAATGTGACAGAAGTAAAAGCATTTACTATTTGGAGAAAATCATATTAGCTGTGTTAAATCAAATAAAAATAATATGTTCATTATAGTATGGATGACCTTTAAGGATTTTCACCACCTTAGAACATTCATTATCGTGCAAACCTCCTTATTAAAATACATTGCTGAAGATTCTTGCTATAATGAATATGATTTGCAGTAGACTGGCTATTGCAATCTCCTGAAATCTATGAGTGATGTCACATGTGATGAACCACTGAGACCTAGCTAAACTGGCCAATGAATCTCCTTTGATAGGAAATAATATAACATCTCCTGTTTGAGTTGAGGCTTGTTCTAGGAGTTAGATCATCTAGAATTCTATGTCCTTTGTTGATTGGGGGACCTTTTCTTTTGATTTGTTCTTTACACGTGCATGGCTACTGTGCCGTTCTCTCAGTTCCTGGCTCCTGCCAATTGACTCACTGTAAATTACTGATTGTAGTCCAGCCCAGTATAGAATTTAATAGCTGTTCTTTGATTTCCAAATTCAAAACTAGACTGGTGATGACCTATAAAGCCCTGAATGGCTTGGGTCCGGGATATCTGAGGGAACACCTGCTGCCAGCATCAAGCTCCCATCGTCCAGTGCGCTCCCACAGGAAGGGTCTTCTCAGGGTGCTGCCGATAAAAGACTGTTGGCAGATAACACCCAGGGGAAGGGCCTTCTCTGTGGGTGCACCTGCCCTCTGGAACCAGCTTCCCGTGGAGCTTAGGACTGCCCCCGACCTTTGCACATTTCGCCGGGACCTGAAGACATGACTCTTTGAGCTCTCCGGCCCAGGCTGACAATTTTTAACTGGGTTTTTTTAATTTTAGGGATAATTTAATCTTTTTTAATTTGTTTTTAACTTTTGTACTGGTTGTTTTAAATACCCTGTAAACTGCCCTGAATCCTTCGGGAAAGGGCGGTATATAAATCTAATAAAATAAAATAAATAAATAAATAAATAAGAATTGCAAAAATTCAGAATCTACATTTATTTATAAGTATTTTATGACCAGCCAACTTAAATAGGCAGTTAATAGGCAACCTAACACCCTAGACCAGGGGTGTCAAACTGCCAACCCACAGGCCAGATGCGTCATAGCAAAACCACGCCCACCCCATTGCCGGCAAAATAGTCACAATACATTGCGACACGTCACGTGATGTTGCGAGTTTGACACCCCACTCCTAGGAACTCAACAACCAGTTTACTACAAAGACAATATAAAAAGAAACCTCATAAGAAACAAAGTTAAAATAATCCAAGACATAAGAAAATCGAGTCCCATATACAAATTCAAGGGTAGGAAGGGTAGGAATTAAAAACAAGATTTAACAGTCTTCCTGAAAGTCTGAAACTTGGTGGTGGTAGGGAGACTGTTTCATAGGGCAGTACTGTGACAGAAATGATATCCTATCAGACCTGCCACAACTTTAACCTCTGAAAGGAAATGATCCTTGGCTCCATTTGTTGGAAAAGGTATAGGTTTATTAGAGCTCAAGTACATTGGCATTAGACTGGCTATTGCAACCTTTAGTATTGCAAAGCCAGAACTGAGAATCATGTGCCAAAATTCCTAAATTCTACATTTCCCTCCTTTAGCTGTCTCCCACTGCCCACCCCTGTGCCACCAATCATATTCAGGCAAGATGTTTTCATAGGTCAGTCCAAGAGCAGTTTGGTATGCAGCGCCTCCTCCTTCCAGCTGGGTAACCTTGAGGCAGCATCACAGAAGGCACAGCCCTTACTTTCATTTCCCCAACCATTCCCCCCTTTATTCCCCCACTCCACCGTTCATGGCAGTTTGCCACCACATCGCAGCAAAGCAGAAGTGAGCATAAGGTGGCATCTGACATATTCTTTCTTGGTCCTGCAAGATAACACTGTGTAACAGAGAGGACCTAGAACATGCTCACACTGTTGAATCTGGAGAAATGGGCAGAAATCTGTAGAGACAGGCAGGCATACTGTTAATCTGGCCCTTTGCCACTTAATTATTACAGGTGATAACTAGTGTCTTGAATTGTACCAAGAAGCCAGTGCAACTCATGAAGCAGTGAGCCAGAGAACCAGTTTTGTCTAGGGGTGAAAGCACCAGGCTAGAAATCAGGAAATTGTGTTTTCTAAGCCTACCTTAGGCGTGAAAGCTTTCTGGGTGACTTTGGGCCAATCACCAGGAGACTGTGAATTCTAGTCCTACCTTATGCATGAAAGGTAGCTGGATAAATTTGTGCCAGTGACTCTCTCTTAGCCCAAATCACTTCATAGGGTTGTTGTTGTGGGGAAAATAAGAGGGGGAAGGAGCATTGTGTGTGTTCATTGCCTTGAATTATTTATTAAAATAACAAAAACAAGATATAAATAAATAAAATACCCTCCCTCCAATACCTCCCTGCATTCTGGACCAATGAAGCTTCCAAATGTTCTTCAAGGGCAGCCCCATGCAAATGCATGGCAAATATTCAATTGAATATGCTTAAGTCCTGAAACACAGTGAGCAGAGCACAACTGGTGCACAAAATGAATCCATACAAACATCCAGTGGTTCTCAAAACCTAAAAGCCTCTCAGTCTTGCCAAGGTGCATCACTTTTTAATATTTATGATCCAGTATTTCCAAAATGATAACCTGGCTATGTATGTATAAAGTAGATACTTCAGTGAGGACTTCCGGTGGCGACGCGACGCCGAAGACAGCCGTTTTCGGGCTGCCCGCTCCGCAGCTGTGTATTTCCATCGTAAACAGCGCCGATCAGCTGTTTAGATGGATTTGAAGCCCCCTCCTCAGGAGAAGAGGAGGGGGTAAGGCCCCAGGTAGGGGTTGAGCTCTCCGGGGCCGCCTGAGCTGAGAGTTTGGGCGGCTGAAGGATGAGCCCCCCCGAAGCCTGGGTTGCTCCGAGCTGCGCAGCGCCTCTGCTCCGGGATTTTTGGAGCAGAGCCAGGCGTTAGCAACCACCCCTGCCAAAAGGAAATACTTTTGATTATCAAGATGCAGGCAGAGCGGTACAGGAGATCAAGGTGATGTGGACTCTTGTTTTTACTCTCTAGCTCAATGGATTTTATAGCTTTAAAGTGAAAGTGCGCAATAAGTGAAAGTGGGGGAAGATGGCGGCTAAAACTTCTAAAGCTCTTCGGAATGCGGGGTCTTCCCTGGTGCAACAGACCTCATTGCAAGCTCTGCTTCCTCCTGCGTCTCCTCCGGTATTGACGCTTAAGGACTTACAAGATGCTCTTGAAAAGCATTCACAATTGATGTCTGATATGATGGATGAAAAGTTGAAAAAGCTGGAGGAAAAAATGGAGGAGAAAATGGAGAAATTGGAGAAGAAGATGGAAGAGAAATTTAGAGCAATGAGGGTGGACATGTTGTCTATGATTGAATCCGTAGCTGAATGTGTGCAACAGCTGGATGTAAAAGTGGAGGATCTCAGTCAAAAGAACTCTATATTAGAAGCAAAGGTATTAGAAAAGGAAAATATAAGGGATAAAATGGACGGAGAATTGAGCCTTGTTCAGTATCATCAGATGCAGTATGCTATTAGAATCAGGGGTTTAAAGGAGAATGGTAAAGAAGATTTAAAGCAGCTGATTTCTGAGGCTCTGGAAGGGGTACTGGGCCAGCCAGCAACTGAAATTGAGGGAAATATGGACAAAGTTTTTCGTGTAAATTCATGGATTGCAAGACAGAGGAATTTACCCAGAGATGTGGTGGTCTATTTTACAAAGAGAGTAATTAGAGATGAAGTCATTCAAGCTGCTTATGATACCAAATTGGTAGTGGCTGAGCAAGAAGTCTTGGTTTTAAAAGAGATTCCTCCGAAGATCCTAAGGAAAAGGAAAGATTTTGCATTTCTAGTACAGGAACTTAAGAAACGTGATATTAAGTTTAGATGGGAGATTCCAGATGGTCTGGTGGTGACGCACGAAGGTAAAAGACATTGTTTGGTTACTGTGGCTCAGGTACGTGATTTTTATAGCAATGTGTTAAAAGCAACCCCCCTATCATTTTTGGAAGCTGTAAAGGGATACGCTGAGGGAAAGCTTCAAGATGTTGCAGATAGCCAGACAGAGGACAATGGTGTTGGAGGGGATCAAGTTACAGTCTCATCGGTGGTTGCAGGAGGCCAGAAGATGACGCGTGCCGCCCTAAGAAGAGCGAGACGAGAGCAAGAGCAAGACCAGCAGAAAGTTATGGAATCTCCAAAGCGTGCTTACAGTGAAGATGTGGGAGGGGAGCGGTCTAAAGAAGTTTTGGGGGTCATGACAGACGTGCTCCAAAAGTTTTGGGGCATCAAGATTGCTGATTAAATTTTTAAATTAGAATGTCAATGGAGTAAATTTATTATAGAGGAGAAAGAAAGGATTTTTTTAATATTTAACACAATTTAAGATTGATGTTATTTGCTTGCTAGAAAAGTATATTAGGGTTATGGACTAAAAGTATGTGTTGAACTAAGAATGGGTACGCAAGCTCCTAATTAACAATAAGTTGTCTTTGAGACTGCCTAAACCTTTTTTTTCTTTCTTTCTTTTTTTACTCTTTTTACTTGAACTCAAGGATGATTTGGAACTGTGAGACATTTGGCGTGATACATGCAAGAACTATTTTTGATCATAGTTTAGTTTGGTCGGAGATTATTAAGGTTAACAGAGATAGGCGCTTTTGGCGCGTAACTGAGAATTTGTTTAGAAATTAGAGAAAGGTGGGAGAATGCAAATAGCAGGTGAAAGTTTTTTGTTTTTTCTTTTCCCTTTTTTTGAAATTAATATGAATAAGGACTGGGATTAAGAAAATCTATTCTGAGTAAAGCTCTTTTTCTGTTTTCCTCTTTTTCTTTTTTACTTTATTTGTAATATTAATATTGTTTGTATTCATTTTATATGAGCTAGAGGGAGATAGAATTAATAGTTTATTGTTGATAACATAGGGGTGCTTACGTTTGTTTTACGATTTTATACCCTGTATTTAGCTCTGGGAAGTCGGGGGGGAGGAGGGAAGGGGGAGAGGGATAGGGAGGGTTAGATAGGGTGGGGGAGGGGGGATTAAAGTCAAAATGTATTGTAAAACTTTTTAAATAAAAAAAAAGTAGATACTTCAGTAAACCTTTAACAGTCTGTTTGTTGAGGAGAAAATACGACTTAAATCCTAAATTGTGTTCAATTTGTAAATGAAGTGAGTATACAATTGGGGATAACTTTGCATCATTGGCACAGTATAATGTCATAATTTTGCAAATTATGTAAATGAATGAAAAAGGAGCCTTGGTGGAGCAGTGGGCTAATGCCTCCTTAAGTAACACCAGCTGCCTGCAATTAGTGCAGGTTCGAGTCCCACCAGGCTTAAGGTTGACTCAGCCTTCCATCCTTCCGAGGTAGGTAAAATGAGGACCCAGATTGTTGGGGGCAATAAGCTGACTTTGTAATAATGCCGCTTGGGGTGTGTGTGAAAGCCCTAATAAGCAGGCATATACATAGAATGAAGGCTATTGCTAAGCACATTGGTTTGTGCTTAAATTGTAAGCCGCCCTGAGTCTTTGGAGAAGGGCGGGATATAAATGGGATTAAAATAAATAAATAAATAAATAAATAAATAAATAAAATAATTCATTTGAATCATCTAGAGCAGGCATATCAAACTCGCGACATCACATGACATTGCGCAACATGTCACGACTTTTTCCCCATTGCCGGCAATAGGGTGGGCGCGGTTTCAGTATGATGCATCCGGCCTGTGGGCCGGCAGTTTGACATGCCTGATCTAGAGTGATTGGGATACAACAAGCTTAATTTAGGATGATATGTGAGGAATTTTTTTTGTCCAGTATATCTGAAATTCACTTAACAAAGTTAATTAAACCAACATTTATGGTAGTCCTAGGTTGAGCATAAGCATTTCCATCAGTCTACTCCTGAATGCCCTTGATCCTGCTGACACAGGTGTCTTCTTTTGGTGAAGAATACACTAGAAAAATGTAACTGTCCTGTAATAACTTTTCCCATCAGCAAAGTACATGATAGAAATGACTCTTCATTATTCACCACTCAGACAGGGGGAAAATAGCAATTTCTGTTATTCATGCTAATGTCAAAAAGGTATTCCCTCAGCTCTGCACTGCCAAAATAGCAACAGTGACTTCTGTTATATGACATTCCTTATTTTAACTGTCCTGACTTTTAAGACAAAACCCTGAGGAAGTCATTTTCAAAAAAAACATGTGATATGATCTATAAAACTCCATCAATTTCAAATAAAATTTATTTAGTCTGTGGGAGCTCCATCATTGGAGAGTTTTAAGAACAGACTGGACAGCCACTTGTCTGGAAAGGCATAGGGTCTCCTGCTTGAGCATGGGTTTGGACTAGAAGACCTCCAGGATCCCTTCCAATTCTTTTATTCTGTTATTTAGAAAGGTTTTCACAGAATAATTTCTTATGAACTCCCATAAATTCAACTTCCAGTGGGTTCAAAAAATATATGAAGAATATTCTAGGATCTTTTCATTTGGAGTCCTACACTAAGTAAGGACTTGGATTCAGATGTATTTTTTTTTATGAGGAACAGCAACTATTTAACACATTAATCATTCAAAATGAGACGTGTCAAAGTAGTTAACAATCATGACATACCAAGGTACTAAAAAAAAACCCTGCATGATTTTAAAAAAGGTTTTTTAAAGGCAAATCCCAGTAACACATACAAGACAGAAGTTCTCAAACTGTGCCACAGCATGACCCTCTAAGTTTCAAACAGACCAACTTTCTTCATCACCTCGATTTCATGGAATCAGAAATGTGGTCTAAATTATACAATTTGACTAAAGTTAAATTGAAACCCTTGAGAAATGGATGGTTCTGAGATGTAAGATTGATGGTGGGGGGGGCGAGTTCATATGCAGAATTCTTTTTGATGTGGGTGATAATAAAAAGTTAGAAAATTTGGCCTTGGTTCTTTATTCTGAGATTTAAAGACATGCAGAGAAATAGTTTGATTTCCCCATGGATCTAAATGATTATGCTTTTTTCCCCCTTTTTGCCATTCTTTTTAATACTGATTATTGATGTGGTACAAAATTAAATAATTAAAACAATGTTAAAAATATTACTTACTAGTTAAAAGGCATAATCTACAATGCTAAATTAATGGCCTGACTTCTGCTTAGAATTGGGTTGATGCAATGATTTTTTTCTGAGCTCAGAGTATGTCTACATAAATATTTGGGATAAAGTTTTGCCTACCATGAAGTCTTTCTAAAAAAAATCAATAGAAATTAAATGCTCCATTAGGTACTTTAGTCTCAATGTTTTAAATACAATTAGAGCTAAGCCAAACATTCACACAATTCTTTTCTCTGCATGGACAAGCTGCGATACTGTTGGGGCTCTGATTTTGCCTATGCATGCAGAGCCTGAACTTTGTCAAATATTTTCTATCTTATAAATATTACAATCTACCAGCAATTTTTGGAAGAGTTCTGGATGTTGGATCCAAGATCAAGAAGGCAGAAACAGTCCTGGGTCCACAAATTATACATCAATTTCTAGAATATACTAGATGTACCCTGGTACAATCAGTGATATAGAAGAGAGGCGAGATATCACCCCACAAAACAATACAGGTTAGCCATGTTGTTAACAAGCCCCAAAATGGGAGTGGCTAATCAAAACGGAAGAGATATGGAGCTTGTGGTTTGTTTGTTTTTTCCTATCCTAGTGCTGTAAGCCGTGTAGGTTTGGATGGGGAGGAACAAAGTTGAGTGGCTGTGGGTGTAGGGTCTGCCTATATATGGGGATATTCTGTCTTTGATCTTGGGTGAAGTAGCATTGTCCCTTTCAAAACTGGTACACAATCTGGGTGTCTTCTTGGGTTCACAGATCTTGCTTGAAGAGCAGGTGTCAGTCAAAGAATATCTGATATCCAAACTGAAGTAAACTGTAGCAATTTTCATAAATAGAGACATTTTTTTGGTTTTCATTTTCATACAATTTTATTCAGTCTGCATTTTCCAAACCTATCTACAATTATTTTGGCAGTGACTGTTAAGATATCTTGCAGCAATAGATAAAATGGAAACTACAACGTCAGAATGAACTTATTAACTAAGGAGAAATAAGTAAACATTCTTGGAGGCATCAGAATAGGCAAGGGGATTGCTAAATAGCGGGTTCTTTGGTGCAGGAATGAAGACTCGAAGCTGAGTACAAGGTAACTCATAGTTTATTTCATGCAGAAACTGCACTGGGGAAAAGGCTGCAACTAGCCGCAATATATAGTCTAGCCCCTAGGCGGCAGCCAATAGGCTTGAATCAACCATTGCCGCCTGGAGATAGCCAATTGCAGCACAGGAGACTTGTAGTCTGGGTTGCTGGAGAGCCGTTAGCTGCTCCAGCAACCCACGTGGTATTCTTTAAGAGCCCAGTACATAACAGGGATAGTGGCAGCAGCACAATCCAATCCCCACCTTTTGGTATGGATGTGTGACATCAATGTAAATACAAGAGGGATGAAGGTTGCATCATACTGTTGCTGCTGCCATTTTGCTTTTGACCTTTCTCTTGGTGGATGTTGCTGGTCAGACTGAGTCTTCAGTAGCATTCCTAGGGATAAAATCCTCTACCATGGCTTGATTTGCTTCGATTCTATATTTAGTATTCTTAATACTTGCTCTTAAAAATGGCGAGCTCCATTGCAAAACTTGAAAATGGAAACATGATTTCATAGCAGAATGATATTTTACCTTACCCACAAATGTGAGTGAATTTCAGAAAGCACCACACTGTAAGGAAAAAAACATGAGTAAATAAATATTTGTCATAAATTATTTCATAGCTAGAAATATACTTTTCTGGGGAATTTTAGAATAAAATCATTCTGGTGAATTACAAAATAATTCCTGATTAAACTGTTGGATGAAATGAAGTCTGGCTTAATTTGAAAATAAAACACTTTGATAGACCTTTGAGGATTTGCTGAGAGTAATATTAACTACAGAGGGATAAGTGCTTCTATTTATGAAATAGATAGGACTAGTCAGGTGATGGAATGGCTGTCACCAGCAAATACCACTCTCTATAATATTGCACTATCCATGAAAAGAGTCACCAAAGGCATGGGGTTTTTCATGAAAAGGAGTGCTAATGCATCTGACAACATAAGAAAAAGTGGAGAAAAGATTCAAGATGACACAACGAAAAGTAAGCAAATAGACTCTACGTGTAGACCACTCTTTTAAGTGAAAAAGGAAATGAAGATTAAACTTGATGCCATCTGCAGGGAGTCAAAGATAGCAAGGTGGCACATATAGCAGCAAGATTTAAATCCTGCCCTTCTGTGCATGGGTGCCAAATCGATAAGGTACCAAAAACATGTAATGGATTTGTCATTTTCACTCCCATGAAGACACCCTTGATGATTGTGTTAACAGCAATATTAATAGTAGGAAGGTATGTAGAGACTGCATACAAGTAAAAAGATTTTAACTCCTGCATAGAAGGAAGGAATAATCCTTAAAGGATTATTAATTACTCCTTTTTAGGGATTAATTATTAATCCTTTAAGGATTAATCCTTAAATTCTTCTTATCCTCCCTTAGGAGAGCATTCTCACATTTCACACCTTAGACACTGTTGCTGGCAAAACTCTACCCAAGGGGTACTTAAGGAAAGTATTATTTGTGACTTGGAGATGAATTGAATTAATCCTTGTAAGAGGGGCAAAAGAATCCATCTATGTTAAAACTGAACAAAGGCGGAAGAATAAGACATCACCTTTCTCCAGTTTACAACATAGTCCTTGCAGAAGATTCCACAACCCATTGCCCCCTGATTGTTCTGTACCAGCTTGCTACCGGCCTTGCAGAAAAGGCAACCCCTTTATAAATGGCAAGAGGCTGGAATACGTCTGCCAAATTTATTACAAAAACAAACAAAACACATACCAAGATACAGGAGCTTTGAAACACTATCGGAGCGGTTGCTTTCAGCAAACCAGCCCTCCCCAAACATTCCCTTTATAAAGAGTTCAGGGCGTGGCCTCTCTTTGCCTCCTTCCGAGAAGCCCCACAGTCTTCCTCTGCTTGCTCCTACTTGACTGCCTCCTGCGTCGGGCGTCCTTGAACAGGGCCAGCTGTGGGTCATCTTCATCCACACTGTCAGGCTCACACAGCTGGGTCTCCACCAGGTAGGAGGGGCCTGGCTGGGTCTCCACCAGGTAGGAGGGGCCTGGCTGGGGGCTCTGCGGAGCCTCAAAGCTATCATCAGCAAGTTCTTCAACACCCCCCTCCTCCCCCTCATCTGAGTCATCCGACCCAACTGCCGAACCCACAGGCTGACCCTGAATCACAACACTGATTCAGGTGACTCTGAGGGCACAGATAAACCCCTAAGTAGCCTCAACAGCTCGGAGAGAATGCTAAGAAATATAATTCTTCCATTGTCTCCCACTGTTCTATCAGAACCTATCCTTTCATCCACTCACCATCCAGTCTCAACTGTCAGTGCCTATCCTTCCATTCACCACCACCACCCCGCCATCAGAACTGATGAAGCTTCTTGGATGAGAAGCTAAATGTTTTATTCTTCTTTCTCAAAGGAAAACCACCCAGTTGTCTTTTGAAAAAAAAAGCACCCACCTGTGAAGCAACTATGACCTGGATGACTGGATGACTAAGAATCTCCAAAGACATGTGTTTCTGAGCCAGTTCAGATCACTGAGAGTAATGAAGTGGTGGGTGAGGGTATGTAAAATTTGTACAGATTTTTTTTTTTAAAAATGATGAATTTACTTACTCTTTCTCTATAACCATCCTATTTGGCAATCTGTGGTTTTCACTTCTGTCTAACTTTTAAAGATTGTGTTGAACAAGAAAGGCATAGCAGTACATGCAAAAAAATGCAACACCCTTGGACAAATTACATCTTTTGATGAATCCTTAAATAAACTGAACCTGACATAACCTTGATATGTACAAAGTTAAGCATATCTTTGTGAAAAATTGAATGTGTGCTTGTTGATACATACCCAATCCCATTCTTTCTCCTGTAGTCCTTCTGCATTTGTTCTATTTAGCACTTCACTCTAAAAGAATAATGATGTGCTTGTTTGCCATATACTAAATTTATATTGATTATTAATTGCAATACTGAGGAGTAGATGGATACTAATGGAGGTATTATGATGGATACATAGAAGAGAAGAGGAACAATACAGGAACAGAACATATTTTGCATATTTTTGCATGCAAAGAAGCCAAATTCCATTCTGGGGAAGTTTCTCTCTTTGGCTTATTTATTTCAAGACATACCAGGAAAAATCAGCAGATTTATGTTTGGTGAAGATAGACCTCCTTGAAAATCAGCAGGGAACCTTGCGAAGCAAAATGTTTCAAAGATGGATCAGCCACTGAGAAAATACATCACTTCATCCCTGTAGTCCCATGTACTTTAAAGAGAAAAAATTAAGCCTACCCCATACTTACTTAGGTGATCAATATAAATGAAACCACTATACAGCATATATACGATGTAAAATATAGAAGTCCATAACCCTCCGTGGGTGATAGTGGAAGTCACATAAACCCTCGAACATCGTAGCATCCATATTTCTGTATTTTGAGAGCGTAAAGGAAGATGGATTTTCTGTACATTTTGATAGATCACCATGTGATGGAGACTTTAAATATTCTTTCTCTAAATGATCACAGTGATGGATGGAATCTAGGTAGGAAATATTGCCCTGTAGGCATGGATGTTTTACATCAGAGTTCCCCAACCTTTTGGGCACCAGGGACCGGTTACAGGGAGAGAGGTTTTTCTGCAGACAGGGGGTGGGTGGTATGGGGGCGTGGTTTTGTGTGCTGCCTGCATCCTGTGGATGGGGCTTTTCTTGTTTGTGCATCCAGTTGCTGGCATGCCGTGGTCCTGTATTGGTCCATGGACTAAGGGTTGGGGGGCCCTGTTTTATGTGAATAAAACATGCCATAAAGTTGTTGAGTCTTAGCAACCATGTAGATAGATTTATTCTTTGATAATGTGTCCCTAAGCTTTTTTTCAATGGTGCAAAAATAATCACAGTAACTGAGTCTCTGTACTTTGGTGGCAGTCCTCTTCTTCTTTCTTTTTGTTCCTTTTATCTTTTCCAGTATTAGAGTCTTCTCCAACAATATCTTCCATCTTCACTGAATGTATAATTTGAGTCTGGTCATTAGTGACTCAAGTAGGAAGTTTGGGTTAATTTGTCTACAGAGATTCTCAATGATTTAGGTAAGGGGTAGGCAACCTCGGCTCTTTTATGACTCATGGACTTCAACTCCCTATGCTGACTCAGGAATTCCCGGGAGTTGAAGTCCATGAGTCATAAAAGAGCCGAGGTTGCCTACCCCTGATCTAGGTCATGGTTGTTCCAAAGTTGCTTTTTCCAAAAGGGAACTGGAGTTTCTTAGTTTTTTCTTTGAAAATGTTTCACTCCTCATCCAAGAAGCTGCTTCAGTTCTAGCTGACCGATGGGGAATTGAAGGATTTATATTCTTTGCAGGCATCTAGTTATTAGCACTCTGAATATTGATTATTAGCTCTCTGAGTGTCACTGCGGTCATTTAGAGGTTTATCTGTTTCCTCAGAGTCACCTAAATCAGAATATGAAACCTTCTTGGATCTGCTGAAAGGACTGCATTGTAAACAGGAGATAGCTGGTGCCATATCCCTCCTTCTCTGTTGAGGGAGGGCTGTACAGTTTTAACATAGATGGCCTCTTTGACTCCTCTTTCAGACCAGTGGTCCTCTCAATCCAATAAAATTAGAGCTAGTACTCTGAGTGTGCTTCTCGTCTGGCTTACCTTGCAAGGCTGGCACACAGGTACTCATAGAAGCTCCACCCATTTGGCATATTAATACTACCTGCCATGTAAATTAGTAGGATGAGAAAGAACTACATTTCATTCCTATTTAGAGAACAGACTTATCAGATTTACATTTCTTGGAAAATATGCCAGCATTTTGTTAACTTTTGATGATGGTCCTTTTTAAAATTTAGGGAGCAGTTCCTGAAAAATAAAGTGCAAAGTGGAAATGTAAATGTAAAGAAGAAACTTGTTATCATTTATGGTAGACAAGTGATAAAGCAAAGAAATATTGAAGTAGGAGTCACATCTTCATACAGAAGATTCTTAAAGTGAATACAAAGATAAAAACCAGAGAATTTTCTTTTAGGACTAATGGATAAAGAACTTGGGGAAAAAACCCTGGAACTTTGGTATTATACATGTTGACAGCAGCAAGATTACTTTTATGCACAAAAATGGAAGGATATTTTGATTCCCACAATGGAAGAATGGCTGCAAAAGGTGATGGAGTTAGCAGAGAATGCTAAACTGACTGCTTTGATTTTAAAAAGAACATAATTAATTTTGTTTCTACTTAGAAACCACTTTTGGACTTTGTGCTTGAGAAGAAAAGAAATAAAATTTTAATTTTTGGTTTAGCTGATGAAATAGGTTTAATGTTATAGTAATGGGTAGTATGTACTATTATATAAAAGTAAAAAGTTGAATCTTCATTTTATTACCCTACTGTACTGCAGTAAAAGGAGTCAGAAGTCAATGCTTTTTCCCCTCCTCTACCTAAACACTTTTCTCTCTTCTTTTTCTTTCTGATTTTACCTTTATTTTAATTTTTCTTTATATCTTTGTATCTTATGTTTTGATAAACTAATACCATTTTGAGCACACACACACACAAAAAAAAATTGCCAAGGTATAACTGTAGTGATGAAGTTTATGCAGATCTTTTATTAAGTGTTGAAATGTGAGATAATAATAAGGAACGGATTGTCCATGCTCAATAATTGTGAACAAGAATACCTGACATAGTACCATATTTTTCACAAGTATTATAGCAATTTAAATTTTGAATTAAAAGAGTGCTGGATTAGATTAGGAAAGTATGTTTTATAAGTACTTATAAATAGGCAAATGAAAATACCTTTCCTTCAAGTCCTGGAAAAAGATTACACTTTTCATTTACATGTATAATAATGTGTAACTAGCAGTTGTATTAGAATGATTGGGATTTTAAAATATGAAGCTGTAAAATATTTTATGGTCCCAAGCAGAAATAAATTTTAAATATTGAAATACAAGGCATTTCACTTTATTGATCAAATGATAGCTGGTGTATTCTCTCCATTTTTTAAGGCAGAGATAGAATGAAAACACATTACAAGCAATGGGTTGGACTTAATGTGTTGGGAGATGGTTTCATAAAGGGGACAAACCATGTTAAGAAATTTAAATTAATGTCAGGACCCACCCCAATCCACATCTTAGGAAATAAGAACTCTTGGATCCAAGTTTGTCCAAAAGGAAAAGTTTACTAGGATGAGATCGGTTGTGGCAATACAAGACAGGATCTGACATTGAATTACATTTCAATACTATATAAAGCATTCCCATTTCAACCCCCTCCCCTCGAATCCATTTGGTCAGGCTCACATCATTTACTTAGGTGTCAGGCCCTTTCGTGGGAAAGGGAAATCTTCTTGCATTTTATTGCTATTGCTTTCTTCCTTTCAGTTTCAAATGGAGATGCAACCCAGATCTCTCTCTCTCCCTCTGTTCCCCCCAGATCAAAAGCTTTCCTGGTCCTTGAAAACAGCCTACGGCAATCTGAATAAACATCCTCTCCCCCCTCCTCGGAGTGATGGTAGAATCCCAAGAATAGGCACAATATTCTAACCATACATTTATGAAATGTGATATAAATTGATTCTGACAATTAAGTTACTGGAACCGTGGGGTTGTACAGTGAGCCAGAACACACAGTTATAGTTGATTGGCTGGAGAATGCTGGAGAATGCTGGTTCCTGTGTGAGGCAATCTGAGCTGTGATTGGTTGCTGTGGATGTGGGAGTTTCCCTTTTCCCCCGCCTTTTTCTTCTGTGTTCCTTTGTGTGCTCTGTGATTTACCTCATGATGCTCCTCTTTGGCTGACTATCTTGTTTGGTGTATATATAGATGTAAATATATATTTATTTATATAAAACTACAAGTTTGTGTCAGCATCTCTGACTCCATTTGGATATCGGCTGAGCAATTTCCTGAAAAACCAGGAGTGTCAATTTTCAAGCTAGAGTAAATAAAGAGGCAATATTATATGGTTTATTTTTAAACTAAACTGGTTGAAAGTAAGACTGGAATCTCTTCTAGATTTTAAAAAGAAAACTCAATGGAATGAGAGCCAGATTTTTAATGGTCTTCTATTGTAAATTTTGAATATTCAGACTTAGATTTAAAAAGTTAAATATATAATTGGGCCATATATATTTACTATGTCTCTTTTTACTAAGTATCTATAAAGGAAGAACATTGGCAAAGGAAAACATATTTTTGCTTAAATAATTTATAATTTGTAAATTATATTTATATGTAATTTATTCTCTGCTCTAATCAATGCCAACAGTTATTGCACCATGCTCCATTTTATTTCCAATTTATAGAGGACTACTAAGGTCATGAGTGGCATTTTTTATTATTTTTAAAAGAAAATAAAATTTGACATTTTAAGAAGCAATAAAAAAAGATTGCAATCCAGGGTTTTGTTTACAACTGTAGCCCAGAAAAATAGCAAACCTAAGATGATAGCAAGCTGCTGGGAAAAAATGAAGAGTGTAGAATGAGGGTTTTTTTGGACAGATTACAATCATCAGGGCAGCCATTTTGTGAACAAATACTGTACGTTATGGCATCCATTTTATGAAAATTATGCCATCCTCCTCCTACATTCTAAATGTGACCACAAAGTTTGAGAAGTTGCTGTATCCCTAAGAAAAAGGAAGTAAAATAGAAATAATTTTCTTCCACAGGAGAAGAAAAACTTTGGGTCACAGATGGATTTTGGCAGATGAAGTTTATAAAGCATAAGCCCATAAATAAGAAATTGACAGACAAGTGGGAATGATTTTTCTAACATAGACTAACATTTCCAGTCTGATACTAAAATCACCAAATAGAACAGCATGCATTTTATCAACTGTCTTTACTCATGCTTTATGAGGCTATAAAAGAAGACAATTATTCCCCTTGCAGATAAATATATTAGACTTAACAGAATGTACAAACTATTGTACAATATCCTTAATTTCACATGGTAACAAACTATTGCTTAGGATCAACCAATAAAAAATTAAAGTCAGATATACCAGATATTCATCCTTCATGGATTACTGCCTTGTCATGGCGAAGGGGCTTGCGTAATTCAATGAAGCTATCAGCTGTGCCGTGCAGGGCCACCCAAGATGGACAGGTCATAGCAGAGAGTTCTGACAAAATGTGATCCACTGGAGAAGGAAATGGCAACCCACTCCAGTATCTTTGCCATGAAAACCCTATGGACAGCACCAAAAGGAAAAAAAGATATGACGCTGGAAGATGAGCCCCTCAGGTCGGAAAGCATCCAATATGCTACTGGGGAAGACCAGAGGGCTAGTACAAGTAGTGCCAGAAATAATGAAGCAACTGGGTCAAAGCCGAAAGGAAACTCAGCTGTGGATGTATCTGGTGGTGAAAGGAAAGTCCGATGTTGTAAAGATTTTTTCTCCATAGGAACCTGGAATGTAAGATCTATGAATCAAGGAAAGCTGGACGTGGTCAAACAAGAGATGACAAGACTGAACATCGACATCTTAGGCATCAGCGAACTAAAATGGACAGGAATGGGTGAATTTAATTCAGATGACCATCAGGTATACTACTGAGGGCAAGAATCCCTCAGAAGAAATGGAGTAGCCTTCATAGTCAATAAAAGAGTAGGAAAAGCAATACTGGGATACAATCCCCAAAATGACAAAATGATCTCAGTTTGAATTCAAGGCAAACCATTCAATATCACAGGAGTCCAAATCTATGCCCCAACCACAGGTGCTGAAGAGGATGAAATTGACCGGTTATATGAAGCCCTACAGCACCTTATAGAACTAACACCCAGAAATGATGTCCGTATCATCATGGGGGATTGGAATGCTAAAGTAGGAAAGCAAAAGATAACCAGAATAACAAGCAAGTTTGGCCTTGGAGTACAAAATGAAGCAAGGCACAGGTTGACAGAATTTTGTTAAGAGAATAGGATGGTCATAGCAAACACTCTTTTTCAACAACCCAAGAGACAGCTCTACACATGGACATCACCAGACGGCCAGCACAGAAATCAGATTGACCATGTGCTCTGCAGCCAAAGATGAAGAAGCTCTATACAGTCAGTAAAAACAAGACCAGGAGCTGATTGTGGCTCAGACCATGAGTTTCTTGTTGCAAAATTTAGGCTGAAACTGAAGAAAGTAGGGAACAGCACAAGGCCACTCAGGTATGAATTAAATCATATCCCTGATGAATATACAGTAGAGGTGACAAATAGATTTAAGGAATTAGATCTGATAGACAGAGTGCCTGAAGAACTATGGATGGAGCTTCACAACATTGTACAACAGGTAGCAACTAAAACCATCCCAAAGAAAAAGAAATGCAAGAAAGCAAAATGACTGTCTGAGGAAGCTTTGCAAATAGCTGAGGACAGGAGGGAAGTGAAAGGCAAGGGAGAAAAAGAAAGATACACCCAACTGAATGCAGAATTCCAGAGATTAGCTAGAATGCATTCTTAAATGAACAGTGCAAAGAAATAGAGGAAAACAATAGAATAGGGAGGACCAGAGATCTTTTCAATAAAATTGGAGAGATGAAGGGAACGTTTCGTGCAAAAATGGGCATGATAAAGGACCAAAATGGCAGGAACCTAACAGAGGCATAAGAGATTAAGAAGAGGTGGCAAAATTACACAGAAGAACTATACAAGAATGAGCTTAACGTCCCTGATAACCACAATGAGGTGGTCACTGACCTCGAGCCAGACATCCTAGAATGTGAAGTGGGCCCTAGAAATAATGAGCAACAACAAAGCTAGTGGAGGTGACAGTATTCCATCTGAGCTATTCAAAATCTTAAAAGACAATGCAGTAAAAGTGCTACACTCAATTTGCCAGCAAATTTGGAAAACTCAACAGTAGCCACAGGATTGGAAAAGATCAGTTTACATTCCAATTCCAAAGAAAGGCAGTGCCAAAGAATGTTCAAACTATCACACCATTGCACTCATTTCACATGCTAGTAATGTTATGCTTAAAATCCTACAAGATAGACTCCAGCAGTATGTGGATCAAGAACTACCAGAAGTACAGGAAGGATTTTGAAGAGGCAGAGGAACTAGAGATCAAATTGCCAACATACGCTGGATCATGGAGAAAGCTAGGGAGTTCCAGAAAAACATCTACTTCTTCTTCATTGACTTGCTAAAGCCCTTGATTGTGTGGATCACAACAAACTGTGGCAGGTTCTTAAAGAGATGGGAGTACCAGACCATCTTATTTTTCTCTTGAGAAACCTATATGCAGGTCAAGAAGCAAGAGTGAGAACTCAATACGGAACCACTGATTGGTTCAAAATTGGGAAAGGAGTCTGGCAAGGCTGTATACTGTCACCTGCCTGTTTAACTAATATGCAGAGTACATCATGAGAAAGGCAGGGCTAGATGAATCAAAAGTTGGGATTAAGATTGCTGGGAGAAATATCAACAACCTACGATATGCAGATGATACCACTCTAATGGCAGAAAGTGAAGAGGAATTAAAGAACCTCTTGTTGCAGATGAAGAAGGAGAATGCAAAAGTTGGCTTAAAACTAAACATTAAGAAAACCAAGATCATGGCATCCAGCCCTCTCAATTCCTGGCAAATAGATGGGGAAGACATGGAGGTAGTGGCAGATTTTATTTTCCTGGGCTCCAAGATCACCACAGATGGGGACTGCAGTCAAGAAATCAAAAGATGCTTGCTCCTGGGGAGGAAAGTCAGGCCAAATCTAGACAGCACACTAAAAAGCAGAGACATCACCCTGCCAACAAAAGTGCGTATAGTCAAGGCTATGGTCTTCCCAGTTGCAATATATGGCAGAGAAAGTTGGCCCATAAGAAAGGCTGAGCGCCAAAGAATTGAGGCCTTTGAACTATGGTGCCGGAGAAGACTCCTGCGAGTCCCTTGGTGATCAAACTGGTCAGTCCTAGAGGAGATCAACCCTGACTGCTCTTTAGAAGGCCAGATCCTGAAGCTAAAACTCAAATACTTTGGCCACCTAATGAGAAGGAAGGACTCACTGGAGAAGAGCCTAATGCTAGGAAAGGTTGATGGCAAGAGAAGAAGGGGATGACAGAGAATGAGGTGGCTGGATGGAGTCACTGAAGCAGTAGGTGTAAACGTAAATGGACCCCAGAAGATGGTAGAGGACAGGAAGGCCTGGAAGAATGTTGTCCATGGGGTCACGTTGGGTCAGACATGACTTTGCAACTAACAACAACATACCAGATATTCATATTGGTTTTAAAAATGTTACACCACTATTACATCATCATTGCCTATGTTACATTGCTTTGCAAGCTACACCGGCTACCTTTTGCTTCCAGTGCAATTCAAGGTGTTGGTTAATACCTTTAAAGCCCTATATGGCATGGGTCCAGGTTACCTGATGAATCATCTCATCTCACTGGGACTCATCTGTCCTGAACATGCCAGCAGAGGAGGCTTGCTGCAGTACCCATCAGTCAAGGAATTTTGATTGGTGGGGTCTAGGAGAAGGGCCTTCTTTGTTGTGGCTCCTGGTGTTTGGAATATCTTATCTTATGAGGTGAGATTGGCTCCCACTTTTCTGACCATCCATAGGGGCCTGAAGACCTGGCTGTGCCAGATGGCTTGGGGCCCATTTTGGGGGGGGGAATCACACTGGAGGTGATTAATGAATTAATTGACCATCACACCCACCACCTCTTGTATCCTGCTCCCTCCTTTCCCATCTTCTAACTATACTTTTATCTTTGATTGTAATTCCATTTTTATTGCTTTAGAAATATTTTATCTGTTATGATTTTAATGTTTTTAATGTTGTAGGTGCCCAAGATGGGTGGGAAATAAATCTAATAAACAAACAAATAAATAAGGCTACTTGGTGAAACAGACTGACTCCAATGTTGACAAAAGAATGAGACAAGGCTGTATACTTTCTCCTTATTCCACCTACTGTATATGTCAACTATATATTAAGGGAAGCTGGATTGGAAGAAGATGAATGTGGTTTTAAGGGAAGAAACATCAGTTAACTGTGTTATGCTGGTGACAGTAGCTTGATAGTCGAAAGCACGAAGGATCTGCAAGCCCTGCTAATAAAAGTCAAAGAGCAAGCAGAAAAAAATGGACTAAAATTAAGGATAAAGAAGTCCAAATTGATGATATCAGCTCAAAAAACCAGTTTTAGGATTGACAATGAAGATATTAAAATGATGGATACCTTCTGTCTCTTAGAATTAGCCACCAACACTAAAGGAACAACCAGACAAGAAATATGACACAGATTAGGACTTGGTGAAGCAGCCATGAAGGTGTTGGAAAAGATATTCAAATGCTATGATGAGTCTATTCCTACAAAGATCAGGACTATGCAAGCAGTGGTATTCTTTGTAACATATGGAAGTGAAAGTTTAACTTTGGTAGAAGCAAGAGTATTGATGCTTTTGAACTTTGCTGTTGGAGAAGACTTTGAGAGTACTTCAGAAGATAAGAAAACAAACAAATGGTTCACTGAACAAATCCAAAAGAATTCATACTTGAGGCACAAATGATGGGGCTCAAATTATCCTACTTTGGAGACATTATACAGAGACCCAGCTCTTTGGAGAAGCCTTTAATGCTGGGAAAGATGGAAGGGAAAAAATAAAAAGAGATGACCAGCGGCAAGGTGACAAAGTCTGTTACAGTGATGATGGATGTTGCCATTGGAAGAGCTAAAAGGCAAGGTTAGGGACAGATTGTCATAGAAAATATCTATATGGTCACTTAATGTCAGCAATGACTTGATGACATGTAATGAATCAATCATAGATAGAGGTACTGAGTTACATGAAATTTCAAGAGGCATTTACTTATGTATCAGATGTATACACCACCTAACTTCTGAGGCTCTAGGCACTGTACAAACTCAAAATATAATGCATGTAACAATATAATTTAAAACACATCTGAAACTGATAACTAGTAGATAACAGTACTTTACTATCGAAAACCAGTATAATCACCGTCTCTAGTAACAAAGGATTAGACTGGTGTAGTCCAACTCATTCACAAAGTTCTGAGTACCATCATTCTCTGAACTTCACAAATCACAAACTCAATTATGATTACAACTGTGATGGCAGCAAGTTAAAGACTTGGATAGGTCCCAAGTTCAAATCTGTCCATAGAAGTTCACTAGACTAGGGTAACTTTGTGCCTATCATTTTGTCTTAGCACAAGAAGGTTGGTATTGGAAGAGAAGACCAAAGATGGGAGTGCTATAAATATCACTTGGAGTTTTTAGAGGAAAGATGGAAAATAAATCTAACCAGCAATAATGTTAAATATAAGAATGCAGATCTGCCACTCAGCATTTGACAGCTGAGTATACTGTTTTTGTCTTGGAATTCAGGTGGTACTTTAACCTTTAAAATTATCAGGTACTAGCTTTACAGTTTTTCAGAGTAGAATTTTTGCCTTTTTTGGTAAGGGCTCCATGTGCACCTAACACATTGACTTTTGAGATACATGCAGATCAATTTCAATCATATCACAAAGGAGAACTGATGGCTAGTAGAGTTAACTGTGTGAAGAAGCAGATAATCCTTTTGTTTGCCTTAGGAGCAGATGTTCATGTTCTCCTCAAAACTGCCATATAGAGAAAAAAATGTAGACAAGATTGCCAATTCAGAATGCTAATAACCAGAGTAAGCATGATGGACACATCAAAGTAACTATTGCTAAACGGAGCATTTAACAAAAACATGAAACACAATGAGACAGCAGTCAGCCAAATAAGGAAGTAAATACATGCTATGAAGCAGGCCAAACAGCTGTAATCCCTGGTATTATGCCATCTCACACGTTCTTCTGGAAAAGCCGTGACTTGTTTCAACCAAGAAAAGAAGGATGGACATTGGATAAAGTTAACGTGCACATTTAGAGATGGAATAGACACATCTGTCCTAAACTCAAAAGTCTGCATATCACATCAGTATGTGAAAGGACTGGATGTTATCTACAAATATTCCATCTGGAGATTCAGTAGTGATTCTTCCCAAACTATAATTATAAATTTGATTCAAAGTTTTAAATCAAACTGGGTGCCTCAATCAATTCATATACTGCAGAAACTCTTCTTTGTTTCTAAAAAGCTTCTGAAATCCAGACTAAATTGAACCAACTCAATTTGATTGATTTGTCTATATCCAAGTAGAATTTGGTATCAGTTGATTCACATCAATTTTCGCAGTTTGATTGACCTCTATTTACTCAAGACATAAATGAATCGTAAGGCATAATCCATTACAATACATGGATTAGGAGTCCTAAACAATGAGTATGCAACCTCTAGGGTTATTTCAGTTATTTTAGATTTTCACACTCATTTTCATTTACTGGACCATTAACTTCAAAAAGCCAAAAGGAATATATGTGAAAAATACACTGACATATGATGGAAGTGGAAGATGTTGGTTAGATAAATACTCTACCCTCCAGCCTCCTGGCAACTTAACAGGGTTTGGGTGATTATTGTTACTTGAAGCAAAGAGAAGTTAGCAGCTCCAACTAGCTTCCCACCCATGGAAGCCAAACAAACTAGGACCTGACTCTTATGTAAGATATAAACTTCATCATTCTTTCAGTGAATAGAATACTGTATGCTTAGTGGGTGTGAGGTACTTTGTTAGTTTACAGTTGTTTTCTATATTGTATGCTGTCTTGCTCAGATACTACTACAGAAGCATTTTTTAATCATAGTAACAGTAAAACATGATATACATACATATATGGCTGCTTGCAATCCTCTATGGCTTGGTTGCTGCCCCCTTTTTCCTATTTGATGAAAACTTCACTTGGTCCAAAATGTGCTGGCCACGTGGTTTTGTGCTAGTCTAGATTTGTATCTATGGCACCTTTTTTGTGGGAGCTGCATTGACTTCCAGTTTGCTTCCAGGTCCAATTCAAGGTGCTGGTTGTCACTTTTAAAGTCCTACATAGATTGGGGCCAGTTTATTTGAAGGACCTTCTTTTCCCAGTTACATCTACTTGATTCACCAGAGTAGGTAGGTAGGGGATTTTAGGGGTCCCCTCTCTTAAGAGTACATTTAGTGAGACCAAGAAGAAGGGACTTCTTCATGGTAGCTCCCTTCTTGTGAACATCATCCCTATGGAAGTAAGTTTGGGCTTGACCTTGACACTCTTATGAAAGGCTCTAAAGACGTGGCTCTGTCAATGGACCTGAAGACCTGAGGCTGATATGGAGCCCATCAAATGATTCTTGATGTTGCCAGGGAATCAGGATTTTGATGGGTTTTGTATTGGGGTTTTATTTCTGTAAGCTGCTTGGAATCAACATGAGTGAATTGGGCAGCCATATAAATTTACTAAATAAATAAAAAAAGATAAATTTGTTTATTCAAAAGAACTCTTGCTTATAACATTGTAATACATTGAGAGAATGGTCATGGCACATGGCCACAGCTATTGAGTTTTTTAATATAAATATATAGTAAATATCAGTCTCTCTCTCTCTCTCTCTTTCTGTATATATGCACACACACACACACACACACACACACACACACAAAGAGGGAGGGAGGGAGAGAGAGAGAGAGAGTTATTGCAGACATTGTCCTGGGTCTGAAAAGCTGGCTTCTGGAAAATGCCTACTTGGGAACCATCCCTTTCCTATGTAGTTTACTTCAGACAAAGCTTGATGTAAGACTCTAAGCAACAGGTCAGAATTCCAAATATGTTTCTCAAAAAGCAACTGGACTTTCTTTGTTTTTTCCTTGGATGAGAAGTGAAACATCTTCAAGGAAAAAAACAAAGAAAGTCCAGTTGCCTTTTGAAGAGCATCTTTGGGACAACCATGACCTGGATGACTGAGAATCTCCATAGACATTCAAAAGGTCAGAGGGCACATGTAGCCCTGTTTTTCCCTTTCTTGGAATCTTCTCCTTCCCCTTCTTGCAGTTCAGTAAGAAATCTACTTACCTGTAAACAAAAAAACCAGTTTTACTGTTTGCAAAATGTCATGATTCATTGTGAATAATTCCCCTTTGTCCTGCAAGGAGATTTAGAGTGAGCCAGCAGGTCATCCCTCTTTCTCATGCAGAGTGGATTTAGCAATTTTAAGGGTATGGTACATAAATAACAGGGACGCGGTGGCTCAGTGGGTTAGGACGCTGAGCTTGTCGATCAGAGGGTCAGCAGTTTGGCGGGTTGAATCCCAAGTGCCGTGTAGCAGAGTGAGCGCCTGTTACTCGTCCCAGCTTCTGCCAACCTAGCAGTTCGAAAGCACATAAAAATGCAAGTAGAAAAATAGGGACCACTACAGTGGGAAGGTAACAGCCTTCTGTGAGCCTTTGGCATCTAGTCATGCCGGCCACATGACCACGGAGATGTCCTCGGACAAGCGCTGGCTCTTCGGCTTTGAAACGGAGATGAGCACTGGCCCCTAGAGTTGGAAACGACTAGCACGCATGTGCAGGGGAACCTTTACCTTTACATAAATAAACCAACTCTTTCTCTTCTTCCTGAAAATGCCTCAAGGCCACAATTGGAGAGGTAGCATGGGATGAATTTCATTTCTCCTTCAGACCCAGGCTTTCTGTCTTTCTCTTTTCTATGGCTCCTCTTGGCTCCTACCAGCCTTGATCCTTCCCTAGTTCATGCACTGGGTGCTTTCAGCACAGGTGAAAATTCATCACTTTTTCTTGTCTTGATCAAGTATTGCCAACCAAGTGTCCTTCTTCCATTGGACCCCAGGCTGCCTCTCTTCCCTGTTAGCTGCAGGAGGTGGAACCCCAGCTGCTCGACGTTGTTAGGAGAAAGATCTTGCACTGGTTTTCCTTGCCTTGCTCCTATGCAGTCTTTCTTTCTTGTTTCACAAAGAGAAATGGTTCATTAGTTGTATCTCTTACTTCTTTTCTCTTTATGCTGCTTCCCCGATGCTATATTTCATCTTTTTTCTTAGCCTCCACATTTTCCTACTTTTTTAAAAAAAATACGTAAGTGTGTCTACTATCTTTTTACCTTTCATTTCTTCCTCCTACTTTTGAGCTCTCTCCATCAGTTTTGTCACAGATGTATTATCACTTTTCTTAACTCCTTCTATATAACTCAGCACCTCTGAGGATCCCATTTCCTCTTATTCTTTAAAGAGCAACTTGTTACAGACCTTTGCAACCTCGTCTCCTGTCTTCTCTTGGTAAATTCTTACAAGTTTCCATTAAATGTTAATACTTTTAATTATTTCTCAACTCTAAGGTAACCTTTTAAGTTGCACACATATAATCATAAAAATCAGCTCATTTTGGCCAGCAGATCTGCTCGGTGTGGGAATCCAAATTAAACATCCCTGACAAATATCCATTAGCCTGCTTGAAGACATCTAACAAAGAGGAGCCCGCTGAATAACTGGTTACACTGTCAAGCTGTTCTGACTATGAGGAACTTTCTCTGACATTTAATTGGAATCTTCTGTCCTGTGAGTTAAATTCAGTATTCCAGAATGCAAGTTCTGGAAGAGCAGATAACAGATTTTGACCTAGTTCAGAACAACACTACCATAATCCTTTCTCATTTTTTTTTCAAGGTGAAACCATCTTTCTATCACACTTCACAGTTTATTGTAGAAAAGCTAATAAGAGTATTCAGAAGAAAATGAAATTTTGCTGCAATTGCACTGTCTGGTGAGACTACTAGAGAAGGTTAGCATTTCCATTGCTAAGCAAAGCAGCTGTTAAATGAGTTGTGTCTGATTTTCCATCTTTTTTGCCATGCTTATTAAGTTAACCACAAGGTTGTTAAGGGAATCTGGCTTCTTCCATTGACTTTGCTTGGCAGAAGCTGGCTGGGTAGGTTGCAAATGAAGATCACATGACCCTGGGACACAGCAACTGCCCTGAGTCCTTCGGGAGAAGGGCGGTATACAAATATAATAAATAAATAAATAATAAACTGTTATAAATACATGCCAGTTGCTAATTTCCTGAATTTTGATCCCTGACTGTGGCGATATTGTGTTGGTCCTTAAGTACAAGGACAAGCTGCAAGTCATATTTTTCAGTGCCATTCTAATTTCAAGTGGTCAGTAAACAAATGGTTGTAAGTTGGAACTACCTTTAAAGGAGCTGGGCACATCCATACATGTGGCAACCTTCACAGAAAACCTTTCAAAGTACTCATGCTACAACTGGATACAGTACTTAAGACTGAGTGAATAATTTCCACTGACTACACGTTAGCTAGTCTGGATGCCTTTTTCACTGATGTGCATATAAAATATTGTGACAAGTTTTATGTCAAAATATATTTTATTCTTTATACTGTTTCCATCTTCCCTAAAAACAGTGACAGAATCCACAATGGTCTGAGAATCAGCATCTCCACTAGATAATTGATAGTCAAGCTGAAACCAAATTAATCAAGTAAAAATAGCAAATGGGGAAATATTTTACCCAAACATCCTCAAACCTCTAAATAAGTTACCCAGGCCTAATCCACATATCAAAGGATAAGGTCTGCAAACACAATAGAGTTAATTAAATTAGGTCTCCCAGCAGAACTGCATGTTCACAAGAATAAACATCACACACACACACACACCTCAAGTGTCACCCTAGAATCAACATGTAGACACTTTCATACACTGGACAAGTTCCCCCTATAAAAGTCTGCCACTGTACCCCATTTCTCTGCAACAGCGCCTAAAGGCAAACTCTTTCCTTTTAGGAATAAATGTTTCTTCTTTCCTCACTGCTGTCTGGATCTCGTTTTTATTTATTCTTCCACAACCCCAGCTCAGAGTTGGAACTCCAAACTACTCTTCTGACAATATCTTCAAGAAAACAAGAAAAAAAAATAGATCAAGAACCACATATAGTTGTAAAACTGCAAGTTGCCAATCAGTCATCAGTAGGCAATGTTGAGTTAGGTCAGACATGTCAAACTCACCACGTCACGTGATGTCGCACAACGTATCTGGATGGTTTTGCCATTGCTGGCAATGGGGTGGGCGTGGCTTCCGAATGACGCATCCGGCCTGTGGGCCAGCAGTTTCACACCCCTGAGTCAGATGAATCGTTGCCTTAACCTGGCAGGTATTTCTTACTATATGCCATGGGAATGGGCTATTATAAACACCTGATGATTTCTGTGTAGAAAAGAAGTAGAATCAGACAGCCACAATGGTCTGTTGCAGCAGGGGATACATTTCACACCTACAAAATCCTGTTCTTTCACATGCACATGGCCCATCCATGTGAGCTGGGCCAATGTATATATTTGTCAGGAAAGCCTTTTTGAAAGTGAGAATTGGTGCTTCCTCAGATCAGTGTTTCTCAGCCTCTGCACCTTTAAAATGAGTGGACTTCAAATCCCAGAATTCCCCAGCCAGTTTACACTTCAGCTCTCTTTTATTCAGGCAGTGTGATTTTAGCAATCTCTGCATTTGTAGTATATATAAAAAAAGAGGTGACAGCCATAAAAATGGCAATAAAAAATAGGAAAGTTAGAATGCAGATCAGTGGGAATGCAATCAATTTTACTGCCCAATTTACAGAATAGTTTTGTGGTTCTATAGTTATTTCTTTGTTTTTAATAAACTAACTTTACAAAGCTGGATTTTATGATCCAACTAAAGGGCTCAAATAATGCCAACACACACACATTTAACTGGATTATTAAACAACAACATCTCTATATCTCAGATCATTGGGAAGGACTTGATAGGATCAGGGGTGTCAAACTCAATTTCATTGAGTTTTCATCAGCATTGCAGTTGCCCTCAGGGGGCCGGGTGGGTGTGGCCAGGGTGGGTGTGGCCTACTGGGTGGGTGTGGCTAGAGTGCGTATGGCCTACTGGGTGGGCATGGCCAGCTCTACATCATTTGCATCAAGGGTGCCTATGGGGGCCTGGGCAGGAGTGGGACAGATCTGAGGGTCTCTGGCAGGAGGAGGGTCTCTGGGCCAGGGCCAAGGCAGTGGGGGCCGTTCCCTCACTGTTTCCAGGATGGCTTCGCGGGCCGCATGAAACCACTTCACGGGCCAGATCTGGCCCCCGGGCCTTGTGTTTGACATGTCTGTGATAGGTGGACAAAAATGCTTTTTTTGCCACAGTTGTTCTATGTGATTTGTTCCCATTCTTTCTTTCTTTTCGGCTCTCTCCAGGAGAAGAATGTGAACTCACACTTGACAGGTTTTTAGCTGGTGTTGGCTTTCATATGCATCAAGTCCTTCCCAAGAATCCAGGATATTGTTATTATTGAAATAGTTCTTTGAATTATGCCAGTCTTTAGTACCTAGTAGGGACGTGGTGGCTCAGTGGGTTAGGACGCTGAGCTTGTCGATCAGAAGGTCGGCAGTTTGGCGGGTAGAATCCTGAGTGCCACGTAACAGAGTGAGCGCCTGTTACTCGTCCCAGCTTCTGCCAACCTAGCAGTTCGAAAGAACGTAAAAATGCAAGTAGAAAAATAGGGACCAGTACGGTGGGAAGGTAACAGCATTCCGTGCACCTTTGGTGTCTAGCCATGCCGGCCACATGATCACGGAGATGTCCTCGGACAAATGCTGGCTCTTTGGCTTTGAAACGGAGATGAGCACCAGCCCCTAGAGTCGGAAATGACTAGCACGTATGTGCGGGGGAACCTTTACCTTTACCTTTAGTACCTATCTTTAATTGCATGATTGGCTTATGAAAGTATAATGAGAACAGAAAATCATGGAGGAATTATTCTTGGGGGTGAGGAGACTAATGCACAAGTGAAGTTTTGTTTTTCCCTTGGATATGTTCTTTGAGGAATGTTTCCTAGGTTTTTCTTGACCCTCAGAAAATTCTGAATTTTGTCAATTAGAGGCTTATAGCAGTAGTAGTCTTTGGAGTTTACAAAGGGTATCCAAATGGTATGGTCAAAAATCAGTAGCAGTCACAATGGTATGATCAAAGCTCTTCCTCTTTTTTCTATGTAACACACGTCATGATTTTTGATGCCTTTTTTTTAACACCATAACTTGTGCATGCCCCTTGGTTTAAGGAATGTGATGCAGGCTGGTGTGTTGATTTATTTTACTCCAGAAAACCCAGGGATTGATTTGGAGAAGCCTGACAACTGACAATTTACAATATTAAAAAAGGGAATAAGTGTTTCTCCCATAAGGTAAGCCAACCCATGCCTATAAGACGCAAAACATTTTTTAGTAGATTCAGAACCAATATATCAAGAAATTAGCTATCTTAAATTATTGTACACTATTACAATTTCATGAGGGATGCAGTGGCTCAGTGGGTTAGGACGCTGACCTTGTCGATCAGAAGGTCGGCAGTTTGGCGGGTCGAATCCCGAGTGCCGCGTAACAGAGTGAGAGCCTGTTACTCGTCCCAGCTTCTGCCCACCTAGCAGTTTGAAAGCACATAAAAATGCAAGTAGAAAAATAGGGACCACTACGGTGGGAAGGTAACAGCGTTCCGTGTGCCTTTGGCATCTAGTCATGCAGGCCACATGACCATGGAGACATCCTCGGACAAACGCTGGCTGTCGGCTTTGAAACAGAGATGAGTACCAGCCCTTAGAGTTGGAAATGACTAGCACACATGTGCGGGGGATCCTTTACCTTTACCTTTATTACAATTTCATTTTAGATTGTATTTTATTACCATTTCATTTTTAATTGTATTTTATTCTAATTCCATTTTTAATTGTATTTTATCAAATTCCATTTTTAATTGCTTTTTATCAAATTTTAGTAACAATTTGTGCTGGAACATTGCACTTTGATATGGCCCAAGGGCTAATCAATAAAGACTTCTGGTATTTAGCTATCTGAGAGAAGTCTTATGCTTTCTTGTCCTGGTTAGATTCTTCCCAGAATCATGTTGCTGCCAACTGTTGGGAACAAGATTCTGGAACTTATGATCTTCAGTTTGATTTGGCAGGACTCTCCTTTTGTATTGGAGACATGCCACTAGAAGGCAAAATAATGAAACTACATCTCACTTATTTTGGCCATGTCATTGGAGGGAGGGAAAATTCACTGGAGAAAGCAATTATGTTTGGAAGAGTTAGCAGTAGAACAGGGGTGTCAAACTCAATTTCATTGAGGGCCGCATCAGCACTGCGGTTGCCCTCAGGGAGCCGGGTGGGTGTGGCCTGGGTGGGCGTGGCTTACTGGGTGGGTGTGGCTTACTGGGTGGGCGTAGCTAGAGTGCGTATGGCCTACTGGGTGGGTGTGGCCAGCTTTACATCGTTCGCACATGAAATCACTTCGCGGGCCGGATCTGGCCCCCGGGCATTGTGTTTGACATGTCTGCAGTAGAAGGAAACCAGGACATCAAAAAACACGGTGACTGGACACTATCAAAGCTGACACCAGCCAGAGCATAAAGAAACCCAAGGAGTTCAAGTTCAGAAGATCTGGAGAGACCTGACCCATAGAATTGCCAAGAGCCAGACACAACTGAATGGAGAACATAATGAACACCATCATAAAGCAAAGGATGGAAAATGGGTTGCCTTCCAGCAATGCTGACACAGTGACTTCCAACCTTGCATCATTGGCCATGCTGGCTTGGGCGGCTGAAACCAATAGTTTAGCAGGCTCTGGATTTTTAATTATATAACTTGCATTATATAATTCAGATTCCACAGCTGAGTCATCTTATGAATAATTAGCTGGCATCTGTAGGGTCCTTGGTCTCTGAGCTTGGTTGTTTTCTTTCAGATACAGGTAGTCCTCAACTTACAATAGTTTGTTTAGGGACTGCTCAACGTTATGGAAAAAATGACTTATGAATGTTGCAGTACTCTCATGGTCATGTGGTCAAAATTTGGGTGCTTGGCAACTGCTTCATATTTATGACAGTTGTAGTGTCCCATGATCACATGATCACCTTTTGCGACCTTCTGACAAAATCAATGAGGAAGACATATTCATTTAACAGTCTTGTTGCTAGCTTAATAGCCATAGTGATTCACATAACTGTGGCAAGAAAGGTTATAACATGGGGCAAAATTCACTTAACAAATATTTTACTTAGCAACAGAAATTTTAGGCTCAGTTGTGGACGCAAGACAGGGACTATCTGTATTTCATTACCAAATTAGGTAACATCATCAGTAATGAAATGTCTACACCCACCAAAACAAACAAACAAACAGCCCAGGTTTAGACACACCATGGACCCCAACAGTTCAACCCTGAACTACAAATATTCTGTTCTATTGGCAGCTGGCATCGACTTAGACCCAAAAGAGACAAGAAACACTTTATATATCTGTCATCCCACAGGAGCAAGGTAAAGTGCTGCCTTACAAAACCATCAGTAGCAATAATCTTCAACAACCACAAGATGGCAAAAAACTGTGTAATCACAAGCAAGATACAGAGTGCGAATATCAGAAACAAAATGAGTTTGAAGGTACAAATATGTTAATAGAAAGTTGGGCTGCTGTGAGATTTATTTTCTCCCTCTCTTTGCTCTGAAGTACAAGATGTAGGGTTAACCAAGCCCTGCTTCTTTAATGTTGTTGGTTTTAATGAATTGTTTTATCTACAAGCCAACTCCCTGTAAAATAAGATCCATGGGACTGTTCAAAGAAAACACTAGAATGCTACCACGGCAGGCAGAAAAAATGCTGAGGGACAGACTTAGTAAAAGAACAAGCAGCCTTCAGGGAACAATTTGCCTTCTCTTTTATGGCTGCACAAACACCTTTGACTTTAACTTTTCACTGTACATCTGATTTGTGTCTGGAATATAAGAAACTTGCCTTAAGATTACAGCAAGAATCCCCTGTAGGAGATAAAATGTCACCAGCAACCAATACCCAGATAAGCAGAGATTAACACCAAGATTAATACTAAACTAACAACCAAACTGTAAACAATACCCCAATCAAGGGACTACCAATTCAGACACACAGTCAAAGAATAAACAACAGCCTAATCAAGGAACCAGCAAGAAAACTCTCACCAAGATTGACAGGGTAAGATGCTTGTATATAAACAAAGAACAAACCCCACTCTCTTCTAGCTCGGATGATGTTACCTAACTGGATAATGAAATATCTGCAAGAAAATAACCAAACTAGAGAGCACCAAGAACCATGGAGATAAAACAAGCAGAACATCGTCTAAGGCAGGGGTGTCGAACTGCCGGCCTGTGGGCTGGATGCATCATGCCAAAACTGCGCCCACCCCATTGCCGGCAATGGAAAAAAAAGTCATGATACATCATGACACGTCACGTGACATTGCAAGTTTGACACCCCTGATCTAAGGGACATTACATCTGGAATGAGTTGCCTCTTATCTCTCTAAGGGACATTACATCTGGGCTGAGTTGCCTCTTATCTCCTAACCGACCTTGGAATCTACTTCGTTACTACATCCCATCAAATCATCAAAGATTATCTACAGATTAGTGCTGCTCCTCTGTTCCTAGCCACTCCGTTGTTTTGCATATTGTAACATAGTTTAATCTCGATGTTATTTTATGTCTTGTTGTATTTTAATTTGTGTAAAATGTATTTAAAATTGGGAATTTTCTGAAGAGACATAGTGAATTGTTTTGTTTTATTTTTATGGATGGTAATCATCATAAGATTCTCTGGCTACAGTATGCCAGCTGTTAACATTTAATATACGGTAAGTAACACAGCTGACAGCATAGAAATGTTTTAAATAAATGAAGTTCCATTCTTCCATTTTGAGAGGGAGAATTATAAGAATTGCACCCAAATTCCCATCTGAAAATACTCAGATAATATTATTATATGTTCATCTCTGACAAGCCAAACAGGAAAATAAATAAAGTAATCCCTCCTTTACAATTTTAAGCTGTTAGGGAATAAAGGAAGCAAAAGATGTGTCTTTCAGGGGAAAAAATCCTGCATTTCCTCCCCCCCCCCTGCCCCTTTACCCTTTCTCTCAAACAATGTTGTGAAAACTTGCTTTCAAATTTCTATGAAACCTCATGAATAGATTGTGGCATTCTTACTGGCCTTAAAATAACTTATTTTTTACTTGGTTAATTGTGAATTAACCCATTTTTGAAGCTTGCGTGGTGTTAAACAAATGAGCAGGGTTTGCAAATATGCAAAGCTTTGGAAGAGTTCACCAAACATAAAACTCGTCAAGTTTAACATATGAATACAATTACTGATTGCATTTTGTTTAACCTTGTTCCAATTGTGGTGCAAAATCTGGATGAAGGCTAGATGGCAGCAAAGAGAAAGCAAATATGGTAACCCTTTGCCACCATCTAGTGGTTGCCCAAAATCATGAAAGCCAGATCTGAAAGCTTTGTCCTATTAGAGATTGTCTCTATAGCCTTGTTACATTCTAGACTTTAATTAAGGAAGAAAATTCTCATAATGGTGCTATTCTCCAAGACGTTCAAGTCAGCCACCAGCTCATCCAAGTCTATTTATTTTGTCAAAACATGCTGACATTCTTTGGATCAATAATACCATTCTTACAATATCCCCACCCATTTTCTTATGGACCAGAAAAATGTCAGCAAAAATATCTTAGACAATTTGTCCTTTAGTCAAACAGAAAGCAATATGCATGCTTGGGCCACAACTGCTGAATAATATTAGTTCTGTGTAGCAAGGCCTCCACAATTTTCCTTCTTGTTTGTTTCTTTGTTTGTTTTCCTTTTTCCTCTCTAGCTGTTTTCTTGCAAAACTAAGTAGCCAAAGAAAGTCTGTTCTTTGGGTTTCGCTTTAAACTGACTGGATAGAGGTAATTTAATCCTGTGTATAACTAGATCTATTTGGAGCTAAAATTAACTCCTTCAAGTTTATGTTGAAAAGGTCAATTGTCTGTGATGTTCACACAACACATTTATCCTACCAACTGGCTTGTAAGAATAGTGCCCTCCTCCTCCTCCTCCTCCTCCTCCTCCTCCTCCTCCTCCTCCTCCTCCTCCTCCTCCTCCTCCCTATGGATTCATCTATTAGGGCCACAACAATATTTCCTTCAGTATAAATACAGTGCTATACTTGCCCCCAATTCCTTTCTATATTACACTGAAAGTACAGTGCTTTGACTTAATCTTCTGAAACTAAAACCATACAGTTCTGGGGAAAGCATAGCTGCTTTAAGGTATTGGAGAGAGGTGCTACATTCTTACCTCCCATGTTTTCAAACTTGATTGAATCGAAATGCTACACGGCTCTATTAAAATACTTTGAATGTTCTCTAGGTTTGAGAAATGATGTAATTTGTGAATAGCAAGAATGTGTGTGCATCTCATGCATCTCCATGCTTAGAAAATTCTGCTCGATATATATTCTTTCTTTTATGGTTTATTGTTCTTCATAAAATTTTCACTGCGTTCCTTATAATTGACTGAAACACTCAATTAACTTGAATATATCATTATTATTTAGATTCTAGCATATATTTTCATTTATTTTATACCAGTGCCCATATTAAATTAGAGAGAGAGAGAGAGAGAGAGAGAGAGAGAGAGAGAGAGAGAGAGAGAGAGAGAGAGAGAGAGAGAGAGAGAGAGAGGGAGGGAGGGAGGGAGAGAGAGAGAGAGAGAGAGAGAGAGAGAGAGAGAGAGAGAGAGAGAGAGAGAGAGAGAGAGAGAGAGAGAGAGAGAGAGAGAAACACATTGTTCTGTATACTAAAGTCCGATTCTTGGAGATTTCCTGGACAAATCACTGAAGTTTTCTTGGCAAATGTCTCCTTATCATACAGATGGGTTCCTTGTGGTTTGGTGTTTTTTTTTAAACCCCAGACTTTTCAGCATATACCAACTTTTAATTTCCCATGGTATTATCACAGTAACTTCTCATTTCTTCCACTCTTTCACAATTAGTGTTTGAGCTGCTAATATTAAAGGAAATTCCACTCTCCTTGGTTTCTGTTCAATAGTAGTATCATTCTTATTCTTCTTGAGTACAAATTAGCAGCTAGGCAGGATCTGGAGCTCATTATACTTAAAATGCTTGTAAGTATAGAGTATGCTTGTAAGTAGTAGAGTTGCCATCCTATCAGTGGAGGAAAGCCACAGAATGAGTTTTCATTTTCTTTGCTACATATATAATAGCCAAGTGATATCTAGGAAAATCACAGACTTTGGGGGTTGTCTACAGCATCCTGCCTAGTGCATTTTGCCACAACATAATTTTTGATATTACATTCCATGTTGGAACACCTCTTGTCTCCTAAAGCAAACTTTTCCAATTAACATTTAGCTGACCTCCAAGATGTAGATCAAGCTGATCACTGACCTTATTATTTGCAAGGACAAGGAAGGATTGGGTGGCTATAGACCAAGGGGTGGGACAATGATGCCAAGCAAATTGGTTCATATCCAAGATAGGAATGAGACCCAGGATTCTCCCCACTGATTTTTGAGAAAGATTGTTGATGTCTGCTTTAGGTCTTACATTACAGTTTTTTTCCTGTTTTACATCTTACATGAGGGGCTCCTACAAAGACAAGAGTATCAACCTATTTTCCCAAGCACCAAAAGGCAAGACAAGAAACAATGGTTGGAAACTAACCAAGGAGAGAAGCACACTAGAATGAAGGAAAAAATTCCTAATGGTGTGAGCAATCAAGCAATGGAGTAAATTGAAAAAATAATGTTCTGGACATTGAAGACTGACTATTTGATTAGGTTATGGCATGCCTTCAGAGGTTGTTGGTACTCCATCACTGGAGGCTTTTAAGAAGAGACTGGACAGCCACTTGTCTGAATAGGGAATAGGGTCTCCTGCTTAAGCCAATCAGTAAAATAATTATTACACAGTAAATATGAATGATTCTGTATCAAACTATAATTTATATCCCAGTAGAACCTCAAAATGTGTAGTTGCTCTCTATGCAGGAAATGAAAGACCTTGTACTATATGTTGTTCCAAGGAATTGCAAACATTTTAACAGAAACAAGCAATAATTTTTCAATAAAGCCCATAAAGTTTGGCATTTACTGAAATTATTTTTCTACAAAATAGACATGATAAAATGAACATCCGGTGATATTTGTAAAAATCTGGTAAATTAAAAATTATTTGTGGCCTGCCTTCCCATAAACAATTCTGAATAGTCTTCCAGAATATCTATTTAGAATTAACACTGAAATGCTTCCTAAAATATAAATCAATTGGAGGAGTGGATTGAATGAATTAATATTCACTTTAATAGCATTAATCTTACCCTGTCAACTTAATGGAATTTTAATCCGTCTATTAACAACACATAGCAATCTTGGATATAGCTTTTAACATATTAGTTACCTTGTAGTTTTACATATATATATATGTGTGTGTGTGTGTGTGTGTCTGTGTGTGTGTGTGTTATAAATAAATGACATCACTTATTTATAACAGAGTCAACTTGTAGGGGAATAGGTGGCATATAATTTTAATTACACATTACAAAATAAATGACTTTGTTTATTTTATTTATTTCCCCCAGTTAATAGTACATTTTCGGTACTTAGCAAACTGCTGAATCCCCCATATTAGAGCAATTCATCAATACTGTCAAAATGTTATCGGCACACAAAAATAATTTATACTCAAAATCCACCAATCCTTCACCAGTAACATCTCAAGACTGCATATCTTTAATTGTTAATAATTCAATAATTAATTTCAAAAGCCACAGACAAGGTGGAAAATTGTAATGATGCCAGGTGTAACTTGACTGGTCCAGAAAATAACTGAATTGTTCTTAATCTTGCTATTGATTGCAAATAGTAAATTTCAATCCCTTTAATAAAAGAAAGCAGAACTACGTAATTTGCTTTGGAAACTTAATCTGAACTGTATCAAAAACTTTTCCAGCATCTATAGTTGTTAATGTTTCAGAATCCAATATATCTTAAACTATATCCAATCTATAAATTAATAAAATGCACTTATCTCATCTATTTTTAATAATTCTGAAATACGATGGTAAATTCTGGCACTTCCAGAATTCCCAAACTAGGCAGATAGGCAGGCAGACAGACATACAGATAAATAGACAAAAGAGTCAGCAGCATATCAGATTTGATTTTTAAAAGGTGATTTGGGGCGCATAGAAGTATGACTGTAGTACTTTCCTGCAACACCATAATATTGCCACATAGTCCTGGGAAAAGACACAACTGCTTCAGAGTTTTGCAAGCAGATGTTAGTCTTGCACATCCACAAAATCTTAAAGCATCTTTTAAAAATTCAGTCTGAAATATTGCACATCCCTAATAGATATGTACACAGAGATGCATGCAAAGATGACTAATGAATTAGTCTCATTTTAAGTTATGTTTCAATCTTTTTTTTCAGAATTGAAATGCAGCGTGATATGTACCACACATACTAATAGCATGATTTCATGCAATTTAAAATGATGTTTTTTGATGTTACATTTGTATCCTAGTTTTTCTTTAGTAAATCTCACCTCCATTTTCATCCTTACTAGATCTAGGCTTACCATGATCTAGGCTGAGATGTAAGAATGCAAGAACCAACTTCATTCTATAAACTTCCATACTACAGACTGGATTTATATTTTGGTCTCTCTGGTAGTAATATGACACCCTAATCACTAGGTAGCCCTAGGCTCTTTTCTGAATGGATGACATAAAAGCCCTTATTCCAAGAGAAAAACAGAAAGGCGCAAAAAAGAATAGTGAGCTTGGGAGCAACCAAATAAGGACATAATTTCTGTGACAATCTGACTTCATTTCTTAGGAAACCTTAACACTGTTTTGCTATTGGTATTGAAACTTGTTATATTGGCTCGATATATTGGCTGATGATTCTTGGTTGATGGATTACATTTACTTCAACCTAATTGGTTGTAGTAACATTGAGAAATAATTAAATTTGGTGCAGATTTCCCTGAGCTTGCCCCAAATAGGAAGTTAATTTAGGGCCAGATTGTGCATGTCTATGACTAGGAGAAGTCAGAAGAAAAAAAAGTTCTTAGAGGTGCTAAGATAAATAGAAGTAGGAGGTGAAGATGACAGCTTTGAGTTAACAAAGACAATCAGAACTGGGAGACTTCTGGAAAGAGAAGAGGACAGAACCAAACAGTAGAGGAGGGGTGTCAAACTGGCGGCCCGCGAGCCAAATACGTCATGCACAGGCCACGCCCAGCCCAGCTCTGCAAAGGCAAAAAATGTTGCGATATGTCATGTGACGTGATCGAGTTTGACACCCATGCAGTAGAGAAAGAAAGGAAAGGTACAAAAGTTCTGGATGCATTGATCAGCAAAGGTAGTAAGATATACAGTATACACATGCACACATGCAGGAAGAAGAGGAAAAAATAGAAGCTTGGAAGAAGCTTGGCCTAAGAGCAATGACAATAAAGGAAGCCAGAAGAAGAAGACACATGGAGGAGTTAAGAGACAAAGCTTTAAGTAATGGGAAAAAGAAAAAGTGGTTAGATACTCCAGAAAAGAGAGAGGGGACGGTTCCTTAGCCGATAGGTGGTTTAGTAGCAGGCCTGCTTAAAATGAATTGAAGAGGAGTTTAATAGCTCTTTGAGTGTGCTAGCTTCTCAAACCTGGAAAAATTCTAGTGTTAAAACTGAAGCTCCTTTGAGAGCCCAAATCAGAGAAGATGGCTCTCATTCTACAACAACAAATCTGTAATGAACATTGGGGTTAGTGAGAGTAGCCCAGACTCACCCAGTGAGTCCTGTGATTGAATGAGGACTGGACTATGGGCCACTATATTGGCTGTTCTTAAACTATGATGATAATATAGGTAAAGGTTCCCCCGCACTTGCGTGCTAGTCGTTTCCGACTCTAGGGGCCGGTGCTCATCTCCGTTTCATAGCCGAAGAGCCAGCACTTGTCCGAGGATGTCTCCGTGGTCATGTGGCCGGCATGACTAGACGCCAAAGGCGCACGGAACGCTGTTACCTTCCCACCGTAGTGGTCCCTATTTTTCTACTTGCATTTTTACGTGCTTTCGAACTGCTAGGTGGGCAGAAGCTGGGACGAGTAACAGGCGCTCACTCTGCTACGTGGCACTCGGGATTCGACCCGTCAAACTGCCGACCTTCCGATCGACAAGTTCAGTGTCCTAACCCACTGATATGCTGCAATTGGTTTTGGCAATTAATTGTTGAACTTTTTCACTTGTCCCCTCAGGTGATCTCAGAGAGAGATGATAATAAAGCATGCAAGGATAATGAAGGACAGCAGATGCTGTCATGTGTACAGAAGTTCTTCCTGATGGATTACAGTTATGATGAGCTAAAAGAAACTTGTCACATGAAGTGGCCAGCCTTGTCTGAGCTGAGAAGCTAAGGAAGATGCAGGAACTAATTAGAAGAGAGGTCTCCAAAATATACTAGAGCTGTTGGCTACACTGGGAAATCAAAAACCTATCTCAGAACAAGGCTTATCTCCCAAAAATATCAAGATAATTGCATGGATGTATCCATGAACTTACCATGAATTCAGCTTGACTTGAAGGATACTTTATTTCTTAAAATAAGCATGGATTTAACTATGTAAATGACCTTAGTTTAACAGGCTTTGGTATGTACAAGTGATATTTTGTGGGGGTCAGATCCTAACCTCCAATTAACAAAGCCATGTGCACTAAATTAAGAGGTGTGGAAATTTTCCTGCAAATGACACAGTGATATAATTGTCCTCAGTGATCTAATTTCTTAAATGATATAAAATCAGATTTAACAGACGTTGAATGAAATGTCCATTAAGTCAAAATGTTACTGTATTTTATCAACTTAAACCAGAGATAAATTGAAATTTGATGTAACTGCTTCAACATTGTTATATATAAATAACATATTTGTCTTTGTGTGTGTGTGTGTGTGAGAGAGAGAGAGAGAGAGAGAGAGAGAGAGAGAGAGAGAGAGAGAGAGAGAGAGAGAAGACCAAAGGCTTAGTTGAAGACTTTTGGTAACCATTCATATAACCCATACATTTATTTCTTTATATTTCTTCTAAGATTCTTTTCTCCCTACACTCTTTTCATGCTTGGTAGTTGCTTTTTAATTGATTTGCCATACCGTAAATTCATTTTTTAAAAAAGGATATTCATAGTGATTCCATGCTATTTGAATATTTAAATATTTTTGCAGGTTTTTAAATTTATTTTTCATGTTTTGTTTTGTACCAATTACTTGTAACATTTTTAAGCATGCATGACCAAGGAAGTTATAGAAAAACAGAGACTTGACTAAGTCTGCTAAATTGATCAGGATGATTGATTACAAGGATTATCGTGTTTTTCAACCAAATGAATGGATATTGGTATGCAGTTACTGCTTAAAGAAAGGAAAGGGGATATTTAAAAAATCCTAATTTGGTGCACATACTGATGGGATAAGTGATGGACTGGGAATAGTGTGGTAAAAAAAACTGTCTGAAAATATTGATCCAGTGTGAATTAAACATGTCAATAATGTAATACTTGTGTTAAATCTGCTTTACAAACGTGTTTGCAATTTAAATAAACAGAAGGATGTCTGAAAGTTGGTAAAAGGGAAGGAGAAAGGAGAAAGGAAATAAAATTGACACAGGAGCGACTCACTATTGGTTAAGTTTCCATTCTGCACTGAACCAAGTTATTGATCTTATTCATTTTCCAGGTTACACAATAACTGAGTCAAACACACACACACATTTTGTTAGTCTGAAGAGAGTTTACCAGAATCCTGATATTTGATGCGTGCGCGCGCGCACACACACACACACACACACACACACACACACAAACACGCTCTCTTGGCATATTATGCGAATACAGCCTTTGAGGAAATGTTAGGACAAAGACATTTTTTTAAATAAAAAAGAAAGAACAATTGGGTTACAAATATCCATAAAGTGGAAAGAGAGAGAGAGAGAGAACAAACCTGAGTATAAAAGTTCCACCACTTTCCACCATGAAAGTGGGACATTCAGGACAAATTAAATAAGTTCTGCATCATCCAACACATTATTAAATTAGAGAATTTAGCTTCTACCACATATGGTGATAATTATTGCAGTTTGGAAATGGAATTATAAATGTACACCTTTAGAGAGGATTAAGCTATCAGTGGTCCTAGACATCATATATTAGCTTTAGGATCAGTCTGCTTCTGTGTGCCTGATCTTAGCCATCAGGATATTTTCCCCCCACTTCTGCATATTTCCTGAAGAAAATAATCCCAGAATTTATCAGACATGGAATTCATTGCCACTGCTGAAAATGTACTTGTGATACAAGGTACAGTAATACAGGTAGTCCTTGACTTACGACCACAATTGAACCCAAAATTTATGTTGCTAAGTGAGACATTTGTTAAGTGAGTTTTGTCCCATTTTATGACCTTTCCTGTCACAGTTGTTAAGTGAATCACTGCAGTTGTTAAGTTAGTAACATGGTTGTTAAGTGAATCTGGCTTCCCCATTGATTTGGCATGTCAGTGGATCGCAAAAGGTGATCCCATGACCCCGGGTCACTGCAACCGTCATAAATGTGAGTCAGTTTCCAAGCATCTCAATTTTGATCATGTGACCATGGAAATGCTGCAACAGTCATAAGTCACTGTTTTCAGGGCTGTTGTAACTTTGAAAGGTCACTAAATGAAATGTTGTAAGTCGAGGACTATCTCTACTGAACAAGAATGGTAGGAAGTTGCCAAGGTTGAGAAACACTGTCATATTCTTTGAGTGCCTTCTAAAAACAAGCTTTGTGCTTCTTCTGGAATAACACTTTTCCAGAATAACACCAAACCTGTGGGTAGAAAAAAGTATGACTATCAACTAATAATCAGTGGCTCTTAGACCCATCTAGAAAAACAAAAGCATGCACCTAAACTCACTTCTTCCTAAATCTTTGTCCCCATTTCACCTTAAGGAAAGCAATTGATACATTTTTCCCCCTGTTGGCAGATGATGCTCAATGAGAAGAGGATGATTCTAAGTAAATCTGGCTGCTCCAGCCCTGGAGGTTTTTAAGAAGAGATTGGACAACCCTTTGTCTGAAATGGTATAGGGTTTCCTGCCTGAGCAGGGGGCTGGACTAGAAGGCCTCCAAGATCCCTTCCAGCTTCTATTCCATTCCATTCCATTCCATTCCGTTCCGTTCCGTTCCGTTCCGTTCTGTTCTGTTCTGTTCTGTTCTGTTCTGTTCTGTTCTGTTCCGTTCCGTTCCGTTCCGTTCCGTTCCATTCCATTCTATTCTATTCTATTCCATTCTATTCTATTCTATTCTATTCTATTCTATTCTATTCTATTCTAAAATCTGTTATTAGTGATCTTAGAGAATCAAAAGCATTTAAGCTGTTAACGTTGTCCAAGTGTGTGTTTGCAAACACAAACATTGCTGGTATCTACATGCATTTTTCAGAAGCATCTTTTTGTAGGTCCTTGAGTCTCTTTCCAGACTGTATTGCTAGCATTTGACAGCAAAATGCCTACTTTTGTCAGCTTTTATTTACTTATTTATTTAAAAGCAGGAACAAGGAAAACAAGTCCATGAAACTTCTGTTAGGCTTAAGTCACATAATTTAGTTAACTCCTTCCAATAAACTATAAATATCCTTTTAAAAGGACCCCAAAGTATCTATATTTCTATGATGTTCTTGAATGTTAATTAAAGATGAAAATCCTGGAATACTGCTATCATTTAATCGATTTAAGCCTAGCCTTTCTTTTCTCTAAACTAGCCATACCCAAATCCTGTAACCATTCTTCATATGTTTGTATGTTGTTCTGTTAAATCTATCCCTTGCTCTCTTAATCTGTCCACCATTACATCTATAAGAACAACAGAGTCCCCTGCATTGTCTCCAAGTATGCCCACATATTTTTCGGCCAACTCAAAAACTTTAAGAATGCACATGGATGTGACTCTGAGAAAAAAAACCCTGTTATGTATTAATTTATGTATTCTAAATCTCTTAACGTCATTTTCTATCTGTTCTGGCTATGTAAGCCTTAGTTTTGCAGAACGATGGCACATTCACATGCAGAGAATATTGATTTTGTGTCTTTAACTCATCTGTCCTTTCTCATTACCCAGAGCTTGGATATCAGCCTATACAGGCTGGGCTGCTGAATAAAATCAATAGAATTAAGATGCAGATGAAGCAGCAGTGTAAGATTTGATTACCATGATTTCTTCAGTGAATTTGTAGATGCTTCAAAGCTGGTTATTCTTTTACATGACTGTCATCAAAATCTATTTTCAGCATTACCCTTCTCAAGGCTTCATCGCTGTAATATGAACAATTGCCCTGGGAGAGGGATCAATCCATTTAGACTTCAAAAACCTCCTCTCCCCCTCCTTTGATCTTTGTGGCCACCAGCTGATATTCTGTTTGGAATCCCCTGTTTGAAAGTTTTGGTGAATGAGTGAATTTGCCACAGCCTTCCTCTTTGAACAGGGCTCACTTTACTTCACGTTCAGAGTAGATTCTTGCTTCATAAAGTTCAGCGTTTCAGTCTACTGTATACTTTTTTTTTCTTATTGTTTTGCATTTTGGCAAAAGGAGATGGAACTTGCTGGTGTAGGAACCCCTCAAAGAGAATGAAATCTGGGAACTTTCAGCAAGGTGCAAAGTTAGGGTAAGGTTTTAGAGCTTGTCTTCAGAATTGAAAACGTTTCTACATTATTTTTAATGGAATGCATCCAACACTTTTCTTTCTCTTTAATGAGCAGATGTTTTTTCTAGGCAGATGTAGCCTCGGCAGTAAATCAATGAATCAATCAGAATAGAGCTGGAAGGGACCTTGGAAGTAATCTAGTCCAGCCCTCTGTTCAAGGAGGAGACCTTATCATTTCAGACAAATGACTGTCCAGTATCTTCTTTAAAAACTTCATTGATGAAGCACCCACAAATTCTGATGGAAAGCTGGTCCATTGGTTAATTGTCCTCACTGTTAGGAAGTTTCTCCTTAATTCCAGGTTGTTTCTCTCCTTGATTAGTTCCCATCCATTGTTTCTTGTCCTGCCCTACTGGTGCTTTGGAAATTAAGTTGACCTCCTCCTCTTTGTGGCAGTCTCCCAAATACTGGAATACTGCTATCATGTCCCACCTAGAGCTTCTTTTCTCTAGACTAGCCAAACCCAAGTCCTGCAACTGTTCTTCGTATGTTTTTGTCTCTTTAATCATCTTAGTTGCTCTTCTTTGCACTTTTAGTAGAGTTTAAGCAAATACATGCTTAGAGCATGTATTTTGTTTTTTTTTATTGAAAAGTTTTAACATACAATTTTTCTTTAAACCCCCCCCTCCCCCTCCCTTCACCCTCCCCCCCTACCTCTCCCCCCTCCCCCCCTCCCCCCCGACTTCCCAGAGCTAAATACAAGGTATATATAAAAAAAACCAATCATAAACAATCATATACTAACAACTATAAACTCTAAAATCCATCACTCTCTAGCTTATATAGGATAAAACAAACCTTAGTAATATTAAATATATATATAAAAAAAAACTAAAAGAAAAAAAAGAAGAAAAAGGAAAGAAGACTTATTCAAATGCTACATAAAACTTCTTAACCCTATACTTATTCTGGATAAACTCAATCCATTTTCTCCATTCCATAATATAGCGTTCTTGCGAGTGATCTTTCAAATAGGCCGAAATCTTCGCCATCTCTGCCAGGTCGGAAACCTTTAAAGTCCACTCTTCTATAGACGGCAATTCCTCTTTCTTCCAATACTGACCTATCAAGAGTCTTGCTGCCTTAATTAAATTCAACATCAACTTAGTGTCCACAACTGTAGCATCTGTAATTATTCCCAACAAAAAAAGTTGCGGACAAAACTTTATCCTCTGTTTAAAAATCTTCTGCATGTTCCACCAAACTTTTATCCAAAAGGCCTTAACCTTTTTACATGTCCACCATATATGAAAATATGTTGCATCTTCATCACCGCACCTCCAACATTTAGGCTGATAATTCGGATACATACTTGCGAGCTTTTTAGGATCTAAATGCCATCTATAAAACATTTTGTAAAAATTCTCACTTAGATTTTGAGCTTGTGTAAATTTTACGTTCCTCACCCAAATCTTTTCCCACGTGTCCATTGTAATAACTTCCTGGATGTTTTGGGCCCACTTTATCATACAATCCTTAACAAGTTCTGTTTCTGAATCAATCTCTATCAACGCAAGATGTATCCGTTTAATATGTGCTGGTCCCTGGTTTCTAATTTGCTTTATCAAATTTTCATCAGTCATTGTAAAACCATTTTTCTGATCTTCTTTCCACCTGGCCCGTAACTGAGTATATTGAAACCAGTTTTGAACAACCTTCTCTTCTCGCAAGAGGCTATATGATTTCAAACACCAGACATTTCTTTCCAAACTTAGGATCTCCTTGTACGTAGTCACATCATGTTTGAAACCAGCATGTATATTTTCTATTGCGTGTTTTGGAATTGCCCACAGTGGTATCTTGCAATCTAACTTATGTCTGTACTTCTTCCAAACTCTCAGCAATGCCTGTCTTAAAATATGCACTCTAAACACATTGTCTACCTTCTTGTCATACAACAAATATGCATGCCAGCCAAACAACAAATCATGGCCCTCAAGATTTAATAATCTCTCTTGTGTCAAATTAATCCAATCACTTATTCCTACTAATGCAGCAGCTTCATAATATAGTTTAAGATTGGGCATTTTAAGCCCACCTCTCTCACGAGTATCCTGCATAATCTTAAGTTTAACTCGTGGCTTTTTCCCTGCCCACACAAATTTATTGATACCTCGCTGCCATTCCTCCAAATTAGAGTCTTTCTTAAGAATAGGTATCATTTGAAATAAAAATAAAAATTTAGGCAGGACATTCATTTTCACTGCTGCAATCCGTCCCAACAAAGACAATTGCAATTTTTCCCAACTCTCCAATTCTTTTTGAATTTTCCCCCATAGTTTTTCATAATTATTTTTATATAACTTTGTATTAGAGGGCGACAAAAGCACCCCCAAATATTTAACCCTTTTAACAATCTCAAATCCAGTTAATCCTTCTAAGAGAGCCTTTTGCGAAACTGTCATATTTCTGGCCAAAATTTTGGTTTTCTGTATATTAACTTTGAATCCAGAAACCTTCCCATATTGTGTTATTATCTCCATCAGGTCCACAACAGAGTTCTCTGGCTGGGTCACTGTAACAACCAGATCATCTGCGAATGCTCTCAATCTATAATCCTGATCTCTAATTTGTATCCCCTTAATTTTTTCCGAATTCCGTATTTTGACCAATAATATCTCTAATGTTAACACAAATAACAAGGGCGATAACGGACACCCTTGCCTTGTGCCCTTCTCAATATTACATGCTTCTGTCAAGCTATTATTAACTATAATTCGGGCAGTTTGTTTTTGATATAATGCCCTAATCGGTTGCAAAAATTTTTCCCCAAAATCCATTTTGTCTAAAACTTTCAACAAAAATTGCCAATTCAATTGATCAAAAGCTTTTTCAGCATCTAAGAAAATTAGCGCCACAGAGATCTGGTTGTTCCTTTCCAAAAACTCTAACACATCAACTATATGCCTCACATTATTTTTCATTTGCCTACCACTAATAAACCCCATTTGGTCCCCATGAATCACCTGTTGCAGAACCCTCATCAGTCTATTAGCCAAAACCTTAGCAAATATCTTGTAGTCTGTATTTAAAAGCGATATCGGTCTGTAATTTTTAACTTGAGTAGCATCTTGGTCTTCCTTCGGAATCAAGGAAATAAAAGCTGTTCTCCAAGACGGTGGCACCTTTCCCCCCCTCTGGATTGTCTGGAACAGTTCCTTTAATGGTTTTATCATCTCTATTTGTAGATTTTTGTAATAGGCCGCAGTCAAACCATCCGTACCTGGTGCTTTATCCACCTTCAATTCCTTAATTGCTGTAAAAATTTCTTCTTCTGTAATCAATTGATTAATCCCTTCTTTTTGTACTTGCGTAAGAACCGGGATGCTAGCATTTTCCAAATATATATCAATGTCTTTTTCATTAATTTTCTCCTTAGCATATAATTTAGAATAAAAATCCACAAAAGCGTCCTTGATAAGGTCCTGTTGAAACACAACCCTTCCTTTATGCTCAATCTTGTCTATATTAGAAACCCTTTGTTTTTTCCTCAATCTATAAGCTAACCATCTACCTGGTTTATTAGCGTTGCAAAAAGTATTATGCCTGGCAAACCGCAGATTGGTTGCCACTTGGTCAGCCATTAATTTATCAAATTGTCCTCTTAACAATTTAATAGCCTCCTTAGTCTTCACATCCTCTGAGTTCAAAATCAAAGCCTTTTCTTTTTCCTTTATTTCATTCTCCAGTTCTTTCCTCCTAGCTTCCACAGCACGTCTATGTTTATTATTCATATATATCAACACCCCTCTCATGTAGGCCTTGCTAGCATCCCACACCATATCCATAGAGGTACCTTTGTTCATATTAGTTTCAAAAAAATCCTTCATCCGCTGTTTGCATTCTTCCACATTTCTCTGATTTCTAAACAAATTCTCATTTACGCGCCACGAGCGCCTGTCTCTTTTCTCCTTATCAATCTCTAACCAAACTGGACTATGATCAGAGATAGTTCTTGCACAAATCTTCACCTTTTTAGTCCTCAAAAAAAAGTCATTAGTCACCAAAATAAAATCAATCCTCGAAAAAGATTGATGTCTATCAGAATAAAAAGTATAATCCTTTTCCTGCAAGTGTCTCTCACGCCAAATATCTCGCAGTTCCAAGTCATCCTTCATTTCAAAAAAAGATTTAGGCAGTCTAGCATGACTTGGAATGCGCTTAAAAACTCCAGCCTTATCCATCTGTACATCCAAAACACCATTCCAGTCCCCCATAAAAATAAAAGATTTATAATCCAACTGGGTAAGCTTTGTATGAAGTAAACTAAAAAAGTCAACCTGTTGTTGTTGTTGATTAGGGGCATACAGTCCAACTAAAAGCGTCTTTTTGCCTTCTAGCAACAAGTCTATCAGTACGTATCTTCCATGCTTGTCTGCTTCAATTAAGTCCGCTGTTATGGCACTTTTAATATAAACAACCACTCCATTTTTCTTATTCATTGCAGAGGCAACAAAGTGCGTACCAAGTCTGGAGTTCAATAAAAGCTTTTGGTCCATAGCCCTAATATGCGTTTCTTGCAAACATATAACATCTATCTTAAATATTGAAAAACTTTCTTTCTCTTCTGTGGTGAATTTAGTCCATTAACGTTCCAAGTCAAAAATTTAGTTGCCATGCATATCCTCCCAAAGCTCTTGAAGCACTGCTTTGATAGGACTATCTTCTTTAGGCCGTGCTCCTCCCACTGCTTGGCTATGAGTACGTTGTGAAGATTCCGAAGACTTTTGCTGGTCTTGTTCTTTTATTTTCTTTGCTCGTTTTAAAGCAGCACGCGTTACCCTTTGCTCTCTAGGATCATCCAAAGAAGTTATAGCTTGATCTCCTCCAGCACCGTTTTCCTCTACTTCAACCTCTTGATGTTCTCCTTCTCCAGATCCCTTTGCAGCTTCCAGAAGTGTTAATGGGGTTGCTTTTAAAACGTTATTATAGAAATCACGCGCTTGCTTCACAGTAATCAGCCGGTACCTTTTGCCTTCATACATCACCATCAACCCATCTGGAATCTCCCATCTGAACCTTATATCTCGTTGCTTAAGCTCTTGCACAAGAAATGTGAAGTCTTTCCTTTTCCTTAAAATCTTTGGAGGAATTTCTTTTAAAACCAAGACTTCTTGATCAGCAATCACAACTTTAGCATCATAGGCAGCTTGTATAACTTCATCTCTAACTTCTCTTTTTGCAAAGTAGACCACCACATCTCTAGGTAACTTTCTCTGTCTAGCAATCCATGAATTCACACGGAACACTTTATCCATAGCTTCTCTTATTTCAGATGCTGGCTGATTCAATACCACTTCGAGAGCCTCAGAAACCAGCTGCTTTAAATCTTCCTTAATATTTTCTTTTAAGCCTCTGATTCTAACAGCAAACTGCATCTGGTAATATTGAGCAAGACTTAATTCCCTTTCCATTTTGTCTCTTAAATCTTCATTCTCCCGTACTTTTGCTTCTAATATGGCATTCTTTTGAGTCAAGTCATCCACTTTTTCATCCAAATCATCCACACATTCCTCCACTTTATGCACTGAAGACAAAATGTCTACCTTCATCACGCTGAACTTCTGTTCCATCCTCTCTTCTATTCTCTCCTCCAGTTTCTCCAATTTCTCCTCCATCTGTGCAAATTTATCACCCATTGATTGATTGATTGATTCCAAAAGTACCTGGGCATGTTTATCCAGAGCATCTCGTAAGTCCTTCGGTGTCAATACATCAGGAGGGTGCAACGCCTGTAATGATGATTGTTGCACCGGAGAAGATCCACCACTCCGAAGAGTTTTAAGGGGAGGTTTAGCCGCCATCTTTTACTTTCAATTGTGACGCACTTTCACTTAAAGTTTAAAAAAATCCATCAAGCTCGAGAGTAAAATAAAATAATCCTCTTCACCTTTTCCTCTTGTACCGCTCTGCCTGCTCCTTTTAATCCATAGTCCTTTCTTCAGGCAGGGGTGGTCGCAGACACCTGGCTCTGCTCCAAGAAGTCCGGAGCAGAGACGCCGGCCAGCTGGGAGCAACCCAGGCTTCGGGGGAGTTCAATCCTTCAGCCGCCCAAGCTCCAAGCTCAGGCGGCCCCGGAGAACTCTACCCCTACCTGGGGCCTCACCCCCTCCTCTTCTCCCGAGGAGGGGGCTTCAAATTCGCCCGAACAGCTGATCGGCGCTGTTTCGGGCGAAAAAACACACAGCTGAGCCGGGGGCAGCCCGGGAAGGCTGTCTCCGGCGCCGCACAGCCACCGGAAGTCCCCATGTATTTTGTTTTTTAAATGAGGCACTTTTTTGGAGAGCTCTTATAGAATGTTACAGTACCAATAAGGCATGGCAAAATGACATAGCTGTCAGTAATAGCCTGGTTCCTTTAAAAAAAACATTTCCATAGTCTGCTACAGTCCCAATACCTAAGAAAATGTTTGCTTTTGAGGATAGTGAGGTGGCATCTACAAACCACTTACTGTTTTACTCTCTCTTTTTTTGTGATGATAACCTGTCTGAATGGCTAATGTTCCTGCTTTGCTTTAAAAGTAATTGAAACAGCTACAAAGACAATTCTTTGGGGTTCCTCAGCATCAACTTCCCTCCTCCCTGTGCGTTCCCACAGAGAGGGCCTCCTCAGGGTGCCACCGGTCAGAGAATGCCGTCTGGTGGCCCCCAGGGGGAGGTCCTTCTCTGTGGACGCCCCGGATTTATGGAAACAGTTGCCGGTTGAGCTCCGGATGGCGCCCGACCTTCGCTCCTTCCGGCGCAATCTCAAGACTCATTTGTTCGAACAAGCCGGCCTGGCCTGATGGGGGATGGGTTGGGATTTTATTGTAAATATTTTTACCTATTGTTTTAGCCTGGGCAGTTGTTTAATCTCTCTTTTAACTTTTGTATCTTTGTATTTTTATATGTTTGCCCTGTTCACCGCCCTGAGTCCTTCGGGAGAAGGACGGTATACAAATAAAATTATTATTATTATTATTATTATTATTATTATTATTATTATTATTATTATTATTATTATTATTATTATTATTATTATTATTATTATTATTATTATTATTATTATTATTATTGGCACTGACTTACCTGTTCTACAAGGATCACTGGGGAAAAAACCCCTCTCATTAAGAAGTAGCAGACCCCAAAATGTCAAATACAACTATATTGTTTATTTTAAAACACATTTCAGAGTTTGTACATGGTGATCCGTGTCTTCATGTAAACCCTCAGACAGTCTCTCTGGAGCCAAAGAGACAAAACAGAAGGGCATGTTCTGACATCCCACAAGCCAGAGAAGTAGGAGCCAAAGTGCTATAAGGCAGGGGTCTTCAAACTTGGCCCTTTTATGACTTGTGGACTTCAACTCCCAGAATTCCTCCACCAGGCATGCTGGCTGAGGAATTCTGGGAGTTGAAGTCCACAAGTCATAAAAGGGCCAAGTTTGAAGATCCCTGCTCTAAGGAGTAAAACCCTGATTTTATCTTCTTCTCAGCCTGAGAGAAGAGAAAGCCCAAGATAAAGAAAACAACAGGCAGATTTTTTTTTAAAAAATGGAAATGTTATTCTGCCTGGGTGAGGAACAGATGATGAAGGATGAGGCTTTTTTCCCCCCTTTTGTTTTTGAATCAAAGCTCTCTGAGTAGGCAGGTGAGCGCTTTATATATCAGAGGGCCTTGGACCTTGCTTCCAAAGCCACCGTCATTTTCTATTCCTTGGTGGCACCGCTCAGAGCAGGTGACTGACCAGCTTAGGAAAAATGAAGCATCAAATGTTGCTTTCTCTACTTCACGCTGTTTTCTGGAACACTACTTAAAAAGTGTTTTCATAGCTTTCATTGCTCATTCTGTGGATTGATTGACTGGTCTTACATTTTTGGGTGTGTGGAATTTCGGATTGGTTTAGAAGGCATCTCAAGGTTTCCCATGCAGTGCTATCCAGCTGTAGAATTACTCAACAGTTCTGTAGCACCACGGGTCAATTCTACTCAGATGTAAGCTCCCATTTCCTCTAACAAGGAACAGAGGAAGCAGGGTCATTCCTGCTCTACCAGTGACCCTAAAGAATTGTCAAATTCAATTTCCTCAAAGCAATAACAGAATAGCAGAACAAGAGAGTTAAAAGGGACCTTGGAGGTCATCTAGTCCAACCCCCTACTCAGGCAGGAAACCCTATACCATTTCACTCAAATGGTTGTCCAATTTTTTTCTTCTTAAAACCTTCCAGTTTTGGAGCACTTACCAGTTCTGGAGGCAAGTCTTTCCACTGATTAATTGTTCTAACTGTCAGGAAATTTCTCCTTAGTTCTCGGCTGCTTTTCTCTTTGAGTGGTTTCCATATATTACTTCTTGTCCTGCCTTCTGGTGCTTTGGAGAATAGCTTGACTCCCTCCTCTTTGTGGCAACTTCTTAGATATTGGAACACTGCTATCCTGTCACCCCCAGTCCTTCTTTTCATGGTTCTTGGACTCTCCCTTGAGATGTATGGTAGAAACATGTTATTATTATATAGAAAAAATACAGGCTGGGAGCCAGAAAAAACACTGGAGCAGCACTTAACTCCAATATAAAACTTGTCAGAACCAATGAAAAGGGTCATTTCACTGTAATGAGACTGAAGCTGCAGAAAATGTTTATGATCCTATTGTGTTTTGCAAAGGAACTCGACACATAAGTGTGTTTGGAAGGGTAAGGCAAGATGTTGCATTTCACTTACTTTGGGAGAAGACAAGAACAGGCTCAACATTGTCCAAAGCTCGCAATATTTTTGGTCTTCAAAATCATGTACAAGGCAAAAATTGCCAAAAGGGCAAAAAGTCCCCAATGAATGAGTATAGGAAGAACTGTCAGTTTGGTGTTTTTTTGTTTTTTTTTACAATCTCTATGATGCCAAGTTTAAATAGTGTAAAGTACCCCATTAATAAAAACAATTCTTGCAAAATTCTACTAAAATCCAAAGACAGAAGGCATGTAGCCCACAAACTGCAGATGTGTGAGATATCTCTAATATCAGCATGACGTGAAAAGTAAATGTTAGTGCACCCCCCCCCTCCATTGCTGTTATAAATGTGTGATCCATTCGGTGGTTGATAATGATGGTTAGGGGATTGGAGGCTAAAACATATGAAGAAAGGTTGCAGGAATTAGCTATGTCTAGTTTAGTGGAAAGAAGAACTAGGGGTGACATGATAACAATCTTTCAATATTTTAGGGGCTGCCACAAAGAAAAAAAAAGTGGGGGGGGCAACCTATTCTCCAAAGAACCTGAAGGCAGGATAAGAAGCAATGGATGGAAACTAATCAAGGAGAGAACAAATCTAGAAATAAGAAGAAAATTCCTCATAGAATAATTAATAATTGGAACAGCTTGCCTTCAGAAGTTGTGGGTACTCCATCATCAGAGGTTTTAAGAGGAGATTGGGCAGCCATTTGTCTGAAATGGGTATAGGCAGTGCTTTTTTTGTAAAAGAAAAAGGTGCTGGAACTCACACATGTCATACAACCCGCCTTGCCTACCCTACAAGGTTCCATCCAAAAAAGGTGCCGGAACTCCGTTCTGAGCGTTCTATGAGAAAAAAAGGCCTGGGTATAGGGGTTGGACTAGAAGACCTCCAAGGTATCTTTGAACTCTCATTCTGTTATTTCCATTTCCCTCAATTGCAGAGATTCTGGTTTCCACATATTTAAATAAGAACCATCCACTGGGAATAGAAATTCAGTGCTTCAGTGGAACTGTTTCCTGTCATCGCAGCTTGATGGTGAGCATCTGCAGTCAGTCTCATAAACTGTTTGGAAGTGGAGACCTTAAAGCAGCAAAAATGTTATTATCACGTCAAGCAATGGCAGACAGAATCCATTCTGCCTTTTTCAACATGTTGTCCCAAAGGAATTACGCTCTTCCATAACATTATTTACAGTACATTGTATGCATGAACAGCAGTTATAACAAAAAAAATAGAAAGGCTAGAAGCATGATAATAGTTCCTTAAGGAGGAAAAGTATAAGAAAAGTAATTTTACTTCATCTACCTTGTAAAAAACAAGCAAACCCTCCAATAATGAATATAAATATTTGGAGTTAGGACATTTAAAATGGAGAGGACAGTAATACGCTAAATTTCTTCTTGGCAAACCTCCAGAAGAAAGTAAGTATTATAAGAAAGAGAAATTCCTGATAGTTTGTTTCATCAGATGCTTAATCAGCTTTGGATGCTATTTCCCAACTGTTCACTGTCTTTGGAACAAATCTTCCTCTGTATCTTTGGAAGAAATTGTGTGTTCCAGCCAATTCCAGAGAGGGATGGTTTGTATTTAATCATCAGTCTTGATTCTTCTCACTGATCAAACTCTTTAAAAGCTAAGCCACAGTAAAAGCTTGTCAGCAACTGTCATGTTTCCTAGCTAGAAATGGGTTGTTGTTTTTTTCCTGTTAGAAGATCTTACAGTGTTGGAAATCAAGAGAGAGATGACCAGGATGAGCCTGAAGAAGTGGTCAAATGCATCATAAGTCACGAGTTGCTGCACCGCCACAAAAGATCTAAATCCAGCCCATCATGAATGAATGAACCTTTATTGTCAAAGTACAAACATGTATACATTGAGATTGGCTGAGCCTCCCTTCATGCCCCCACCCCCAACTCACAGTGACACAAACCCTCCATCTTATTACACCATGTGAGCTAATTGCACAACCAGGGCTTTTTTTCTCATAGAACGCTCAGAATGGAGTTCCGGCACCTTTTTTGGATGGAACCTTGTAGGGTAGGCAAGGAAGGTTGTATAACATGTGTGAGTTCCAGCACCTTTTTGTTTTACAAAAAAAGTACTGTGCACAACACACCGGCCTCGCAAGTCAATCATGCATAAAGTTTATAAAAAATATATCCCGTTCAAAAGCCTAACAGCCCATGGATAAAAGCTGTTCTTCAGCCTGTTGGTACGGCTGGCTATACTCCTATATCTCCTACCCGAGGGCAGGAGAGTAAAGAGATACCATCCAGGGTGTGAGTCATCCCTGAAAATTTTCCTCACTCTTCCAAGGCAGCGAGCCCTGGCAATGTCATCCAGTGGTGTCAGGGGACAGCCCACAATGTCTTGTGCTGTGCTCACCACCCTCTGTAATGCCTTCCTATCCGCGGCTGTCAGACCAGAATACCAAACCACAATACCATACGAGAGGACGTTCTCTATAGTAGACCGGTAAAAGAGGGTCATTAGCCATTGTTCTACCCTGTTCTTCTGCAAGACCCTGAGAAAGTGAAGTCTCTGTTGGGCCTTTCTGGCCACCTGGGTTGTATTAACTTTCCAGGTAAAATCTTCGCAGAGATAGAGTCCCAGAAATTTAAAGGAGGAAACTCTCTCCACACAGTCCTCCCCGATGTAAAGTGTGGCAGGTTCCTCCTTTTTCCTCCGGAAGTCTAGCACCATCTCTTTCATCTTGCCGATGTTCAGGTGCAAGTTGTTGTTGCAACACCATATGGATAGTTTCTGTACCTCCCCCCTGTATGCTGTCTCATCCCTACCTGTAATAAGACCCACTACAGTAGTATCATCTGTAAACTTAATTATCGCAGTAGATGGGTTGGATGATACACAGTCATATGTGTACAATGAGTACAGGTAGAGGCTAAGCACGCAGCCCTGTGGTGAGCCGGTGCAAAGCTTCAGGGGGTTGGATAAAGCAGACCTGACCCTCACTGTTTGTAACTGGTCCCTGAGAAAGTCTTGAATCCAATCGTAGATGGAGGGGAATATTTCAAGTCAGTCAGCTTTTTGATGAGAGTGCTTGGCAAATGTTGTTGAATGTCTTTCTTATCTCCCACTCCTTTCCCTTGACCATTAGTTGGTCAGTGTCAGACTTGCCCCAGTCTGATCCATAGAATAGAATAGAACAGAACAGAACAGAACAGAACAGAACAGAACAGAACAGAACAGAATAGAATAGAATAGAATAGAATAGAATAGAATAGAATAGAATAGAATAGAATAGAATAGAATAGAATCTGGAAGGAACCTTGGAAGTCTTCTAATCAAGCTCCCTGCTCAAGGAGGAGAACCTATACCAGGGGTGTCAAACTGCTTGCCTGCGGGCCGGATGCATCATTCGGAAGCCGTGCCAACCCCATTGCAATGGCAAAACCATCCCGATATGTTGTGCGATGTCACATGACATTGCAAGTTTGACATGTTTGATCTATACCATTTCAGCCAAATGACTGTCTAGCAGTGGTGGGATTCAAATATGTGAACAACCGGTTCTCTGTGTGGGTGCCGCTTCCGGAGATTCATTCTGGGCCTGGGCAACAAAAAATTAGCTACCAGTTCTGCCGAAGTGGTGCGAACTGGCTAAATCCCACCACTGCTATCTAGTCTCTTCTTAAAAACCTCCAGTGATGGAGCGCCCATGTTTTTTAAAGGCAAACTGTTCCACTGGTTAATTGTCTTCACTGTTAGGAAGAGAGGTCTTTTGCTAAAAGATGCTGGCTACAGTAAAGTCAGGCTAGAACTAAATTTCCCAGGTTCAAAAGATACAAAAAGTTTCCCCACATCCCAGCCCTTGCCCCATGACCAATCCATGTTCAGCCAATAAAAATCTGCCTAGGTCATGGGTAGGTAACCTTGGCTCTTTTATGACTCGTGGCTCAGGAATTCTGGCAGTTGCAGTCCACAAGTCATAAAAGAGCCAAGGTTGCCTACCCCTGGTCTAGGTGTTTTGAGAATGCTGAGATGTTCAGGGTAATCCACATTCTTTCTCAGGGTGTGTGACCTTGATTGCTGGCACAAACTGTTTCCGAGCTCCCTGCTCTTGATCAAGCTGTCATTCCCACTCCCAATTTCCCATCACAAATACATGCAGGATGATTGCCCACTTGTTCTCTCCCCCAGGTCTCTCTCTCCCCTCCTGGCCTTTGATGGCCAGGATACCGGCAAGGTGCCAATCCGACCATGGCAGACCTGAGAGTCAGATTCTTGTAGAGAGCTCAAGCTTTCAATAAATCTCTATACTCATTTGAACTGCCAGGCGCTTTACAGAGACAGATAAACAGGCAGACCATTTTATGGATCAGATTTGCATTTTTAATTAACATCCAAGGATAATGGGGAACATCACAGAAATATAGATATTTTGTGATCCTTTTAAAAGGCTGTATGTGGTTTATTGGAGGGAGTTAACTAAATTATGTGACTTAAGCCTAACAGAGGTTTCATGGACTTGTTTTCCTTGTTACTGCTTTTAAATAAATAAGTAAATAAAAAGCTGCCAAATGTATGCAGTTTGCTGTCAAACCACATGTAGATATGAGCAATGTTTGTTCATGCCTTCATGGATGTTTGTGCGTGTGCGTGTGTGTGTGTGTGTTTGCAAACACACAGTTGGACTAAGTTAATAGCTTAAGTGCTTGTGATTCTCTACAGATCACTACCAACATAGAATAGAATAGAATAGAATAGAATAGAATAGAATAGAATAGAATAGAATAGAATAGAATAGAATAGAATAGAATAGAATAGAATAGAATAGAACAGAACAGAATAGAATAGAATAGAATAGAATAGAATAGAATAGAATAGAATTTTTATTGGCCGAGTGCAATTGGAATTTGTCTCCAGTGCAAAAGCTCTGCGTGTACATACAAACAATAAAGTGATAAATCATAAGATACTAATCGGAGAAAGTAATAGGAAAGATGAGAAGGATAATAATAATATAGCCCTACCACATGGGTAAATATCCATAAGACAGTGCTATGGGGATTAGGTGTTTAGCAGAGTAGTACAGTAGTAGCAGCACTGATTGAATTCTGCATTCCACAAAGTAATTTCAGTGGTGTAGCGATGTCCATGAAGCCAGCCTTTCTGGATTAAATATCTGTTTGTGACTTTTGCAGCCATGCAGCTTGTACGCTGTAACTCATACCACAACTGTGTTTTGGGGCCCTAATCAGCTGTCAAGCAGTAGCCCCATTCAACTTATTCCAGACTATTTTATATTTCAGCAGCTCAGGAGCAAAGCAGAGCTGGAATGAACAATTTCAAAAGAGCAACGAAAGCCCGGAATTGCTTGGTGCATAAAGATCAAGCTTCTGCTTATCCCTGAGATTCAAAAGGCACTGATTTATTGTTAGACTTTATGAAAATGACAAGTGGATGCCAAATCTTGTCTTGTGGTGCTGTGTGGGTGTGTTTTAAATGTTACAACCCATTTTAAATGAACTTGGCATTTCAAGCACATATATATGTATATGCGTGCGCATGTCTGCAATAAAGAAGCCAACAACAAGTAAGAGTTATCTCTCTCAGTGGTAGCGATGTGCCAGCAAACTTGTGGTAGACAAAAACAAGTACATTAGAAAGCAGTTTGTGCCCTGATCCATCAAAGTGGCATTGTCTTCACTTGAATGAAGAACTAGAGGATACAATCTATATTTTATTTTATTTTTATTTTTTATTTTAATCCCATTTATATCCCGCCCTTCTCCGAAGACTCAGGGCGGCTTACAAGCTTAGCAGTAGCCTTCATTCTATGTATATGCCTGCTTATTAGGGCTTTCATACACCCCCCAAGCGGCATTATTACAAAGTCAGCTTAATTGCCCCCAACAATCTGGGTCCTCATTTTACCTACCTCGGAAGGATGGAAGGCTGAGTCAACCTTGAGCCTGGTGGGATGCGAACCTGCACTAATTGCAGGCAGCTGGTGTTACTTAAGGAGGCATTAGCCCACTGCACCACCAAGGCTCCTTGGTGGTGCAATGATATTCAAGCTATCCTCAACTTTTGACCATAATTGGGATCAGAATTTCAGTGGCTTAGCAATGTGGTTCTTAACTGAGACATCACATGACCAGACCCAATTGAATGGTCATTTTTACCATGAAAATTAAGCAAATCATGTAGTTGTTAAATGAATCAGACAGTCATTAAATGAATTTGGTTCCCCCTCCCCCCTCCATTGAATTTGCTTGCTGGGTGCTGGCTGGGAAGGTCAAAACCTGTGTGTCATGGTTCCGACAGATGAATCTCTTCAAAAGAACTTCGAGGCATTGTTTAACTTAAAGAATCTTTTATTCAAGAAACAAAGTATTGGCGCTACATAGGTGAAGCCAAAAACTGAATTCCCCTCCCCTGGGCACAAAGTAACAAAGCACAATTCCCTCCTCCAATTAACAGTCATAAATCACATTCCCCAATTAGCTTGAAGTTGTGCTTTCTCCCCAGCTCTCCAGCCCACCAAAACACTATCAGCTCTGGGCTCAATAACCTTGGGTTCCCACGGCTGAGTTATTATTGTTATGACTAGTTGGACTATCATCCACATTCCCCCTCCCAGCATCAATGAACTCTAAAAGCGGTAGAGAAAAGATGGCTACATTTCCATCTGTTGTCAAAGCAAGAACATCCAATGTTAGCAGCGTTGACATTGTGATCACGTGACTGCAGAATGCTGCAACCATCATAAATGTGAGCCAGTTGCTAGGTACCCAGATCCTTATCACATGACTGCAGGGCTGATTTGACAGCCATAGCTTTGAAGATGGGCATAAGTAACTTTTACCTGTAACTTCGAGCCATCATTAAATGAACAGTTCTAAATCAAATCAAATCACCTATAAATATAAATGAAAGGAAGCTATAGAAATTGTTGCCTTCCTTCATTTTAATAAAAACATCAGAAAAGGCTTTAAGTTAAACCAATTGTTTCTTCTTTCAGTAGTGATCCAGGTAAGCCAAAGAGGTAATCATCAAGGAAAACCTTTCTATTGCTACTTTTCTTCCTAAACTGTTTGGGATTGTGATCCAGCCCCTTCATATTTCTGAAAGAACAGTATTAAACATGCTAAATTATTGAGTAGAAAAATGTAAATTAAGGTTTAATTTGACCTTAGAATGGCAACTACAAGATTTGTGGGCTTCAATTCTCACACTTCCCCTAGCCAGCATGAATTCTGGGAGTTGAAGTCCACACACCTAAAGACTGCTGGGGATTAGAGCAGGGGTCCCCAACATATGGGCTGGACAGGCTGGCCAGTGTGCGCATGTGTGTGCAGGCACTCACCCCCACTTGCCCTAGTGCCGCCACTACAAAAACGAGGTGCCGCACAGTGAAAATGATACTGCGTGGTGAAAATGGGGCACTGCGTGATGAAAATGGGGCAATGCTAGCAAGTGTCATGCAGGCACTAGCACCCTCCCATTTGTGTTGCATATGCTTGCTGGCTCGTTTGTGTGCGCACGCATGCGTGTGCATAAAATGCTTCACCCTCCTTTTCCCTTTGGTCCACCAACCGAGAAAGATTGGAGACCTCTGGGCTAGAGAATTAATAAAAACCAAATAAGGAAGTTATCTCAGGCAGCAAATATTGAGAAATGATAAGAAATAGTTGGGTTTGAGAGATATGTGATTGAATCTATGTGGGCTTTTGTTCACTGATGAATTGAAGTGCTATCCCTTCATACTTGAGGGTATTTTTAAAGATTTTATACAACTTCAGGCTATCCTTAGATAGTGTCTGAACAGGCTGAGAATGAAATAACAAAATAACAGAGTTGGAACAGATCTTGGAGGTCTTCCAGTCCAAACCCCTGCTCAAGCAGATGGGGAAGGCAAATTGAACCAGGTGAGTGGATGAGCCAATGACCACAGGGGGTGCCAGATGCACCAGCCAATGGCAGTGATAAGCTGATCCAGATAAGCGAACAAGTCACTGACCAGAGGAGGTCATAGTTGTTAAGTGAATCACTGCAATTGATAAGTTGGTAACCCAGTTGTTAAGTGAATCTGGCTTCCCCATTGACTTTGCTTGTCAAAAGGTTGCAAAAAGGTGATCGCATGACCTTGGGACACAGCAACCGTCATAAATATGAACCAGTTGCCAAGCATCTAAATTTGGATCCCATGATCATGGGGATACTGCAAAGGCCAAAACTGTGAAAAACAGTAATAAGTCACATTTTTCAGTGCCGTTGTAACTTTGAACAGACACTAAACAAACTGTTGTAAGTTGAGGACTACCTGTATTGTGGAGAACTAAGAAAAATGTCACTTCTTTAAGTTCCATCTGATAGATGCATTCTGAGCAGCCTCACCAGATCCAAAGGATTGCACAATACATACCCTTAAGATGAAGGCAACCATCATGGGATGACAGCAGATAAATGAAGTTGCCAGTGCATGCTTGAGTTGTGATTAAGTGCACATGGGAACCTGGTTTATATTTCCCTAAGGTTGCTTTTGATGTCTGAGCAGAAAATATTTATCTCTTTTCTGCTAAGAAGCCTAATCTGTGAAGAATTCTGTATCATTTTTTTTAACTTTAGTTTGGTTAAGATTGCTTTATTTGTAGACAAGTTTGCTGAGGTTTTTCATTTACTAGATTCAGTCAGCTTCTGAATCTAGTAGAGACACCTGCTCTCCATTGTAAAATGGCTGTTGAAATTTCTCTTCTTGGAAGGGATACCCACATCCCAACTGCACATCACACTAAAAACATAGCTAAACCTAAACATCTGTGCCAGAGGTGTCAAACTTGCAATGTCATGTGACGTGTCATGACGTATTGTGACATTTTTTCCCATTGCCTTCAATGGGGTAGGTGCGGTTTCACTATGATGCATCCAGCCCATTGGCCAGCAGTTTGACACTCCTGATCTATGCTGATTGTGTTTTTACTAGAGAAGAGCAAAGCCAGATTACATTGGAGGATTTTGTAGAGAACCTCAACATGGGAAGTTTTCTAATAAATATAGGCACTTACTGTGTGCTTGCTAAGCTAGTTATTGAAGTATGTCTCATGGTTCTTCTGAAATAACAACTGAGCATTAACGCCTGGCTAAATAAACCAATATTTTCATTTGCAACAAGCAAGCCATGGACAGGCAACACACTTGCTAGATCTATTTTTTTTAACAAAAATTCAGAATCTTGAAGACCACCATTAAAAATTCTCACAAAAGACTTTGTTGTTGTTAGCTGTGAAGTTGTGTCCGACCCATTGCGACCCCATGGACAACATTCCTCCAGGCCTTCCTGTCCTCTACCATCTTCTGGAGTCCATTTAAGCTCACGCCTACTGCTTTAGTGACTCCATCCAGCCACCTCATTCTCTGTCGTCCCCTTCTTCTCTTGCTCTCAACCTTTCCCAGCATTAGGCTCTTCTCCAGTGAGTCCTTCCTTCTCATTAGGTGGCCAAAGTATTTGAGTTTTAGCTTCAGGATCTGGCATTCTAAAGAGCAGTCAGGGTTGATCTCCTCTAGGACTAACCGGTTTGATCGCCTTGCAGTCCAAGGGACTCACAGGAGTCTTCTCCAGCACCATAGTTCAAAGGCCTCAATTCTTTGGTGCTCAGCCTTTCTTATGGGTCAACTTTCACTGCCATACATTGCAACTGGGAAGACCATAGCCTTGACTATACGCACTTTTGTTGACAGGGCGATGTCTCTGCTTTTTAGTGTGCTGACTAGATTTACCAGGACTTTCCTCCCCAGGAGCAAGTGTCTTTTAATTTCTTGGCTGCCGTCCCCATCTGTGGTGATCTTGGAGCCCAGGAAAATAAAATCTGTCACTACCTCCATTTCTTCCCCATCTATTTGCCAGGAATTGAGAGGGCCAGATGCCATGATCTTGGTTTTCTTAATGTTTAGTTTCAACCCAAGTTTTGCACTCTCCTTCTTCACCTGCATCAAGAGGCTCTTTAGTTCCTCTTCAATTTCTGCCATTAGAGACTTAACTTAGAATGAAATCATTCTGAGTTAGGCAAGGGGTCCTGAATGAGAGAACAAAATATAGAATAAAATTACCCTTTTGTGACCATTTTGTTAACAAATCATGCTGTCTCTCTTGGTTTTGTAAATGCTGTCCAATATTTACTGAGATGTATCTTCCATTCATTTTGGGTACAAGATTTGAATAAAAAAATGAGTACATCTATTCCTGACTTCCTCTGAGTGCCTGTTCCATTCCATTTCTGTGTTAATCTACAGACTGGATTAAAAGCACATGAATGAAAATTCACATTGGAAAATCCCCCACACACACACATATTTTAGCATTAATCCAAAATACAGCATGCATTTTTATATTAGCAATGCTATATTTTTAACCTTTTAATACATTTTAAGACTTATCTTTCCACTTTTATACCAACATAAAATACAAAAGAGAAAACTGCATTTGAGTTCCATTTAGTTTAGTTCTGGTTTGCTCATAAATGCAGGCTGTGCAAAATGTCTGAGCACTTTTTAGCAATAAATGTTGCTGAGTAAGAAATAATACAAATTACTTCAAGTGGGATACAAAGCACAAAGTATGTGAATATACACATGAGTTTTAGCAATCATAGATTGCTAAAATAATCATCTTTTTCCTTACATGTTGTAGTATTTTGATTAGCCTACTTATTTGAGATGTCAGCACTGATTTTCTGAATTATCAGCTCAAGACATGTCATCTCCTTTCCTTCTTTCCTAATTGAAAAACAAAACAGCATAATAAAAATCAAAACTGAAAAAAAAACTATATAAGACAAAACATTCAATAAAAAGAGCTTGGGCATGTAGTTAAGAATATTTGTTATCTTGAGAAGCATATTTTTAAACATTCATATTCAAATTTTTGTCTAAAAAGGCATTTGTATAGATGGAGATAAAACATGAATAAAAACAACTTTAAATGCAGTAGCACATCTAACATTGCCTTGAACAGGCGCATTACAGTCAAATATTAATCAAGAAAATGTTTCCATTTTTGCATCTCCATACCAGGTGTATTGTCTCATTAGATTTTTCTAAGACAGCTGTTTCACCTGTTCAAGTTCTCCAGAAAGACATTTCAGAAAGGCTTCCCATTCTAGTTGCTTGTTCGGATAAGAAAAGGAAAAACAACCCTAGCATCCAAATGTCAAGTTTGAAGCATGTTTTGCTGTTGTGACTATTATTGCCTTTCAGCTTGCCAATGAACTTGGGAGGAGAGAAGAGGAATGGAATGCCGGCTCCAGAGATCAAGAGGTCAGACCATGAGAACCAAGGACAGTCTACCAGGTGTTGGACCAAACTCAGAGACACTTTCTCATAACAATATTTTAACACCTAATTGGGCAATGTGACTGGACTAAAAGGAAGGAGGGGCAATTTACACTTTTACTATATGGTTTGGGAGGTGGTTTCCCAGAGCTGGCTTCATTTGCAATTGGGTCAAAATGATGTACTCAATAAAATTTTGCATTACGATTTTGGATTGTCTTGGAGGTCCTTGCTTGGCTGAGTTCATCAGCTGGAACCTTGACACCAAAATCTTAAATTAGAAATTTAATGAAGACTGAAAGTCTAATCATATATTATAAGATAGTCATTTGAGTTTGAAGAAGAGACTGCTGTTTTGCAGTTCATCCATTGACGTGGACATGGCTGTACAGTTCCAATTTGGCACAATAGGGGCACTGGAGACTGATTGTTGTAGTGACTGTGGGTGTTTTACTGTGACACCACTCACAATTTTCTATCACTTTTTGGCAGCGCCTTTCTTCAAGGCTGGTGGAGGCTTCATAGCACAGGGCTCACCACCATGTTCTGCTGGGAACAGCAGCTTCTACTTCTCTTGGATGTCACAGTAATGTATGGTTTCCTTCATAGCATCTTTGTAGCACTTGTGTGGTCCACCTCAAGGTTTCTTCTCAGACACCAGAGAAGCTGGTGAGGCAGATCACATCCACCCATTCTGATGACTTGTCCTACTCCTCTCATTTGGCCTCTTATAATCAGGGACTCAATACTGGTGAGCTACATGTAATCCAGGAGCTCAAGGTTGGAGAGCAAGCTAGTGAAATTTCTCCAGTTGTTTGATGTGCCTTTGGTACAGAATCCAACACTCATATCCATATAAGAGAGAAGATATAACCACAGCTCTGTAAACTTTCAGTTTTGTGGACATACAGATGTGTTGATTGAGCATAATAGTACACCAGGGATCCCCAACCTATGGACCGTGGCTTGGTGCCAGGTCGTGGCCTATTGGCCACCGGGCCAGAAGAATAGCTGGTGAGGCCCTCCCACTCATGATAGTGCCACTCTGTGGGTGCTATTGGCTCCATTTGCTCATGCACGGGGGTGCTAGCACTGTCACCAGCATTACACGGGTGCTAGCAGCCCATTTGTGCATGCGCACATGTATATTTCCCTGCTCTCCCCTTTCCTTCTGAGCCATCAAACTGGAAAGGTTGGGGGGGGGGGTCTGTAGTACACAATTGCCCTAATGTCTGACTGGCCTTTATATATTCTCCTATATATACCTGGTTGCAAAGCATGTTGCAGTTGGTGTAACTTTCTTTTGACTAATGATTTAAGACCCTTGCATGAATGTCGAATATACACAGGAATTTCTCTTCCTGAAACAGTAGCATGCACTGCAGAATTTGCTGTCTCTTTCTTTCCTTTCTTTGCTCAATACTTTTTTTCTTTTTTGCTACTATGTAGAAAAAAAATGTATGGCTTAATTCACCCATTGAGCACAATTCCATCTACTGAAATATTAAACAATTAAACATTTTTAACCAGTAAAACCAGCTTGCTACCTACAAGCGAGATACTCAGAGAGAATCAATACAGTGAAACCTTCTGGGGGTAGAGAAGACTCAGATGCCTGTCCCTAAGCCTGATTCAGACAGAACAATAAATCATGGTTTCATAATTCAATAAGGGTGGGCAGCTTCTGAAAAAATGGGGTTCTGTTGATTTGGCACTTTATTTTGAAAGACTGTTTCAGTCAAAGCTTTTGATTTGGCCACTGAGGATCTTGACTTTCTGGAAGCCTATTTGATGATACAATAACTCCCTGGAAGAAACAGTACCAACATCTTTGGACTATTTATTATTGTCTATTTACTAACATCTCTCTGGGTACCTTCAAGATAGGGAACATTAGTCCATTCAGAAGCAAACTTCTAATATTCTCACTCTTGAACTCTATCAATCTACCCTCAAATGGGAAACAAAACCACCACTTCACAAATGCATGGCACAACACGGAAGAACAAAGCCACCAGGATAGGGTTCAGCAGTCCATCTGCATCTGAAAGTCAAGGGTCACTCTTCTGAAGACAGCATAGTCCTGATTCTGGACAGGGAGGACCACTAGTTTGAAAGAGGGATCAAAGAAGCCATCTAAGTTGGAACTGAACACAGTCCTTTCAGCACTTCCAAGGAGGTTCCACAGCCATTTGCACTCTGATTCAGATGACCCCGAGGATATAGATAAACCCCCAAGGGGCCTCAACAACGCTCAGAGATCTAACGACCAACCCTCAGAGTGCTAATGACCAGATGACTACAAAATATATAAATACTTCCATTCCCCACCAGTCAGTAGAACTGAAGAAGCTTCTTGATGAGAAGTGAAATTTTTTTTAAAAAAAAAAATCAAAACAAAAAACAAGAAAGTACAATTGTCTTTTGGAAAAGCACCTTTGAGTATCCCCAAATCACAGCAGTGAAAGTCTGCATATTTTCCACAGCACTACAGCAACATAACTTTGATATTTAAAGAGTAGAGAGAGTGCATTGAATAGGATGAATAGAATAGCAATATGTAGCAACTGCCTATGCCTATACTACCTATATGAGCTAGATTTGATTGATTGATGATTGATTAAATTTATTAAATTTATATTTGAGAATTTCAGTTCTTCCTTCTCTTGAAGGAAGGAAATCAAAACTAGCTCTCACTAGTTTTAAATTAACTGCAGCTTGCTAGGACCTTTATACTTGCACCTGTTTAAACCAGACATGTTCCAAATTGTCTCCTAAGGTCAAATTTAGCAGCAAGCATCCAAATACCTGTAGCCTGATTTCTCAGATTATTTTAGGAAGGAAATTAATAATGAAAATAGGAGTCCTCTGAATGGATTCCTGCTGATTTAGAGTCAATGATGAAGCTTTATTATTTGGTAATAGATAAAGGATGAAATATGGTATGAAGACATTCTAGGTTAAAATGTTAGAGGAGGTGAGAAGTTATTGAAAATATTTGCACCAATTGTTTTAATGAAGGTGGAACTAATCTCTTAGTATATTTTCCCTTTGATTTTCTTTGACATATTTTTTCTTCCCCTTTTTAATCTGTTTACTTTTGCTTTTTTTGTAGCTTTGTTAGCTTTTATTACTTTTTTTATCTTGGTATATTTAAACATGAATGAAAATTATTATTAAAGAAAGGAGAATAGGAGTATTAAATTTCCAGTGAGATCTCAATTGCTTTGAGCAAAACGTCTATGGAGATTTTCAGTCATCCAGGTCATGCTTGTCCCAAAGGAGCTTTTTTCACAAGGCAACTGGGACTTCTTGTTTTTCTTGAAGACGTTTTGCTTCTCATCCAAGAAGATTCTTCAGCTCCTTGTTTGAGCAAAACATTCCATATATCAAAGGATTGATACAAGGTTGATTGAACGTTTGGATTTTGTCGTTAAATGGAAAGGTCAAAATGGTTGTGTGGCATAAGTATGGGTTTTGTGATGATGCACAGTGCTCCAAAAAACCACTTTGATTCAGGGATTGCATGGAACAACCGGAACCCCCTCTTAGATAAAGTGCTGAAACAAAACCAATGTCCTGGCTGAAGCATTGGACTGGAGCTGCCACATGATTTCAGATCCAGATGGCAAAAGGATCCATTGCACTTTTCCATGTGCTCCTTTTCTCTCTCTCAAAATGGACAGTCGGAGTGAACCAACCCTCTCTGATATTTCAATATGTTTAATTTCTCTGAATCAAAGGGCTGTTTCAGTTCAGATTGCTTTGGACCAAAGCAAGGCTTCGGTTGGACCACCGCACTTCCTCGGTATGAATCAAAGCATCTTCCAACATTCCCAGGTGCAGTTCTAAGCCAGCCAACTTTAAGACTGCAATT